>NW_023425557.1:1194903-1639048 GCF_014108245.1 Pipistrellus kuhlii | reverse complement strand
GGTGGGACTTGGCTGGGCCTAAATTCGATCCGCGGTCCGGGACCGGCATCTGGGCGAAGCTGCCATGCGTCCAGGCGGCCGCGGGCGGCCCCGGCTACGGCCCGGGGAACGCGGCCTCCTGCAGCCACCTTCACCGCCCAAACGCCGCCTGCTCCCGCGGGCTCAGCAGCTGCCGCTGCTGCTGCTGGCGCTGGCCGTGGCCTCGGCGTTCTACACCATCTGGAGCGGCTGGCACCGCGGGACTGAGGAGCTGCCGCCCGGCCGGGAGCTGCGGGTGAGGCCCGGCGGGGGCACCACGGGGGCCCCCTCCCTCTCTTCCCTTTACCTAAGGTTTCGAGTGGAGGTGGCTTTATCACGTCCTGGCTGCAGATGCTGCTGTGGTCTTTAGGACGCATGCCCCTTGTTAATGGAATAAGGCTTCAGGCTTGTTCTGTAATAGTGGCTCCCCTTTAAGAGGAAGGGTCTGGAGTGGTGAAACTGGGATTCCTGGGCTCTAATCCTAAAGTCATCTATTTGGAAGAGTCCCTTCCTCTCGCTGGGCCTCGATTTCTCTATCAGGATTTGGGTAGGATGGAGGGGGTGGGCTTAGAGGGACTTTTCCTGTGACTAGGATTTATCCTAGAAACCTCTGATGCTGGAACCTGCAATTAGGAAAAGGAGCCGGGCCTTCTTAGGGGCGACGGCGCCCCGAGTTAGGATCAGAATGGGGGCTGCTGTCACGCTCCGCTCATCTTTTCCCCATCCCACCCCGCCACCCAAGGGCCCACTGATCGCGAGCCTCCCCGAAGCCCGAATGCGGAAGGTGGTGGGGCAACTGGACCCACGGCGGCTCTGGAACACTTACCTGCGCCCCCTGCTGGTTGTGCGAACGCCGGGCAGCCCGGGCAATCTCCAAGTCAGAAAGGTAAAGGGTCACTCACACCTGACCCCTCAGGCCACTAGGGAATGGGAATAGGCATTCTGCCCAAGATCCAAAGTGAATGGAGCTAATCTTACTCTAGAATAGGGGTGTCGAACTCAATCAGAGAAGGGGCCAAAATCTAAAATCCAGCCTAAATCGCGGGCCGAATGGTTTACTGAACAGTCATAAACTGTCATTGTGATGGAAACGCAGCGGAGTGCAGTGATGACAGCGCGGTGCGGGCCACATTGCAAGGCCTGGCGGGACAGATTTGGCCCGCGGGCCTTGTGTTTGACACATGTGCTCTAGAGAGACTACCAGGCTGTCCTGCCCTCCGTACTGCCCCCCCCCCCCAAAGCCTACTATGTGCTTGGCACAAGTAACTACAGCCTTATGAAATGGGTACCAATGTGACCTTCATTATGCAGATGGGGAAACTGAGGCCCAGAGCGGTTGGGCATTTTTTTGCCCACCTCCCACAGCTAGTAAAATGGTGTATCTACTGTTTCAATCCAAACAGGTTGGCTCCAGAGCTGGCTGGTCTCTATATTGCCTCCCAGAAAGCAACCCAGAGTCATTTGAACACTACCTGAGTTCAAATCCCACTTCAGCCCCTTGGAGTGTGACCCCGGAGTAGTTCCCTCAGCTCTCTGAGCCTCAGTTTCCTCAGCTTTGAATTGAGCCCCTGATGGTCCCTACCCCACAGAGTTCCTAGAGCAGGGCCTGGCACACAGTGGGTGCTTTTGAGGAGTGAGCTGTGTGTGGTTAGTCTTGGCATCAAGAGGTGGGGTCATTCCATGGCACTTAGTAGGTGCTTAGCAGAAGTGGGAAAGGAATGATTACAACTAAAGTGGGACTTGTGAGGTCAGGTCACATGGCCCCTTTTTCCTATATACTCCCCAGTACCCCCACTCTCTTGCCACTAGTTCCTGGAGGCCACTCTGCGGACCCTGACGGCAGGCTGGCATGTGGAGCTGGACCCCTTCACAGCCTCCACGCCCCTGGGACCGCTGGACTTTGCCAATGTGGTGGCCACACTGGACCCGGGGGCTGCCCGTCACCTCACCCTCGCCTGCCATTATGACTCGAAGCTCTTCCCATCGGAGCCAGCCCCGTTTGTGGGGGCCACGGATTCGGCTGTGCCCTGTGCCCTGCTACTGGAGCTGGCCCAGGCCCTGGATCAGGAACTGAGGAGAACCAAGGATCAGGTGAGGAGTGGGGGGAGGGGAGGGGGGAAGGGAGGGCTCCCTTGGTTGAAGCCACCACCCTCCCTTGCCTGGTCTTGTTTTCCTGTCACCACTACACATACAAAGCCACCGGGATCTTTCCAATTCCTGCATGTCAGTTCCTGTCCCTTCTCTGCCCCAAATTCTCCCATGGCCCCCACCTCATTCTGTGCGTAAGCCAGAGAGTTTTCATAGCGGCTGGTGAGGTGGGCCCCATCCCACTATCTGGTCTCATCTGCTACCCCTCGCCCCTCGCTCATCCTACCTAGCTGCCTCCTCCTGTGTACCTCAAACCCACAAGAATCACTCCTGGGGAGCATGTGGACTTGCTCTGGCTAGAATGTGCTTTTCTCAGCTATCTTCCTGGCTGGCTCCCATCCTTCATTCAGGTGTCCATTCCGATGTTACCTCTTCAACGTGGCCTTTCCGTGGCTTGTGGTGCTTATGCTGATTTGTTTGTCTCGCACTAGCATAAACTCCATCTAGTCAGGGATTTGGCTGCTTTTGTTTCTCCTCTATTCCCTGGGCCCAAGGTATTGCCTGGAACGAAGTAGGATGTCAATTAAAATGAGTGGAAATAGGAAGAAAAATAAATAAATAAGTGGAATGAATGAATAAAAACACTGGTTTCCTCATGCTCCAGTGCCCCGAAGCCCATGCCCCCTGGCCTCTTCTCAAACTTTCTCCAACCCCTTCTCTGGCCCAGCCCTGGTCCATACTGCTTCCTTGCCTGGGGATTCTCTTCCCACTGACCCATTTTGCCAGGCCAGCTCCCACTTGCCCTCAGTATAAACGTCTCTTTCTAACAGACCGGACATGCCCCCAGACCAATTACCCTCCACGCTCTTCCTGTGTTCTTTTCGGACCCTATAATTTTGGGGAGCATTTGTCTCCACCGAATTTCGCTGTTTGTATAATTATTCATTTCTGGGTGTGTCTCTTTTGCTAAACGGGCTAGAGGAATAATGATAATCAGAGCTAACCCGTCAGTGACTACGTACCAGTTACTGGTTCGAATCCTACCCTATACATAGGACTGTTATTAACCCCATTTCTTTCTTTTTTCTCTCTCTCTCTCTTTTTTAACCCCATTTCTACATGAGGGTACTGATGCTTTGAGAAGTCTGTAACTTACCCATGACTGCCAGGAAGCAGCCGAGTCAGGCTTTGAACCCAGGCAGTCTGGCTCAGAGTCTAAGCTGTATGAGTGAGGAGACCTAGTTTGTCCCATTCAGCTTTGCGAGGGCCAGGAAGTGGGGGTGGGTCAAGGTCAGGGCTGACACTGAGCACCAGCTCCCACAGGCAGCCCCGGTGACCCTGCAGCTGCTCTTCTTGGACGGCGAAGAGGCGCTGAAGGAGTGGGGACCCAGGGACTCCCTCTATGGCTCCCGGCACCTGGCCCAGCTCATGGAGTCTGCGCCCCACAGTCCCGGCCCCACCCGGATCCAGGCTATTGTAAGACCAGGGCCCCCCTGGGTTCGGGGAGGGAGGGGGAGGTAAGGTTGGCAGCATCCCACCGGCGTCTCTAGTCCCGGCCTCTCTCCCTAGGAGCTCTTTATGCTTCTTGATCTCCTGGGAGCCCCTCATCCGACCTTCTACAGTCACTTCCCCCGCACAGCCCGCTGGTTCCATCGGCTGAGGAGCATCGGTAAGGGTGACGGGGGAGGCAGGCTCCAGCCTGGATGCAGGTGGGAGGGGAGGGGAGGGGAGGGCAGGCACCTGTTCGGAGAGGTCATCCAGCCTTCTCTCTAAGGCACTGATACAAAGAGCAAGGCACAAACAGACCCCACAGCAGTTGTGATTATAAACAGGGCGCCAGGTAGCTGTGGGTTCGAATCTTGGCTCTCCTTACCAGCTGTGTGAACTCAGGCACGTGGCTTCATCCTGAGAGTTTCCTGTCTGTAAAGAGGGCATGATGCTAATGATGACGGGGGACATGGTTCAGCTGCAGGAAGGGGTAACGAACATGCATTCTCACGCCGGATGACCAGTGCTTCACCCTCAGACCCCCTGCCCTCCGCTGGCTTCTGAGCAGAACCTCTGACCCCGAGGGCACTGACTTCTGCTCCTCATCCCCACTCCCTCCAGAGAAGCGCCTGCACCGTCTGAACCTGCTGCAGGCTCACCCCCAGGAAGCGATGTACTTCCAGCCCGGGGAGCCCCCCGGCTCCGTGGAAGATGACCACATCCCCTTCCTTCGCAGAGGTACTGTGGCGGGGGCCGTGGGGGCGGACGTCCACGGAGGCCCTGACCCCTTCCCAGGGAGGGGGCTGCTGGCAAGTTGCTTAACCTATTTGTGCCTTGGTTTCCTCTTCTTTGAAATGGGGATAATTGCAGAAACCCGTTTGGCTCAGTGGATAGAGTGTCAGCCTGCGGACTGAAAGGTCCCGGGTTCGATTCCGGTCAAGGGCATGTACCTTGGTTTCGGGCACATCCCCAGTTGGGAGTGTGCAGGAGGCAGCTGATCCATGTTTCTCTCTCATCGATGTTTCTAGCTATCTCTCTTCCTCTCTGTAAAAAATCAATAAAATATATTTAAAAATAAATAAAATAAAATGGGGATAATAGCCCCATCTCAGTTCCTCTCTTATTGAGGGGGTTGAATGTGCTAATACAAAATGTAAAGGCTTTTCTTGGACAAGTGTCTGGCACGTAACAGGCATTTGAGAGATGTGAGCTGTTAATTTTGTGTCTTAGTAATTGCAGTTTCTTCTAGCTCTTGACTTTTTAAAAAATATATTGAATATATATTTTATTGATTTTTCACAGAGAGGAAGGGAGAGGGATAAAAAGCTAGAAACATCAATGAGAATCATCGATTAGCTGCCTCCTGCACACCCCCTACTGGGGATGTGCCCACAACCAAGGTATATGCCCTTGACCGGAATCGACCCGGGACCTTTTAGTCCCCAGAACAATGCTCTATCCACTGAGCCAAACCAGTCAGGGCGACTTATTTTTTAAAAATATATATATATTTTATTGATTTTTTACAGAGAGGAAGGGACATGGATAGAGTGCTAGAAACGTTGATGAGAAACAATGATCAGCTGCCTCCTGCACACCCCCTACTGGGTATGTGCTTGCAACTGAAGTACATGCTCTTGACCGGAATCGAACCTGGGACCCTTCAGTCCGCAAGCGTCGGCCCTATCCACTGAGCCAAACCCGTTAGGGTGTAGCTTTTGACTTTCAATGCCCTGGCAGCTCAGAAGAATACCCAAACGCATTTTGGACCCACTAAGTCACCATCTGGGGCCTCTGGGCTATTTTTGCAAAACTCTCAGGTGACCAGATGCACAGCTAGGGTGGAAGACACCTGGTCGAGGTTTTCAGATGGCAGGTTTCAGAATTGGTCTGAGCTCTGGGATCTGCCACTTAGCACCCGTTAACCGAAGGCAAATTATGTAGCCTCTCTGAGCCCCCGTCTCTTCTGGGAAAATGAAGAGATTTACACATAAAAAACCACATCTATGTGTATATTCATAATCAAGTGTTGGGAGGATGAGATAAGATTAGGAATATGAAATGCCTGCCACCACAGTGCTTGGCATATAGTAAGTGCTAAAAACTGCTTTTAAAATACTTACTCTGTAATTTATTCAACAAATACGCATTCCTTAGAACACCTTTTTTAAATTATTTATTTTTTTAATATATATTAATTTTTTACAGAGAGGAAGGAAGGGAGAGCTAGAAACATCAATGAGAGAGAAACATTGATCAGCTGCCTCCTGCCTCTAGGTATGTGCCCGCAACCAAGACACATGCCCTTGACCAGAATCGAACCTGGGACCCTTGAGTCCACAGGCCGATGCTCTATCCACTGAGCCAAACCGGTCAGGGCAACACCTTCTTTTTAAAACATATATTTTTATTGATTGCAGAGAAGAAGGGAGAGGGAGAAATATAAACATCTATGATGAGAGAGAAGCATTGATCCGCTGCCTCCTGCTCAACCCACATTGGGAATCCAGCCCACAACCTGAGCATACGCTTTGATGGGGAATCGAACCGTGACCTCCTGGTTCATAGGTCAACGCTCAACCACTGAACCATGCCAGCTGGACTATAACATCTTTTTTATTGATTTGTTCAATGAATCAGGTACTGAGGCAGGTACTGAGCGAGGTATCAGGGATACAGTGATGCACCAGAATACACCTGCCTCCGGTCTAGTGGTGCGGCCGATACTTAGCAAATCTGGAAAAATGCAGAGAGAAGTGCTCTGAGGACAGGAACCCAATGCAGAACAGTGGTTAAGAGCTGGCATGGCTCAGTGGTTGAGCATCAATCTATGAACCAGGAGGTCACGGTTCCATTCCCGGTCAGTGCACATGCCTGGGTTGGGGGCTCAATCCCCAGTGGGGAACATGCAGTCGGCGGCTGATAAATGACTCTCATCTTTGATGTGACTCATCATTGATATCCCTCTTCCTTTCTGAAATCAATAAAAAGGTTTTTAAATGAGGGGGGAGACGAGCACAGACTCTGGAGACACATGGCCTGGGTTCAAATCTGACTTGTTTACTGGAGGCGGGATCTTAGGCAAATCACTCTGCCTACCTCTGTGCCTGTGTCCACATCTGTAAAAGGCTGTGGTTTGGGTGCCCACCTTAAAGGGTTATCATCAGGATAAAATGGTGTGTATTTGTGATGTACGGCCTTATGCGAGGGCTTGGAATGGAACAAGTGCTGTAAGTGCTAACTGTTGGTAAAGAAGAGAAAAAAAGCGGGTAAAGTAAACCTGGTGAGGATAGTCAGACCCCTGTCCTTTCTCCTGGCCTTTCCATAACGCATTAAATGTTGAGTTTCTCTTAATTTGTGTTATGAAAACAATATACTGGATACATATTTTTAAATATATATATATTTTATTGATGTTTTATAGAGAGGAAGAGAGAGGGATAGAGAGTTAGAAACATCGATGAGAGAGAATCATCGACTAGCTGCCTCTTGCACACCCTCCACTGGGGATGTGCCCGCAACCAAGGTACATGCCCTTAACCGGAATCAAACCCGGGACCTTTCAGTCCGCAAGCCAACACTCTATCCACTGAGCCAAACCAGTTTCGGCTGGATACATTTTTTTTTTTTTAAAAACACATATTTTATTGAGTTTTTACAGAGAGGAAGGAAGAGGGATAGAGTTAGAAACGTTGATGAGAGAGAATCATCCACCAGCTGCCTCCTGCACATCCCTCACTGGAGATGTGCCTGCAACCAAGGTACATGCCCTTAACCGGAATCGAACCCAGGACCTTTCTGTCCGCAGGCTGACGCTCTATCCACTGAGCCAAACCGGTTTTGGCTGGATACATATTTTTAAACTAACATGTACCCTCATGCACTTAGAGCGATTGTTCAGAGTTCTTCAAGCGCCAGAACAGAGTTAACTTCCAGGGGGAGGAGAGGCCTGGGCCTAGGCTTCTGGGTCAGCCTGGGCCTGAGTCTTCCCTCTGTTCCTCAGGGGTCCCGGTGCTCCACCTCATCTCCACACCCTTCCCCTCGGTCTGGCACACCGCTGACGACTCGGAGGCCAATCTGCACCCCCCTACGGTACACAACCTGAGCCGCATCCTCGCCGTGTTCGTGGCCGAATACTTGGGGCTCTAGCCCGGAGGGCTGACTCTGAAGGAAAAGACCGAGCAGGGAATGTGTGTAGCAGGGGCCTCGGAGCCAGCGGAGCTCAGGCTGGGCCTACCTCTGGTGTGCTGGCTCGTCCTAAGAAATGCCTTTGGCTCTGCTTGTGCTGTTCCTGGAAGACCCTCTCTCCTTTGAGTATCTCAAGCTGCCACTCTTCAGAGACGGAAGAGGCCGCTGTGGGTGAGAGCCACAGGAATAAGAGCTTGGGTCCTGCTCCGAGGGAGACATTGGGCTGGAAAAATTCGCATGGGCAACTGCTATTCTTGGTTTTAGTCGGCAAAGCATGGACTGGCAGATGGACCAGCACCACCACCCAACCCAGTGAGTTCTCTGGGGCTGTTTTGGGGGCAGTTCATTCTCCACAGCGTCAGCCTCGTTACTGCTACGGGTCCAAACCCGGAGCCCACGTGGATGTGCTCGCAAGCAGGAGCAGGAGATGGAAGCCAATACTTGGGAACTCCAGGTTCTGCAGACCCAGCAGGCAATAATCTGGTGTTTCTGCAACACATTCTGCAGAACGACCATAATAGGTGTTGCGTGAAAAAAGGGACCAAGGAAGGAGGGTGAGACATTAAATGAGTTCATTGCACAATGTGAATTTTCAATGGTAAGGCAGTGCATTGTTTTTCCAAGTGTTTCACCATGGAACCCCCTTTTTGGGGAAGCACCTCACAGAACGAGGTACCTCAGAAGATACTTTGGGAAACACTGGTATATTTACGGAAGGAATAATACAGGCCAGAAGTCACTGCAAACTAGTTATACCAAACCATCCTGTCTCTTTTATGAGTACAGGAGTGCGAGATGGTGGGTATAATTCCAATTCCAGTGAATTTTCAGACTCCACTGGAGTACTTATTAAAAAGGCAGACTACGTACGCCCTGGCTAGTGTCGCTGAGTGATTAGCATTGGCCTGCACACCATAGGGTCTTGGGTTCAATTCCTGGTCAAGGGCACATACCAGAAACCTTTCAGTGATGGGATGCCATCTAACCAAGCCACACAAGCCAGGGCCTAGTTTTGTGACTTTGATGGAGACCTGGAGGGTTATTAGGTAGTAAAGGTGAGCATTGATTGGCCTGAGTCAACGCACGGCTCAAGATTCAAGAATTCATGAGCTTAAACTTAGGATATCAAATGCGAGGATAAAGAGAAGGTTCTCGATTCACATTCTGCCAGTCACTGACATTTATCGGGCTCCTACCACAGGCCAGGCACCATGAGCACTTTATATATATATATAGCAACTCAGTTTCCTCCCAAACCCTTAGGTAGGCATGATTTCGGTTCTCATTTTGCAAATGAGGGGGTTGGGTCTGAAACTTATGAACAAGTTGTTTACAGATTCTTACACAGGGCCATGCCATGTCCTACCTCCCTTCCAAGCCACCCATTTGGGACCAACTGATTGTTAATAAAAAGCAGTTCCTCCTGCCAAAACCGGTTTGGCTCAGTGGATAGAGCGTCGGCTTGCGGACTGAAAGGTCCCAGGTTCGATTCTGGTCAAGGGCATGTACATTAGTTGCGGGCACATCCCCATTAGGGGGTGTGCAAGAGGCAGCTGATCGATGATTCTCTCTCATTGATGTTTCTAACTCTCTATCCCTCTCCCTTCCTCTCTGAAAAAAAATCAATAAAATATTTAAAAAAAAAATGCTCCTCCTGAGGCTTTTAATTGGATGCAAGTTAGAGTGGGTGGATGGATGGACTAATAGCCTCTTAGAGGTGGAACTGGCGGAAGTCCAGAGTTCAGAAAGGGAAATGGACAGACAACTGCCAGAGGGTCTCGGACCACGTGGAGATCCCTGTTTGCTCATTTTTTGTGGGCCACCACGTCCCCTTAGCCTCACAGTCATCCAGAGGTACTCGGATATCATCTCCATACGAGGGGAAGCAGGTTACATCCCTGGCCCGTTTCCCTACTAGACACTTTGGTCGAGTGTACCATGCGCCAGGCACTGGGCAGGGAGCCTGATGAACAGTTTTTGCATGAATCCGGAACAAGGACTGTGAGCTCCATTTTACAGACGAGGCTGCTGCTGCTGCTGGGCAAGATGCTCCTTTCCCCAGCTCCATGTGTCCCCCAAATTCCGGGTCCCCAGCCTCAGGCTCTGAAGGGGCCACGAGGTATATTCTTGTAAGCAGTTGTTGAGCGCTCTGGACGAGACGTATCACGCCAGTCTTTTGAGGAATTATCAGTATTCTCATTTTTCATTTTAAGATAGAGATTCAGAGAAATCCTTTGCTGAAGATCACTGCAGTGTGTCTAGGGGTATATTTCTTCGTGTTTTTTTTTTTTTTTTTTTTTTTTACACCAACCGACTTACATGGTTACTCTTCCTTTTTTTCTTTTACATTTTATTCATCCTGTTTGACTTGTTGGGCGTATCGCTTTTTTTTTTTTACCAGCTTGGAATAAGGAACATCTTTAAATACCTTTGTACTGTCCTTGCTTCTGATTCTGTAATGCCAATTAAATATTTTTTCACTCTGTCCTCTGTAACTTTTCTTTAAAATAAAAATGAATATACTGATTCCAGAGAGGAAAGGAGAGGGAGGGAGATAGAAACATCTATGAGAGAATCACGCCCCACACTGGGGATCAAGCCTGCAACCTGATGATGTGCCCTGACCAGGAATCAAACTACGACTTCCTGGCTCATAGGTCAATGCCCAACCACTGGACCACACCAGCCAGGCTATATAAACTTTCGTCTGCTACTTTGTGGATTTATCTCTGGTTTAATGATCTTCAGTTGTGTCTAATTTGCTGTTGAGCCACACTTGGGTTTTTACTTTTGGTTATATGTTTGTGGGTTTTTTTCTTTTATATCTGCTAGGCTATTTAACTAAGTTCCTTGCATATATTTGCAAGCTCTTGGAGTCTCATCATCTGAAGCCTGTTTTTGCTCTGTTGTTTCTTGCCCTTGCTGGTATATTTCCATGCATATTTGGTCATTTGACTCTAAACAACTCATTGTCTGAAAATTATGTGTGGGGGACTCTAAGTGACAGTTTCTTACACCAGAGGATTCGTGTTTGTTTCTGCGAGACATCTCGGCTGGAAGTACCCTGGGAAACATCACTGATGCAAACCTACCTGCAAACCCACGCCAGAGCCAGCCTACGACCGCCGATTCTCCGGTCCACCTTTTTCTTTCTTTGGTCTTGTGCTCCCCTCAGCGTTCAGAACATCTACAATCTTTTGGGTCATCCTTACCTCAGCCTCTGGTTCAGTGGGATCTTAGCTATTAGATTTATCGCCTTGGGCAGGCTTTGGCCTTGACTTCTGCCTGCCCCAATAAGGCTACAAATAGGAAACCCATTTGTCCACATCAGCAAATGCCCCATGTACCTTTCCTTTAAATTTATGGCCTAGTGTATCCTGAGCCGTATTTTATTGGCTATTTGATATTTAACTTATATTTTCAGCAGCAGAGTCCCAATAGTCTGGTCTTCCCTCCACAGGGAACAGAAGTCCCGTAAAACCAAACTGAGATTCAAACCCAGGTCTCTTTTATTCTAAAGTCTAAGCATTGAATAACTTCTATGGACATATCCTAGTTTCTCTGGACATTTTGATTCCCTGATAAGAATATCAAAGAAAGAAAGAAAGAAAAGAAAAAAGAATATCAAAGAATGTTAGCTGCCTCTCAAAATCCATTTTCCCCTCTTCTTTTATACTTTAATTTCTTAAATGTCTCAATCCCTTTTTATTTAGTAAATAAGTGAATATTTTAAAACTTTCATTATAGGGATCTTTAGTAAGAGTTCTTTTGTTGGGCACAAAGCATCCAGCTAAAAGACTACATTTCCCAGTCTCCTTTGCAGCCCTTCCATTTGGCTAAGTTCTGACCAGTGAGAAGCAAATGACCTTGAATGAAATGCTGTTAATTTGAGGACCTACTGTATAGTGTAGTGCTCCCAGGAGGAAGGGGGTTTCCCTCCCTGCAAAATGGTGATGGCTGGAGTTCTAGCAGTCGTATTGGACCATGGGTTCCTGATGACTTGGGTTTCTAAATAAAAGCTATCTTGTTTAAGCGACTACTATTTTGAGATTTGAATCCAAACTGACACAGATGAAGAGTCAAAAATAATTTCATGCTAAGGGACTTGGCTAAGGATCCTTTTCTCAGCTTTTCCCATCTCACCATGCTCGGACCCAGGACTCCCTTCTCTCCCAAACCCCCTTCCCTGAACAATATACAAACCAGTCTGTGCTCAGCCTTATAAATACAGATTTTATAGAAAGGACCAATTCAAAACTGGTCAGATGCCACACGCCAGAGGCTTCCAGAACCACAGGGATGAAAAAACAAGAACAACAACAACAACAAAAAACAGAGCCCAAACGGAACGAACAAAAACACCCCAGACCCAACTGCCCGAAGAATCAAGGTCTCAGTTAACCAAGGCTTTTTCTAAAGAAACACACGGCTCAGGGTGGAGACCCTGAAGCCCGAACAGGTACCCAGAGCGGAAGGAAAACAACCAAATTCAAACCCACAGTCCCTGCCCCCTGGCCCCCCACGCTGTCAAGAGCGAGGCAAAGGGCTTCACAGCTTTTTTTTTTTTTTTTTTTTTTAAGCGGTGGTGATGGTAAAATAGCTTAAATAACGGGAGGAGGGAAATTTTTAGAGTTCAACTTTCTTTTTCCTTCCCCTTTGGGGGAAGTGGAGAGATTACTTGCTTGAGGTTAAGGAGAAAACTGATTTTTATTGTTTTAGTGGGGAAAACATGTAGAAATGGCAGGCTGCCATGAGACGTACCCAGTCTGATCTGTGATCGAACGGCCCCCAATTCCTGAAGAGGTGGTAAGCCCTGGCGCAGGTTAGGAGGTGGCAGCCTTGGGTGCTGCAGCCTCTTGGGAGAGAACACAGCTCCAGAGACAGAGAATGGAGGTGGGTGGCTAGGGGGGAGCAGAAGGGGGCCAGGATGGGGGAACCCTTAAGTAGTACCAAAATTAGCTGCCGTCTGCTCCCTGCTGGTGGGTCCCTGGGGTGGAGGAGAGTGGCAGGAAGGGTGCTAGGGCTGAATGGAGAAGGAACTTGAGATGCTAGTTAAAAAAACACCCTCCACGGGGGTCCCTGGCCCTGGGTCTTAAGAATAGAAAACCAATAGGGGTCAGTCAGTCAGAGTGCTTTCTTAGGTCACCCCCCCCCCCCCCAGCCGCGGCTCAGTCTGGAGGGGGATGACGCCGCCCGGACTGGGGGTAGGTAGGGCTGGTGACCAGGTCCTGGCGCTCGGCACCCACGGAGAGGGGTGGGCGTGGTGGCTCCCCCCCTCCCCTGGCTTCACCTCCCCTCCTCCCGGCCAGCCCGGCCCCCGCCCCCGCCAGGCCCATTGCAGGGCAGCACCCAGTTGTTATCGTGCAGACCCAGGCGGCAGCCAGGCGTCTCTCGGTCGGCTCGGCGGCAGCACATCCAGTAGGAGCGTCCGTAAGGCAGGTCGTGGTGGTAGGGCTTGGGGTGCCAGCGGCAGAGGGACACGTCGCCCTTCTCGTACCTCTTGCGGCACTGCTTACAAGGGTCGTCGCGGTACAGGGGGTCTCGGCTCCAGCGCGAGTCCGTGGCCCGAACGCCAAACGCTTCGATGATGCCCTTGAAGTGGTGGCAGGTGCACTTGAGGGCGGCCAGGGCCCGGGTGGGCAGGAAGCTGAAGATCTTGACCAGCACGTGCTCGGGAAGCAGGAGCATGTACTGCCGCGGCTCCAGCAGTCTCTGGATCTTGAAGCGGATTTCCAGGAAGTCGTGCGACACGTGCCGGTACAGGCGGCACAGGGAGGTGTCCGCCGTGCCCTCGGCGTCCTCCGGGCCTGGGGCAGTGGCCGGCGAGTCTGCTGGGGGTGGCTCGGGAGGCCCGTCCGGCCCCCGGGACTGGAGGAAGAAGAGCTGGCCCGGTGGGGGCGGCTCCTCGGGGCTGACCGTCAGGCACACTGTCTCCTCCTTCACATTCTTGGTGCCGTCCTTGCCAAAGAAGATGCACTCGTCCACCACGCCCGTCACCACCACGTCCACGTGGAAGCCGGATGCTCCGCAGTCCCGGGCGGGGGGTGGAGGGGGCGCCGGGGGAGTGTCCTCGGGCCTGGCAGGGGCCGGGGCCTCCCCCTCGCTGGCTTCGTCCGCCCTGGCCAGAAGGAACTCCACGTTGCTAGGGAGGGCGTCCCGAGAGGGGCTGATGAGCTGGTACAGGTCACAGGTAATCTTGTCCTTGGCCCGGGCCCCCGGTCCTGGGCTGCCCGGGTAGGCACAGCCCGGCCGGCCCCCGCTCCCGGTGGGCAGGCTGCCGTCCGGCGCGCGGGGCTCTCGGCCGCTGGAGATCCGGAAGGCGATGCGTACCTCCCCGGGGCCTGGCCCGGGCCTCTCCTCCTTGCGGAGGCCCTTGGCCGGAGGGCTGTCCCGCTGGGCCTCGAAATGAGCCACCGCCTCGGCCACACGGCTGCAGTCCCCGCCACCAGGCCGCCGTTCGGACCCCAGCCCCTTGGCAGAGCCGCCCTGCTCTGCCGACACGAAGACCACGGGCGCCGGGGGGCCGGGCTGCGGGTAGTTCTGCAGGGCCAGGGCCGCCCGCTGTTCCACCAGGGCCACCATCTCAGCCACGGAGAGCAGGTCCACATCCTCGGTGGCTGCGGCCGGGGCGCCCTGGGCGGCAGGGGGCCCCTCCCGGCCCCCCGGAGCTCTCGTAGGCTCGAGGCAGCGCCTCCTGCGCTTGGCCTTGGAGCTGTCACTGCCCCAGTGCCCCTTGACCTTCATGGAGCTGGCCCGGCCGCCGCCGCCGCCACCGCACTGGTGGGCCACGAAGAAGGCCACCTTCTCCTTCGTGTTCCCAGGCTTGATGACGTACCACGTGTCCAGCAGGACTCGGCCCTCATCGCCGGCAGCGGCTGCCGAGAGGAGGGGGGCCGGCTGGGCGGCCGGGGCCTCCGTGGCCAAGGCGGGCGGCGTGTTCTCGGAGTGGGCAGGCCCGTGGTCCGGCTCGGCCCTGCCGCCCGACTCGGCACAGGCTGGCGGCTTGAGGGCTGTGGAAGGCGGGCGCGGCTGGTTCTGGGAGTAGGTGCCAAAGGGCCGAGGGCACCAGAGCTGGAAGGGCAGGAGGCCGCCACGGTCCATTCTGGGGGATGGCGGCCGGCGGGCGGGGATCACTGCATCTCAGGACCCGGATGATGGCGGCGTGCTCCGCGGGCCACCTGGACACGGGAAAGAGGAGATGGGAAGCCGGAAGTGCCTGCCCTCCCGGTGCCACCCCGTCCTGCTGAAACTGACCAATGGGACCGCCAAGAACTCTGTTCCTGCCCCCCTGGCACCGGGGAGCAGGCAGGGGGCCGCCGAGGGACGGGACCTCTCTTTTAACACCGTGAGCGTGAGCGGAGAAGGCAGCTTGCTCCAGCCCTAGAGAGGCCTCCTGCTGTCATGCCCTTAACCTTCAGGGAAAATACCACCTGACAGACAGCTCCTCCTTTTCCTATTTGGTCATCCAGGAGCCAGTTCCTGAAAAGACAAGAATCCCCAGCCCCGCCCACCGCTATCGACTCAAACCCACAGGAGGAGCGCGGCGGGTTGGGAAGGGGGAATCCGAGGCCACGCCTGAAAGGCCCTTAAGAAACTGGCTTCAGCCGAAACCGGTGTGGCTCAGTGGATAGAGCGTCGGTCTGCGGACTGAAGGGTCCCAGGTTCGATTCCGGTCAAAGGCATGTACATTGGTTGCGGGCACATCCCCAGTAGGGGGTGTGCAGGAGGCAGCTGACCGATGTTTCTCTCTCATCAATGTTTCTAGCTCTCTATCCCTCTCCCTTCCTCTCTGTAAAAAATAAATAAAATAAATAAAATAAAATAAAATAAAAAAAGAAACTGCCTCCTCCCTTTGTTCAGCTCATGGGGCCCCTTAAGGATTTCTTTTCTTTTTTTAAATATATTTTATTGATTTTTTTACAGAGAAAAAGGGAGAGAGATAGAGAGTTAGAAACATCAATGAGAGAAAAACATCAATCAGCTGCCTCCTGCACACCCTCTACTGGGGATGTGCCCGCAACCAAAGTACATGCCCATGACAGGAATCGAACCCGGGACCTTTCAGTCTGCAGGCCAACGCTCTATCCACTGAGCCAAACCAGCTAAGGCCAGGCTCTCTTAATAATGACCATTTTATTTTGCAACAATTTTGTGTGCATGACCTAATCTCGAGGCAAATCTGCTTATGAGCCAGACATTACTTTTCACTGCAGGAACAGGTAGCATATTCCTGTCTCAGTCTTTCCCTGACCCATCTGTTTCCAGACATTTCGAAACCAAAATACCTTCCAAACCTCAAACCCTCCACATGTCTATAGACCAGAGGTCAGCAAACTACGCATGGCCCCGTGGGCCAAGGCTGGCCTACAGCCTGTGTTTGCAAATAGTTTTATTAACACATGCTTATTTGTTTATGGCTGCTTTCCTGCTACAATGGAAGAGTTGAGTAATTGCAACAGAGAACACATGGTCTCACAAAGCCTACAACATTCATTATCTGGATCTTTATGGAAAAAGTTTGCTGACCCTTGAAGCACAGACTATCCTTGTAAATACTGGCAATTCCACAAATACCACTAAAACCCCATCTTTCATGATCCATTCAATACCGACAGCCTCCAAACACCCACAGACGCCAGTCACAAAGACAGTTTCAATCCTAAAAATCTTTACTGTTATCCCTAACCCACCTACCACAAAAATTCTTACAGCCCTGCTGCAATTCCAGTTCCTCACTAAAAATCACACACAGCCCCTAAGACCTAGAGATGCCTAAGTTTACTAACCACCAATACATCTAAATGCCCAGGAATGGACATTAACACAGCAAAGGCGCTATCCTTCTCAACTTAGCCACCCCCAAAATCCTCCAATCAGTTCCTACCCTCATATCCAGAATATGAATGCCCCCAAATATACAGACCTTCCCAAACTCTATTTAAACTTCCCAAGGTATAAATACCCCCTCCAGCACAGAAGACCCAATCTCAAGAAACCCCTCACAAATCCCAGCCTACCAGTAATTTCCCAAACTCACAGATGCCCAGAAAGTCCCGTTTTCTGAAATCCCATACTCATCCCGAACTCTTTCTAAACCTTCACGTTATTCCCTAACTATACAGAAGCCTCCAACATTGCAAAATAAGCCGAAACCGGTTTGGCTCAGTGGTAGAGCGTCGGTCTGAGGACTGAAGGGTCCCAGGTTCGATTCCAGTCAAAGGTATGTACATTGGTTGCGGGCACATCCCCAGTAGGGAGTGTGTAGGAGGCAGCTGGTCGATGTTTCTCTCTCATCGGCGTTTCTGGCTCTCTCTCTCTCCCTTCCTCTCTATAAAAAAATCAATAAAATATATTTTTTTAAAAATTTATTAAAAAAAAATTGCAAAATAACTCACTAACACATAAACGCTCCATAATACATAAAAGTAACCAAACCATACTTTTTTCATCAAAGGACCCCCCCCCCAAGAAACCCTACAAATATTTTAATAGCAGCCACGTGCTTACTGCAGGTCACTGGGAACTAGTTACTGTTCTAACAATTCCTGCTAATCTCCTGGTCCCCAAGAAGCAGGCAGTGCGTTAGTCCCTGCGTCCAGATGAGGCACAGAAAGGATAAACCCCAAATCTGAAGCCAGATAGGCAGGAAGAGGTAGGAACAGATAGGCAAACGCCTGGGGGTTCTTGCTCCAGAATTGGAATTCCTGTATTCTTTACTTTGCTTCTAAGTCTCTCCGTGAGCTCCTCAAAGCATATATCCACCAAACATCCCAAACCACAAAAGAGGCCCCAACAACACAACGAACCTGTCACATTATAAAAGAAACCCAAACCCCAAGGCACCCTCTAAACTCCAGGGAACCCCAAGTATTCCCCAAACCCAGCATACACTTGCCCAAGGCCCAAAATATCGCTTCAATACAAAGGGAATCTCCCAATTTTGTAACTACCCCACCCCCCCACCAAATTCGCCAACCCCCTGAGATGACCCTCAAAAGCTAGACACGCCCCCAAGGCCCCCTCACCCGCGAGCCCCGCCCCCTGCGGCGGGACAAGGTGGACGCCCACACGCATGCGTACAAGGAGGAACGGGCCCGCCCACTCACTCCTTTCCCCGGCCGTCGGCGCGCCTGGGAGCACGACTAGTCTCCCTCCGCCCCTTTGTTGACAGAATCGCGCGTGACGTCCCCAGCCAATGAGCGGCTGCCGTTCGGGGCCGTGCCCATATAAGGAAGGCCTTGGCCGAGGGGCCCAACTTGGAAAGAGGGAGGAGTAGGCGAGAGGTGACGGAGGAGGTGTGGAAACGGCGGCGAGTAAGAGAACGAGGAACAATTCCTAACTTCCTGCTAAACGGAGGAACCGGGCCAGGACCGAGGCCGCCGCGTTCCAGGAGAGGTTTATTACGGGACGGTCCCTTTAAACAGGAGCCCTGATTGACAGCTGAGATTTAAAGGGCCAGACAGCTCCGAGATTGAGACTCCAGGGCGGAAGCAGGCAAGCAGGAAGATCTGAGAGCGGCCAGCTTTGCTTGGGAACCATGAGGGCCAAGATTTGGGACAGCGGGATCACCTCACCCTAAAAACCCAATAACAGAACTCTGCGACGGCTACAACCAGCCTAAACCCCTGGGCTTGGCATTCCGGGCTCAGGCCCCGTATCCAAAAGAACCTCTCCTTCCGGCCTTTCCAACGAGGCACCCCAAATCTGACGCAGACTTAGTTATAAAAAGAATATTGAACACCTCAGCAATGACTTTTAAATACTGATTACCTGTTAAAATACTTACATAATTTAGTTAAATAAAATACTAAATCTCTTTTTCATCTTTTCAATGTGGCTAACAGAAGATTTTTTTAATTACACATATGGCTTGCATTATACCAGTATTTCTATTGAACAGCGCTGGTATAGATCCTTTTAATGCCGGGCTGATTGAAGAGGCACCCAAAGGTGCCTCCACTGCAGGCGCCTGTCTAGGCATCACTGATTCCCCCACCACACTGCTCCAGCCTCACCTGCTTCCAGCCATCTCACACATCGCAGCTAGAAGGGGCTGGCACAAACCTGACCCTGTCCCTACTCAGTTCAAAACATGCCAAGACTCCTCATGCTCTTGGGGAAAAGCCCAGGTACCTGACCAATCCAGCCTCATCCCCCCCTTAGTCCTCCACACCCGCAATGGGCACCTGATCAGCATAGAGAGTAGTTATAATAGCCTTTTTGGTGCTCAGTAGGAGCTATTCTCATCGGCACTATATGGAGAAACTGAGGCAGGACAGGCTGACGAAGCAGCCCAAGGCCATACAGAGCTGGTGTGACGAGCAGATTACTGTGCTCTATTCTTTCACTATATATTTGCTGGGGTCTCTGCTCAGCCATCCCCTCTTCCAAGATGCTAACCCCCTCTGGGCTCCCACTCTTGGCCTTGTTATCTACACTGAGTGGCCAGATTATGATGATCTATGAACGCATAATAATTTGGAGATATATATATATATATTAGAATGCATGAATTCGTGAATGGGTGGGATCTGGCCAGCCTGGCCAGGTGGAGGGGACATGGGCGGTTGGCCGGCCTGCCTGCTGGTCGAACTCTGGTCGAGGGGACAATTTACATATTAGCCTTTTATTATATAGGATATACACTGAGTGGCCGGATTATTATGCGTTCAGAGATCATAGTATATTCCTCAGAGCTCTTTCCCTTTAGTCCTTGCATTTGCTGTTTTTGCTAACTAGAATGTTCTTCCCCTGCCCCCCCCCCCCAAATCTCCACATAGCTCAGTTCCTTATTTCATTCCAGTCTTTGCTCAAATGTCACTTTAACAGACAGCCTTCCCTGAGCCCTCTTCTTGGAAACTACCCACCTGCCCAGAGGGGACCTTTGGGTTCCCTTGTCCCAGCCCTGCCCTCTCTGGGTCACTGCTGCCTAGCGATGGATTAGTCTCCCCCCCCCCCCCCCCCGACTGGAAAGCCCCGGGGCAGGGAGGAAGGGCCAGGCTATCCTGGCCATCGTGGTGTCCCCGGCAGCACTGCCAGCACGAGACCAGAGGAACCAGAGCTCCCTTTCCTGCAGCGCCACTCCGTGTCCTTCCCGCACGAGGCCTTGGCAGTCTGCACTCTGTTCACACCCAGATCTGTCTGTGTCCCAGCTGGAGGGATCACTGGGGCAGAATTTGCTAAATCCTCACACACTGAGCCAGGAAAAGGCCCTATGTTAGATCAGCTTCCAGAAAATGCTCACAACACAGAAAGGCAACGTAAAAAGATGAAAAAAGACGGACCAAGCAACTACGAACCAAGAGACAGAGTGACATTACCACTTAAAAAAATTTTTTTTGACAAAAGCAAAAGGTATTACGAGGGACAACGATGGTGATAAAACAAACTGACCCATTATACAAAAAAGTTCTCAACGTAAGTGCTCCTAAGGCAGAAACCTTAAGTAAATAAGTTTCATGTCATAATTTGGCCTCAAAATATTAATAGAAACAGTCTTGATTAAAAACAAAAAAACAATGTAGCTTAATTCCTTGATAGTAAAATAAGAAGAAAATAGTCGGCAATCTAAATTAAAGACTCAAGACAGGCGCTAGAATATGCTTTTAACAATATTTAAGGCTGTTTCACCCTTGCTGTTAGGCTCAGTGGTTAGCGCATAAGCCCTTGGACTGAAAGATCATGGGTTCCATTTGAGTCAAGGGCACACACCTCAGTTGCAGGCCTGGTTCCTGGCCTGAGTTAGCATGTGTTTGGGAGGCAACCAATCAATGTGTCTCTCACATCAATGTTTCTCCCTCTCCGTCTCTTCCTCTCCCTTCCACTCTCTCTAAAAATCAATGGGGGGGAAATATCCTTGGGTGAGGATTAACAAAAAATATATATATATTTAAGGCTGTTTGGATGAATGCACTGTGAAAATCGGTCTTAATGAGTTCTTTAATGTACGTCTAAAATATGGTATAATACATAAGGTATTCTCGCCACTGGATAGTCTTCAATAAAAGTTTAACTGCAAAATAACAATAATAATAATAATAATAAATGCTCCTAATACTATAACCTCAAAATATATACGGCAAAGCCGAAACTGGTTTGGCTCAGTGGATAGAGCATTGGCCTGCGGACTGAAGGGTCCGGGGTTCAATTCTGGTCAAGGGCATGTACGTTGGTTGTGGTCACATCCCCAGTGGGGGTGTGCAGGAGACAGCTGATCAATGATTCTCTCTCATCGATGTTTCTAACTCTCTATCCCTCTCTTTTCCTCTCTGAAAAATCAATATATATATATATATAGCAAAAAAATAAGATAACAGAAAGTTTGACACATCCACAATTGTAATGAGAAACCTTAACATCCCTCTCCATATAGATCAGGTGAGAAGATAAAATTAGTAAGGATCCAAACCACATAATGAATACCTGGGACGGGTTGCCCCCAACAATTTGAGAATCGACGTTTTCCATCCCTAGCCTGACAGTCGGAGGTCCTCCTGCGCACTGGCCCTGGGTTGGGTGCTCGGGACGCAGAGACGGCACCGAGCTCCCAGGAAGAGCTATGGGAAAGGGGCGGACATCCGAAGGAGCCATCAGGACCACCACGAATACATGAGAGAGAAAAGGATGGTCACAACAGCACTTATCACTTGAGCACTCGCTGGGAGCCAAGCTTTGCTCCGAGTGCTCTATAAATATTAACTCACTCAATTCTCAACCCTTACTATTTTTAATCTCATGCCAAAGATTAGGAAATGGAGACACTGAATGGCTAAGTAATTGGCTTTGGACACAGCTTTGTGGCAAGAGCTTTGAATCGAATGAACTTGGCTGTCTCCAGAGCACAAGTTCATGGTTTCATTCAGAGTATATGGAAAACTTTGCAAGGATCATCTTGTTCAGTCCTCAGCACCTTTGCACTCTCTGTTCCCCCTGCCCAGGATGCTCTTCCCTAGAATCCACAAGGCTTTCCCCCTTTCTCCTCCAGGTTTGGCTCAGAAATCACCTTCATGAGATCTTCCTTGATTTAAAACTGCAGCACGCCCCGCATCCCCAACCCCACAGACATATACCATCCCTGATTTATTTCCTCCTTAGCACGCATTACTATCTACACTGAGTTGCCAGATTATTATGATCTCTGAACGCATAATAATCTGGCCACTCAGTGTATATCCTATATAATAAAAGGTTGAAATGCAAATTGTCCCCTCAACCAGGAGTTAACCAGCAGGCAGGCCGGCCGGCCAACTGCCCATGTCCCCTCCCACTGGTCAGGCTGGCTGGATTCCACCCATGCACAAATTCATGCACCGGGCCTTTAGCACACATACACACACATTGAGTGGCCAGATTATTATGCGTTCATAGATCATAATAACCTGGCCACTCAGTATAATATACTATGAACTTCACTTACAAAGTTTGTCAGTTTCCCCTTACAAAAAGCCCTCCCCCCCCCCACCCCTGCCGCGGCCGGGGCACTGTTTTTGTCTAGCTTTGCCACTGCTATCTCCCCAGCTTCTACAACAGCGCTGAGCACCTGGCTACGCTAAGTGTGGTCCCAGGGAGTGTCTGTGAGAAATTCTGCAGCCGACTCCTGCTGAGTAAGAGTGAGATCTTCAACAAGATCTCTAGCGCTGTGGTATGCACACCTGAGTTTGAGCAACAATGCCCCAGCGCCTCGTAGGTGTGCAGCACATCGGTATGAGTGAATGGACAAACTCCTAACACTGCCACTCACTCAGGACATCATCTACTTGGGACCTTGGGGGGGGGGGGGGGGGCGGGAAAATCTGGTTCCAGCCATGCCAACCTGAGGAAATCCTGCGCCCAGGATGAAGGGGTCCCAATGCCCTCCCAAGCTGCATGGACGCTCTTCCTCTCGCAGCACCTGGCACTGCTGAATGGCAAGGACCTCCCTCCCCCTGTGGGTTCCTGGGAGGCTGGGGCCTCTCCTCAAAGGCGCAGCTCCAGCCTCCACACGTGGCTCCCTGGGACAGTTCGGCTCTTCCCACCCCATCCGAGCCAGAGAGCGCTTTCCAGACTCAAATCGGGCCATCGCACTCCCTGCTTAAAACCCTTCCACGAGAGGTGCAAACTCATAAAAAGAAATAAAAATGCATGTCCGTAAACCCTTGCTCAGGAAGCCACTGGAGAATTTGCGTCTCCAAAAATGAAGGGGTAACCAAGAAAAGGAAGCGATCAGATTAGATAACTATCGATATGATCCCGCCCAGAGAGGCCGCAGGAACCTCAGGGAGACCAGGACCGGGTGCAGCAGGTCGAGGGAGGGTTCCGGAAACGCACCGGCTCACAACTGAGGAGCCAAGCGTGCAACTTAAGATGCAAACATCAACAGCAAACCAAAGACAGAAGAAATGATAACGAACAGATGCCCCTCTCCCCCAGGCTGACTCCCCTTCCCCCACCTTGGGTGCCTCCATGCCCAGCACAGGGCTGGGCACAGAGCAGGTGCTCGGGGCATACACGTGCTCAGTGACACAGGAACCAGCGGCAGGGCACCATGGCCCTATGCCCGGTCCTGCTCCTTCTATCCCCAGCTCTCTAGACCCTGCCCCCACCCCACCCCCTCCCAGTCCAGAATCCTGATCCATCCATACCTGTCTTAGCTTTTAAGCTTCAGCATCTACTGGCCTCTCTCTCTCTCAGGCAGGTTTTCCTTCCTTCCTTCCTTCCTTCCTTCCTTCCTTCCTTCCTTCCTTCCTTCCTTCCTTCCTTCCTTCCTTCCTTCCTTTCTGTCTTTCTTTTTTCTTTCTTCTCTCGCTTTTGTTTAAAGGCAGACTGCCACATGCAGCGCCTCATTTGGATGATCGGAGTCTTGGAAGCTTGACTACCCTACGCTCTCCTACAAGTGGATCAATGGACCGTGAGTTTGTTTGGAGGTTCTAACAGGGGAGCGGACCTAACACCCGTCCTCCCCTCTGGGGGGAAGGTCCTCCTCTTAGACAGAGCACAGCTTCTGGAGGGACGCACATGGATTGGTGAGGGAGGAGGGGGACACCCGCCTAGCCTGCCAGATCAGCCAAATCAACCGTGGCAGTCAATGGGGTGACAGATGTCGCAGCCAGATCACCGCCACATCCAAGTGTTCCTTTCTGACTAGTCAATAAGCTCGCTAACAGTAGGCATTGTATAAATCCAGAGTGTGGATCTAGAGACCCAGGACACAGGCAGAATCCAGGAAAGGCCCGTCAGCACCCCTGTGCTCCCCACTTCTGGGGGTGTGACCTCAGGCGGGATGCTTAACCCTCCATGCCTTAGTTTCTCCCAATGTAAAGCAGATAACAACAGCACCCACTCACGGGTTAACTGATGATTCACTAAATCAACCACACTGGAGAGCATTCAGTGCCATCAAGGCACCCAGGGGAGCCTCGTTCTTCAGGTGCTGGGATAATGAAGAAAAAGTAAGACTGCCTAAGAGTTTGGAAATCACTGATGGGAGCCAAAGACTTCTTCCCTCTTTATTTCACATTCTGAAATCGGTTGATCCTAGTCCCTCAAAATAACCAAGATGTAGCCATTCCTTTGTTACTGTTGGGAATGGATCTCACTTATTAACTGAGCAGGTATTTACTGAGCAGCTACTGTGTGCCAGGCTCTGTTCTGGAGAGCGACAATAAACACACAGTGAGTTTCAAGGTGGCGAGTGCTATGAGAGACAAACACAGTCAGAGGGATCAGCACGTATAGGGAGGAGGAAGGCCAGATCTTTTTCTATTTTGTTTATTCATTTATTTTTTAATCCTCACCTGAGGACATGCTTACTGATATTAGAGAGGAGGGAAGGGAAGGAGAAAGGATGGGAGGGGAGGGGAAGGTAGAAGGGGAGGGGAGGGGAGGGGAAGGGAGGGGAGGGGAGGGAGAGAGAAACACATTGATGGGAGAAATATTGATTGGTTGCCTCCTGTATGCTGCCGACTGGGGATCAAACCCCCAAACTTTCGGTATATAGGACGCTGCTCCAACCAATGAAGCCACATCAGTCTGGGTGGGAAGTTACGATCTTAAGAAGATGTCAGATGGCATCACAAAGCAGGTAATAAACCACGTCTTTCTTTCCCCCCTACCCCACTTATTGTTTTTTTAATCCTCACCCAAGGGTATTCTTCCATTGATTTTTAACGAGAGTGGAAGAGAGGTAAAAACAGAGAGAAATACTGACGTGAGAGAAACACACAGATTAGTTGTCTTCTGCCCATGCCCTGAGCAAGCCCAGGCCAGGGAGGAGCCTGCAACTCAGGTACATGCCCTTGACCAGAATCAAACCCGGGACCCTTCGGTCCACAGCCGAAGCTCCATCCACTGAGCCAAACCAGCTAGGGTAGCCACGCCTTTTTGCAAGACCTGTGCTTTTAGGAATGATACAGATTCCCACAGCTGCTAGAAATGTACCATTAAAAGTGGTTAAAACAAAACAAAACAGCATTTTGTACAAGTAAGCTTCAGACAAACACAGGCTAAAATCACATTTAAGATGTCAAGAAAAGGCGAAATAACTTGGAACGCGGACATATTTCCTAAGACAAACAAATAGAGGAAAGGGGGGGGGTTGGTGTCACATCACCCCAGGCGCCCAGACATGACACACAGGAACAGGATGAATGAGAGGTTGGCAACTTTCCCCCAAAGCTATATGATTACAGATAATTCACTGGGAGTCAGAGTCAAAGTGTTAAAAATCCACGAAAACAATGACACGCAGGCAGAGCTGGCCCGAGGGGCTGAAAGTGAATCAGTGAGAGAGAAACCCAAACCAGAAAAATGAGCACAAGTGCCACCAGAGCTGCAAGTGCCCAACAGCGAGCTCCCCGCGGGCAGGCCGCAGCACACAGTAGGTGCTTTATCCACACTGTGGACTGCCCAAGAAATAAGCCCACATTTCCCAGAAGAGAAAACTGAGGTCCAGGGGGGTTAAGCGGCTTGCCCAAAGCCACACAGTGGATGGGGGGCATGGAACCAGGATTCAAATCTGGATGTTCTGGTTCTGGAGTGCAAGCTCAATAAATTGTTCTTGAAAGAATGAGAATCATTAAAAGACTTCACACTTAGTAAGGGCTTCCTTAGCACCAGTCATTCCATATATTAACCTCACCAACTCCTTACCCTCCCGGTGGGAAGGCAGCCCCATCTCACATACGAGAAAACTGAAGTCCGGAGTGAGAGTGGGACGTGGCTGAGGACCCACAGCGGCAGAGGTGTGGGGATCGGAGCCAGGACCTCTCTGATATCAAAGCTTTTCTATCACACTCAGAGGACTTGCAAGATAAACTTGGGACGAAGCTGTTTCAAGATGAATGTACAAAGTTGCCAAACTGCCATGCGAGGCCCTAACGACCAAAAGTGTGCGGGGTAAAAAAAACAAACAAACCCACCGTTGTTAGACATATTTCCTATCCATTGAAATACCTGGAACTGGGCCAGGCTGGGCATTGGCACGTGAATTATTTATATTTGGCTGGGGATGGAGATGGGAATGAGGGCAGATTGAGTTTCTGAGCACCCCCTCGGGGAGTCACCTTGGGAGTCCAGGGGTAGAGGATGGGGAATGAGAAGCCAGGACATGGATGCACCTGGGAGAGAAAAGGAAGGAGGCAGCACTAACAGGTTTGGCTCAGTGGGTAGAGCATCGGCCTGTGGACTGAAGGGTCCCAGGTTCGATTCCCGTCAAGGGCATGTACCTTGATTGCAGGCACATCCCCAATAGGAGGTGTGCAGGAGGCAGTTGATGCATGTTTCTCTCTCATCTCTCATCCATGTTTCTCTCTCTCCCTCTCCCCTCCTCTCTATAAAAAAAAATCAATAAAATATACTTTTTTTAAAAAAAA
Organism: Pipistrellus kuhlii; assembly: GCF_014108245.1. Taxonomy (NCBI): domain Eukaryota; kingdom Metazoa; phylum Chordata; class Mammalia; order Chiroptera; family Vespertilionidae; genus Pipistrellus; species Pipistrellus kuhlii. Next base: position 1,612,418 of record NW_023425557.1, on the reverse strand, counting down.
AAGAAAGAAAGAAAAGGAAGGAGGCAGCATGGTTGATGTCTCACTCACTGGTCCCTCTCTACTGCCTTCTGTATTTCCCATTCGCCTTAAAAGAAAGAGAAAAAGACACTCTTGTACTGAGCACTTACTCCAAGCACTTTACCCATGTACCACCATGAACCCCATAACCCGGGGTTCCGGATCCCATTCTATAGAGTGGGGGGCAAAAGACTTGCCCAAGGTCACACAGCAAGTAAAAGGCAGAACTAAAATTCAAACGGAAGAAAAGTCTCTGTCCCACTCATGGCTCTATTCATGACACCGTACTTCAGTCCAAGGAGATGGGACTAAATTACAGTGGTGAAAGCCAGACTCTGAGCCGGATGCCTAGATTGGAATCCTAAATCTACCACTTAATGCTGGATGACCTTGGGAAAGTTGCTTCACCTCTCTGTGCCTCTGCCACCTCTCTGTGCCTCTGCCGCCTCTCTGTAGAATGGAAATAGCAGCGCCTACACCGTAGGAGTGTTGTCAGAATCAAATGAGTTCATGTGCACAGACAGCTAAGAACAGGACTAGGCACTTCCTGAACAATAAGTGTTAGCTTGTAATCTAGTAAGTGCTAGCTGTAACAGACTGAGGGGAGCCCCAGCGTGCTTCCGAGCCAGGGTGTGCCCAGATCAGTGTCAGGTTTTCAGAAAATGCCCCCGGGGCTGGACTGAAAAGGAGGGAATCCATTAGCACCTGTGACCCAGTCACATTCCTGGGGTGGGGAACTTCTCACCAGCAGCTCCGAGCCTGCGGACGCATTGCCAGCCAGGGCGCCTCCCCTCTTCTCAGTGGCAAGTTGTTCCCACAATACAGATAAAAGGGCACACTGAGTTTCAGAGGGGGGACGCTTGCACAGGCCACAAAGGAGTGGCAGAACAAGAGATCTGAATGCTGGAGTACCCATACCCAAACACCACTCCACTTCTCTAAATCCCGCTGAGAAATAAGAATGCAAAAGCTTGTCTCGAGGACCGGTCTGGTCCTATTACCTTACAGTTCTGACTGTCCAGTTTATCGGGAGTCGCTGGCTGGACTACAAAAACTATCGCTACAACCAGGCTCCTAAGAATCTCATGTTCCCATCCCAGCCCCAGTCCTGGAGCCCAGCTCACACACCACTCCACCAATGATTTCTCTTTCCCACTATCTGAACTTGCTCTCTGGTTCCCAATCCGACCCAGAGGCCCACTGGCCTCTCCCTCGAAACCTCCGGACCCCCTCATTCATCTTAGCCCCGACCACCCATGCTTTTTCATATCCCCCAGGTTAACCCCCTCAAAACTGCCCCCATCAGGCCCTCTGCCTGGACGCCTAGTCCTTTCTCCAATTCAGGACTCCCTTCCCGAGCTCTGAGCCCCCTTACAGTCAATCCCAAAGCTCGACTCCCTCACCACCTCCAACACCCATCCCCAGCCCCCATCCCTCTACTCCCTCCGGCTCCCATTCCCCCGAACCCCCTCCCCCCAGCGATTTCCCTTCGTCCAGCCCTTTCTTTAGCCCCTACCTCTTCCGTCTCGCCCCCCGGTCCCGAACCCCCGCCTCGGCTTTTAAGCGCCCCCCGGCCCCCGCTCAGGGTTCTCACCATCTCCCCGCGCCGAAGCTCCCTCGGCTACGCGGGTTTCCCCCCACTCGCTCCTCTCCAGCCTCCCCTTCCGGGTTCCCGCCCCGAGGCCCGCTGGGAATTGGAGTCCGTGCGGCCACGGACTACACTTCCCAGAAGGCAGCACGGTCAAGTTTGGGGGTGGGGAAGGAAGCAAACTGGGCGGGCCGAGGAAAAGAATGACTAAGTCTCTGGAGGCAAAGAGAGCGCTTGGCAGCGCAGGCGCAAAGAGCGCCCCGCCAGGCGCTCTGGGAGATGGAGTCCAGCCTCCTCCATTTTGGCCCGGGGCCCTTGGAAAGAGAATTGAGAAAATTGCAAAGGGACGGTTGTGAGAGGTGGAGAATTTGGAAAGGACTAGTTTGTCGATTCACTTAAACTGACTAACACAATAGTTTACAGTACCCTGTATTTTGTCAAACACTTTCCCCCCCATTTCCCCCCCTGGTTTTCTTATCATCACCTCCTAATTTACAAATGAGAAAATTAAGTTTTAAAAGGGAAGATACCCTATGCACTAGGAACTTGTCCACATTGTAGTGGAATACAAGCTCCACGAGGACAGGCACCTTTGTGTATCTTGCACAAACACCCGGAACAGCGTAAATAAGTGTAAAAACAGTATAAATTCCCAACTTACCGCATGTTTTAAATATATATATATCACTCTGCAGACAACCCTAGTGAGAATTATTCCAAAATTATAAATATGGCAAAAAGAGATTAAACCTCTTCTCCATGGCAACACAGCGAGAAAGGGATTGGCACTGAAATGTGTTGGACACCCGGGCCTCTATTCTGCATTTCCTTTCCAGGCCATCCTCCTCAACGGCCCTGAGTGAGCTTTCTAAAATGGAGAGTTTGCTATATCAGAGCACATATCGTGAAGGGAACTGCTACGAAGGCCCAATTCCAATGGTCCCATTTGAATGGCTTTCTCCATGTATTTAACTTCAATTAGCCCCTGCCTCACGGGATTCTCAAGCTCTGTGAGCCTTCCAGACAGACCTGGGAAAAGCACGGCCAAATCCCCAACTTGCCGCATGGTGCTTGGGAACAGTAGGCCCTGGTTAGATAGGCGCTGAAGGGAGAAAAGATGGAAATGGGAGACTGAAGGGTGACAGTCCAGTCCAGAGGTGGCAGTTGAGAAGACCCCGCCTCCTCTCCATTAGGATCCAGGGGCCCTGGACCAGCTAGAGCCCTTAGCGGGGGCGTGGTCTGCCGAGGCGTCGCCAGGCAGGGGGCGGGGCCCGTAGCACAAGCGTGCTGCTGACTGTGCGCTGATTGGTCGGCACTGTGGCGCGCTTCGGCGAGAAGTGTCAGAAGGCGCGAGGCCCAGTTCGCGCCTTGCTATTAGACAGGGCGCGCATGCGCACGTCCCCTTGCACCTGCCCTTTCCCGCTTCCCATCTCGCGCCCAGCACTCTTGGCGGGAACTGGGGGGGGCGTGGCTTGTCCTCAGGGGGCGCACGCTGCTCGGCCTCAGGGGCGCACAAAGCTTGGCCTCAGGGGGCGCATGCGGCTCGGCCTCAGGGGTGCACGGGGCTCGTCCTCAGGGGGCGCACGAGGCTGGGCCCCAGGGACGCAGGCTTGCTCTCCTCAGGCCTCACACAAGGTCGCGGCGCCAGGGCATCCGCGCCTACCCCAGCGCCTGGAATGGGAGCGAGGTGGCCGAGGCCGCATTAGGGCCCGCACGCACCGCACCGCCAGCCTTCCAGGACCCGCAGGAGACGCAGTTTGATCCGGCTCCCACGTGTGGGGCTGGCGCTAAACCAGAAGGGGTGCCTCACGCCATTTTGCACGTCCTGAGGCGGGTGTTGGAGGCGGAGGGGAAGTTGGGTGGGGAACCCGCCTAGCTCCCCTCAGGAGCAGCGCTTTGGGGCCGCGGCCTCCCTCTGGGGGTTCCCGGGGGGCGGAGGGGCCGGTGCCCTCGCTCCGCCCCCCGCACGCCTTGCAGGTGGCGGGGGAGGCGGGAGGGGAGCAGCAGCGCGGGGTTGGGGTGTGAGGCTGGGCCTCGGTTGGGGAATCCGGGTGCACTTGAGATCCTGCAAGGCTCTTGACTAGGTTTTGGGGGTCTGGGGGTCTCGGGATTTGTGTCTGGATGTAACAAGTTTTGGAATCTCAAGGTCTTAGATTTTGTGACTGGAAGCTTCCCTGTTGGAATCCGGAGGTCCTGATTTTGGGGTGTGGAAGTCGTCGTTTTGAGTTCTGGGGTGACATTTTGAGGGCCTGGGGTCGGATTTGGGAGGATTGAAATCTCAGTGTAGATTTGGGGTCCAGAGTCTCAATGTAGAGTACAGGGTGTGAGATTTAGGGTCTGGAGTCACAGGTTGGAACCTTGAGAATTATGTTTTAGGGCCTGGGGTCCCTAGTATGGGGCTATAATTTTATTTTATTAATTAGTTTATTTATTTATGTTTGGGGGGGCTTCAATTTTAGAGTCTGGGTCTCAGAGTAGGACTCACATGCGGGATCTCTGTTTTGGGTTGGGGTCATAACATGAGGATCTGAAGCGACATTTTGACGATCTTGAGGTCTTTTTTAGGATCTGAAGTCAATTTGGAAGGGCTGAAGTTTGCTTTGCGGGACTCAGATTTCTTTAGGATTTTGGTTCTCATAAGGTTTGTGGTTTGCTATGTTAATGTTAGGATTGGGGTCATATTTCTGGATTAGAAGTTGACAGTTGATGGGTCTAGGGCATCTCAGCTCACTTTGGGAGTTCAATGTCACATAGTTTTAGTGTTTTAGTATCAGAGCTTATGGATTTCAGGCCTGGCGGTCTCTGTTTCAGGGTCTGACATCTCACTCTTTTTTTTTTTTAATATATTTTATTGATTTTTTACTGAGAGGAAGGGAGAGGAATAGAGAGTTAGAAACATCGATGGGACAGAGACATCGATCAGCTGCCTCCTGCACACCTCCTACTGGGGATGTGCCCTCAACAAAGGTACATGCCCTTGACCGGAATTGAACCCGGGACCTTTCGGTCCGCAGGCCGACGCTCTATCTACTGAGGCAAACCAATTTCGGCTGACATCTCATTCTTAAGACTGAAATTCTGAAGTCATCGTTTGGGAATTTGCTCTTTGGTTTCAGCTCTGGACCTTGACTTAGAGGCCCCCAACTTACAATGTGGGGTTCATGGGCTTCAGTGCAGAGTTTTGGGGTAATAATTTGGTTTGGGGGCCCATATTTGTGGGGCTTTGGAACACCACTTTGGGATACCTGGTGTTCAAAGGAGGACCGCGGGGAAATGAAGGCTGCCCATCATGCCCCCCCTTCCTCCTGGAATCTCGAGTCACTAACAAGTCTTTCTCTTTCCCTCTTTGCAGATGTGGGGTGCCAGCAGATATTTGTGTTTCCCTGAACGCCCCAAAGCCAGTTCTCGGAGTTCCTGTGACAGGTAACCATGCCCCCTCCCAATCTTCCTTACAGCTCCAGCCACTCTGGTGGACAATAATATATAATAAATAATGTTTACTGAGCTTTTTGTTTTGCTAGAGTCTTTGCTAAGCCTTCTGTTTCTTTGATGTGCTTTCGTTTTTATATGCTTTAGCTCTTTTTAAAATATATATTAAATATATTTTTTGTTGATTTCAGAGAGGGAGAGAGATAGAAACATCAACGATGAGAGAGGATCATTGGTTGGCTGCCTCCTGCATACCTCCCACTGGGGATTGAACCCACAACCCAGGCATGTGCCCTTGGCTGGAATAGAACCAGGGACCCTTCAGTCTGCAGGCCGATGCTCTATCCACTGAGTCAAACCAGCTAGGGCCATACGCTTTAATTCTAACAACAACTCCACAAGGAATATAACTATCATTTTCAAGATTAGAGAAGTCTGAGGTGGTTGGCAAAGATCATCCCTAAGCCCTTGCAGGCTTTGGTCTTCTGAGTGTCTTAAATTACCTTCCTTCCTTTCTTTTATTCACATATTCACTCTTCCATCAAGTACGTACCAAATGTCAGGGATCTTCTAGAGGGGATTTTCACAGCCGATTGAGGGTTGGATCACTTTCTCCTTCCCTCCAAAGTCAGGATAAAGAAAAAACAGCCCGGCTGGCATGGCTCAGTGGTTAGCATCAACCTATGAACCAAGAGATCACAGTTTGATTCCTGATCAGAGCAATGCTTGGGTTGCAGGCTCGATCCCCAGTGTGGAGCATGCAAGAGGCAGGCAATCAATGATTCTCTCTCATCACAAATGTTTCTATGTCTCTCCCTTCATCTCTGAAATCAATAAAAATATATTTTAAAAAAGAAAAGAAAACATAGTCTGCCCTTGCTGGTATGGCTCAGCTAGTTGAGCATCATCCTGTACACAAAAAGGTCACCAGTTCAATTCCCATTCAGGGCACATTCCTGGGTTGTGGGCTTGGTTCCCTGCAGCTGTTCAATGTTTCTTCCTCCCTCTCCTTTCCTCTCTAAAATCAATAAAAACTTAAAAGAAAAAAAAAAGGCCCTGACCAGTTTACCTCAGTGGACAGAGCGTCGGCCTGTGCACTGAAAAGTTCCAGGTTCGATTCCAGTCAAGGGCATGTACCTTGGTTTCGGGCACATCCCCAGTAGGAGGTGTGCAGGAGGCAGCTGATCGATGTTTCTAACTCTATCCCTCTCCCTTACTCTCTGTAAAAAATCAATAAAATATATATATAAAAAAAAAGAAGAAGGAAAAAATAGCTATAGGTCATTATGTATATCCTACTGTTCCCACCTCTCCCCATGACTTTCTGTCCATTCATCTCTTCATTTATTAACCCCCCAAAATAAGTGTCTGCTTTGTTCAAATTCTCTACTTAGGTGCTGTGCTCAGAAGGAGCACTCTGAAGAAAATGGAGAGTGCCTGTCCCGCTGTGCATTCCTCCTGGAACCCCAAAGGTCACCAGCAATGCATTCTCTTTCCCCCTTTCTAGATGCGGGGCCCTTGTGTTAAGAAAGACTCTTAGTTGCAAGTAACAGAAACCTAGCTGAAACCAGCTTGAGCCTAAAAGGGGATTTATTGGATTCTTTTTTTTTTTTAATTGATAATTTATTTATTTTTATTTATTTTATTTTATTTTTTAAGTGGAGAAACTTTAGCAATTTCAATTGGATTCTTTAAACAAAAAATTCAGAGGCTTCAGGCTTCGCTGGCTCCAGGTGGGGGTTAATGGTGTTGACATGAAACTGCCTTTTGCAGCTCAGCTATGGTCCATGCTGGCTTCCTTCTCAAGCAGGCTCTCCCTTTGTTAGGATGAGATCGCTTCCGGCAGCTCTAAATCCAGATCTTGCTAACTTGACAACCCCAGCACAGTCTCACTCTAGAATCCATGGACTCTAATTGGCCAAACCGAGGTTAGGACCCCAATCCGGAACCAATCGGCTTCCGTGCTCCCAAGTGGAAGAGGAGGTTGATGTTAGCCTCTCTGAACCACGAGGACTGAGAGAGGGGCAATGGTGTTCCCCCAAAGGAAACTATTACCAGAAAAAGGGGGGATCGGATTTTGGTCAAACCAAAACCACAGGCTTATCCATCACAGTCATACAATAAATACCTCCTCCCCATTCCCTAACATCCTTTATCCCTAAATCATTCTGACAAATGACTTGTTTCCCTTCTGTCTTGAACTAATCTTTCGTGAGCACTCCCTATGTTCCAGGCACTATGTTGGACACCTTCCTGACAAGATCAAACTTCCTAGCCACCTGCTTTTTATAAATGAGTTCAAAACAGGCTCAGAGAGAAGAAAGCAATTGCCCAGAGTCACACAGCCAGTGGCAGAGCTGGGATTTCAGTTTAGGTCTGTCTGCTTTAAACGTTGAAGCTTATCGCCAATTATTATGCTGCCTCTTGGAATTGCTCCCTGATTTGTTCCACTTTGGGGCAAAACTTTTTTTTAAAAAGTATTTTTTTTTTTTTTTTTTACAGAGAGAAAAGGAGAGGGATAGAGAGATAGAAACATCGATGAAAGTGAAACATCGATCAGCTGCCTCCTGCACACCCCCTACTAGGAATGTGCCCGCAACTAAGGTACACGCCCTTGACCGGAATTGAACCCGGGACCCTTCAGTCCACAGGCTGCTGCTCTATCCACTGAGCCAAACTGGTTTCGGTGTGGCAGCTCTAACTCTTAAGTTCCTGTGCGTGTTAGAGCAAATGTAAGACCAGGCCTGGGTTTTCCCACGCCTTATAGAAATTTGGACTGGCTCTCAGTTAAGGCTCCTTCCAGCTCCCGTAAAATAAAGGAACTAGGAAATGTTTAGGTTATTTAGCTCAGGGAAGAGGAAACACAGGAATTAGAGTCATTTGTCATTTCAAAGCCCAAGAGGCTGTGACAAGGCAGAAGAAGTATTCATTAATGCAACAGTTTTTATTGAGCACCTACTAAGTGCTGAGCATTATTCTAAGATAGGGGTGTCAAACTCAATCAGAGAAGGGGCCAAAATCTAAAATCCAGCCTAAATCGCGGGCCGAATGGTTTACTGAACAGTCATAAACTGTCATTGTGATGGAAACGCAGCGGAGTGCAGTGATGACAGCGCGGTGCGGGCCACATTGCAAGGCCTGGCGGGACGGATTTGGCCCGAGGGCCTTGTGTTTGACACACGTGTTCTAAGACCTGGGGATCAAGTCAGGGCCACATTATGACATTCATGGCCAAAGGCAATTTTGTCTTCCTGGACCCCTTCCCCTATTACAGTGGTCGGCAAACTTTGGGTCACAGGCCTCGTTTGCCACTCTGTTGACTAGAGTTTGCCGACCACTGGGATAGAGGCTTAATCACAAGGAACAACAACAGCCTGTAATTATTGGAGTCGAGCGTCTAGGTCAGTGGTCGGCAAACTCATTGGTCAACAGAGCGGCTCTCGAGCCGCAGTTTGCCAACCACTGCCCTATCAAAAGCATATAAAAATTATAGTTAATGACAGCATTGATATAAAGATGAATATAATCTAATTTGGATTGTATACATTTTTTCTTCTGATTTAAAATAAATTAAAATATTTTCATAAGCCCCTAAAGGTAACATGGGCCCTACTATGCCTACGGGATGTCAGACTGAGATATAGCAGTAAATAAAAAAGACAAAAATCCTTCCCATTAAGGAAGGGTTGTTTATAATAAGATTTTGTATGCTAATAAATGATATAGCAAGTAACAAAAATATGCTTATTTAGATTGAGTGGTCAGGAAAGAACTTTCTGAAGAGGTTACATTTAAAAAATATATTTTTATTGATTTCAGAGAGGCAGGGAGGAGAGAAATAGAAACATCAGTGATGAGAGAGAATCATTGGCCGGCTGCCTCCTGCATGCCCCCAACTGGGGATCGAGCCTGCAACCCAGGCATGTGCCCTGACTGGGATTTGAACTGTGACCCCCTGGTTCATAGGTTCAACCACTGAACCACGTCAGCCGGACAGTTACATATTTTTTAAATCCTCCCCTGAGGATATGTTTATTGATTTTTAAATTTCTTTTAGAGAAAGAGAAACATCTATGTAAGTTCAGTTGCTTCCCATACACGCCCCGATTGGGGATCGAACCCGCAACCTAGGTATGTGCCCTGACTGGCAACACTCCAATTAACTGAGCCACTTGGCCAGGGCTAAAGAGGTTACATTTAAGATCAGCGGTGAATGGGGAAAAAAGAAACCATCTATGCCAAAGTCAGAGCAAAAGAACATTCAAATGGAGGGAATAGCTGAAACCGGTTTGGCTCAGTGGATAGAGTGTCAGCCTGAACTGAAGGGTCCCAGGTTCGATTCCGGTCAAGGGCATGTACCTTGGTTGTGAGCACATCCCCAGTAGGGGGCATGCAAGAGGCAGCTGATCGATGACTATCTCTCATCAATGTTTCTAACTCTCTCCCTTCCTCTCTGTAAAAAAACAATAAAATAGCGGAAACTGGTTTGGCTCAGTGGATAGAGCGTCGGTCTGTGGACTGAAAGGTCCCAGGTTCGATTCCAGTCAAGGGCATGTACATTGGTTGCGAGCACATCCCCGATAGGGGGTGTGCAAGAGGAGCTGGTCGATGTTTCTCTCTCATCGATGTTTCTAGCTCTCTATCTCTCTCCCTTCCTCCTCTCTGTAAAATATCAATAAAAATATATATATTTTTAAAAACCAATAAAATATATATATTTTTTAAAATGGAGGGAATAGTAAGACCCTGAGGCCGAAATAAATTTGGCAGTTTAGAAAAACGGGAAAGGGATTCTTGTGGTTGGTGCTGACCTGTTCCCCACAGACCCAGAGGGCAGAGCTGGTGTAAGTGGGTGAAAAGTAGAGACTATGAAGAAAGAACTTGACTAAAACCATAACCATCAGCAAGGAAAGGGGCAGCCCTGGGGGGGGACTATCTGGCTCCCAGAGGCCCCTGTGAGCAGAGCCCAGGTCACACCGATTCAGGACTACTGCCCAGAAGATGCCAGGGTTTTATGATCCTTAATCACCCTTTTCTTCCTCTAAAAAATGTTTGCAAAGAAGGCTTTCTTGGTGCTTTGCGAAACCCAGAGGAAACACCCAAACCCTTTTGTTCAGACATGGCCAAATGTCTGACACTGGGCCTGGATGTTTTTTCTTCCTTGCTTCCTGTGTTGCTCCTCTCGGCTCCTCTAGAATGGAAGAAAAGCGATATGCAAAAACTAAATATCAGGGCCAGACAGCCTACCCAGTTTTCCTCCAAGGATAGAACCCCAGACCCCCTATGGTGAATACCAGGAGGTAACTAGAGACCAATTGCTGATTTTTTTCTTTCATGCCTTCATTTAGTCGACTGATATGTATATGTATTCATATGGTTTTGAGGAGATGAACTAATGATGTCATCCCCTGTGTAAAGCCCTTTAATGGCTTCCTGTTGGTCTTTGAACAAAAGCAAAACTCTGTGAGCCTACAAGACCCTGCCTCTCTGGCCTCTATCTCCTTCTGCAGTCTTGTCTCACCCTATAGGACTCTTTGCTTTCTATGCTGTAGTCACTATGACTTTATTTCTTTCGGATTCTCCAGGCTTTCTTGAGCCACAGGGCCTTTGCACATGTTCCCTCTATCTGAAATGTTTTCTTTTGCTCTTTATCTATATATTTCCTCTAATCCTTCAGAACAGGTTCTGGCCAGGTTTACTTCTTCAGAGAAAACCTCATTGATTAGGTGAAAGCCGATAGTCAAAGCTATGCCCTGGCTGTTTTGGCTCAGTGGATAGTGTTGGCCCATGGGCTGAAGGGCCACGGGTTCGATTCCCGGTCAAGGATGCATGTCTTGGTTGCAGGCTCTTAATTGTTTCTTTGTTTTTGGAAGAACAAAAGCTAAAATTCATTTGATTCATTCAGGTTCATTAATAGCCCATTTTGCCCTAGCTGGTTTTTCTCAGTGGTAAGAGCTTTGGCCGGTGGACTAAAGGGTCCTGGGTTCAATTCTGGTCGAAGGTGTTTACCTCAGTTGCAGGTTTAATCCTGTCAGGGCTTGTGTGGGAGGCAACAAATCCATGTCTCTCACATCAATGTTTCTCTCTTTCGGTATCCTCTCCTCCCTTCCACTTCTCTAAAAATCAATAATAAAAAAAAAAAATTCTCAGGTGAGGATTAACAAAAACAAAACACAAAACGAATTCAAGCTTCCATAACCTCGCCTTGGTCTCCATCGGATCCACTTCGTGGACATGTGACTCGTGTAGTCACAGGGTCCTGAGCTTAGAAGAGGCTGGTGCTTGGTGTAGTGCTCTGCTCTCACCATCTTAAATTATCAGCTTTTGAACAAGGGCCCCCACATTTTTATTTTATTTTATTTTAAATATATTTTATTGATGGTTTTTTGTTTTGTTTTTTCCAAGAGAAACATCAAAAGTGCTTTATTCAAAGTAATCTCCATCCCTAGCTACACATTTCTCCCATCTTTCAGGTAATTTGTGGATACCATCCCAATAGAACTTTTCTTGTTTTGAGGCAAACCATTTGGACACCTAATTTTCTACTTCTTCATATGTTTTGAAGTGCTGCTCTGAAAGTGCGTGTGCCATTATTGATGTTTTTACAGAGAGGAAGAGAGAGGGATAGAGAGTTAGAAACATCGATGAGAGAGAATCATCGATCAGCTGCCTCCTGCACACCCCCTACTGGGTATGTGCCCACAACCAACATACATGCCCTTGACCGGAATCGAACCCGGGACCCTTCACTCCACAGGCTGATGCTCTATCCACTGAGCCAAACTGGTTTCGGCGGGCCCCACATTTTTATCTGTACTGCTGCTCCCCAAGCAAGTTACGTAGCTGGTTTTGGTCCTACTTGCAATTTTATGTTTGTTTTCGTGACAGTTTGATTAATGACTTTATCCCTGACTATACTGTGGGCCCTAGAAGGGGCTGTGTTTGTTTTTTATATTTTTACTAGAGGCACAAAATTTGTGCGAGAGTGGGCCTTCCTTCCCCTGGCCGCCGGCACCAGCTTTCCTCTGAAAGGTCGCAGCTTCGTCTGAAAGGTCGTCCGGTCTAATTAGCATATTATGCTTTTATTATTATAGATTCCTATCACCTATCACAGTTCCTAGCATATAGTTGGTGCCCAATAAGTAATTGTTGAGTGGATGAGTGAGAAAGATATTTTCAGGAGGTCAGAGTTTGGTTAGGGGGATAGTGTGTCGTTCACACTACTCCATTTCCTCAAGGACAGAGACAGCGATTCTTCTCCGTTTCCACGGTGTCCATCCGGCCCAGGGCCAGGCAGGAAGGCAAGGGAGGATGGGGCAGGTGACCTTTGACCTAGGCTATGAAGAAAGGAGAAAAAAAGATTAATGGAGCTGAAACTGATTTGGCTTAGTGGATAGAGCATTGGCCTGTGGACTGAAGGGTCCCGGGTTTGATTCCGGTCAGGGGCATGTATCTTGGTTGCGGGCACATCCCCAGTAGGGGGTGTGCAGGAGACAGCTGATCGATGATTCTCTCTCATCGATGTTTCTAACTCCCTGTCTCTCTCTCTTCCTCTCTATAAAAAATCAATAAAGTATTTTTTTTTAAAGAAAAAAGAAAAGATTGATGGAGACAGGTGTTTGGGCATGCCTGAAGGAGTAGCAAAAGCAATGGCATATGTGTGTAATTTAGGAGACAGGCTCCAATGTCTTTGTGTCTCCATCTGTTAGGAGAGGGTATGGGGTGTGTATGTGGGCATATTATGAATTATTAATTCAGGGATTAGATCCCAGAAGTTCTTCATCTGCCCAGGAGTCAACTGCTTTCATGCCCTTTTGTTGTTAATCCTCACCAGATAATATTTTTTCCATTGATATTTAGAAAGAGTGGAAAGGAAGGGGAGAGGAAGTGGAAAGGAAGTGGAAAGGAAGGGCATGTTTGCCTCCCAAACATGCCCTGACCAGGAGGCTAGGGCCTGCAACCAAGGTACGTGCCCTTGACTGGAATTGAACCCACAACCCTTTAGTCTGTGGGCTGACACTAGCCACTGAGCCGAACCAGCTAAATACCACGTGCGGCCGCTCACGTACAGTGCGATTGAAACTTTGTGGCCCAGGCGCAGAAGTCGGTGTTTGGCCTGGGCGAGTCTATTTTGAAGAAAGGGCGTTAGAACACTCAAGGGGCCAAAGAGCCGCATGTGGCTCTCGGTTTGCCGATCACTGAACTAGGGCATGCCTTTTTTTAATCATTCATTTAGCAAACATGCACTGAGTTCCTGCAGTGTAGCAGGCCCTGTTCTAGGTACCAGACCCTGTTCTAGATGCAGCTCTCAGCCCAGGTCAGGGGTCAGAGATCATGAACCCTGAGTCTGGGAGACCATAGCTAAGATACCTCACCTTCCTGTGGAGTTAGAGTCAGACAATGGGAGAGAACCAAAGGAAGTAAAAGAATGGCCAGCCAGGCCAGCCCATGAGGGGTATTGTAAGCCACATTGAGAGTTTTTGTGTTAAAATATTTATTAAATTGATTGGGATGGCATTGGTCAACATGAGCATATAGGTTTCAGGCATGGGTTTCTATGTCATAACTTCTGTATATTGCATGGTGTGCCCACCCCCCAAATGTTGAGGGTTTAAACTTGATCCTTAATAATAGGATGGCATTGAGAGATTTGAAGCACCCATTAAACAACTAATATGTCAGGTTCTGTGCTGGGCGATTTCACACGCTCTAATTTATTTAGTCCTGTTGCTAATCTTCTGACCCTGAATGAATATCCTCATAACCGTTGCACAGATGCGAAAACTACGGTCAGATTCGTATTTCAGAAAGATCATTCTGATTCTACTAGACAGTATGGAGTGGAGGAGGACAGGTGGGAAGCTGGGAGACCATTAGTATGTCAGTAAATGGCCTAAGCCAGGAACTGCAGGGATGGAGAGAAGGGATCAGAGGAGGAATGGACAAGATTTGGTGACTGATTGGACAGGGGTTTAGGGATGCTGTCCAGATGATGCCCAGCACTCTGTCTCAGGTGCCTGGGGTGGAGGACATCCCTGAGATGAGGAACAATGAGACAGGAGGTTTTGGATTCAGATACCAAATTCCATTTTGGATGTCCTAATCAAAACCTGTTTTTGGCCCTAATCGGTTTGGCTCAGTGGATAGAGCTTCAGCCTGCGGACTCAAGGGTCCCAGGTTCGATTCCATTCAAGGGCATGTACCTTGGTTGTGGGCACATACCAAGTAGGGAGTGTGCAGGAGGCAGCTGATTGATGTTTCTCTCTCATCGCTGTTTTTAACTCTCTATCCCTCTTCCTTCCTCTCTGTAAAAAATCAATAAAATAGCCGAAACTGGTTTGGCTCAGTGGATAGAGCGTCGGCCTGTGGACTGAAGGGTCCTGGGTTCGATTCTGGTCAAGGGCATATACATTGGTTGCAGACACATCCCCAGTGGGAGGTGTGCAGGAGGCAGCTGATTGATGTTTCTAACTCTCTATCCCTCTCCCTTCTTCTCTGTAAAAAAATCAATAAAATATATTAAAAACAAGATTATTAATGTTGAAAAAAATCAATAAAATATATTTTTAAAAAACAAAACAAAAAAACTGTTTTTGTCCCAAAACAGGAAGCAAAGAAAAAACCACACCAGCAAGCTCCATGAATTGGCATTGCTGCTACCGCTGGCCCCAAAGACCAAGAAGCTTACTAAGGTACGTGGACCGGAGTGGAGGTGGATTTGGAAGGTAGATTTTAAAATGTCGGTAAGCTGGTTAACTTCCCTTGTCCTGAGAAACCTACTAGTAGACAGACTCTTTCAGTGACAGCACTGAGATGGGACTGGGAATTCCTGGGAGTCTGAGCACATGACTGCAAGATTCTTTCTCACAAAGGAGGCAGGAGGAGCTGGGAGGGGAAAATAGGCAAGGAGCCAGGTAGAGGTCATTGCTTTGGGTTTGAGCCCTCAGCCCCATAACTGCAGAACCCTGGGCAGGTCACGCAGGTTATCAGCCTGTCACGCTTTGTGTTTCTCAGCTGTAAAGTGAATAAAGATAACTCCTTCTACCCAGAGATATTGTGAAGCCAAAATGACGTAATAACCATGACAGGCCCTGAATAAGTGTCAGTTCCCTCCCTGTTCTGTGACCTGTGGGTATCATCTCCACCCGATAGAAACAGACAAAGCTTCTCTGCGTGTCCCCATTGGCTATTCAATTAATGTAGATGGTGCTGAGCTAACACCCCACTCCCAGGGGGAACAACTTATTGGGAGACTCGGAGATCCTGAAGGCTTGGTGTGATGTTTTCTTGCTATAGTTTATCTCGGTCAGTCATTTATCTATTCATTCAGCAGCCATTTTATGGAAAGATTATTGGGTGTCAGAGCTTTTTTTTCCCCCCAGTTTTTATTTTATTTTATTTTTTTTATTGATTATGGTCTCACATAATTGTCCTTATTCCCCCATTCCCATCCCAAACCCCTCCCTAGATATGTCCCCCTCAACCCCTGTTGTCCATGGCCACTGGCTAGGCCCATATGTATGCACTTAAGTCCTTGGTTGATCTCTTCCCCTTACCCCCCTCCTCCCTTACTTTCCCTCTGAGGTTTGAGAGTCTGATCGCTGGTTCTCTTTCTCTGGGTCTGTTTATGCTGTTCATTATTTCCTCTAGATGTGTGAGATCATGTGATCCAAGAAATTGGGTGTCAGAGCTTTTATGATTATGACAAGGAGAGGGAAAGAAATTTGAGACCCAGTCCTCATCCTCTGAGAACTCAGAATTTGGCAGGAAGATAAAGCTTTGAACACAGGAGTAGCTGGTCCCAGCTAGAGCATGCTACTTGCCTCCAGAGAGGGTCAGAGGAGCAGGTGTTTTGGAAAGATTTGCCAAATCCCACCCCTAAGCTTCTCCCTGTCTGCCACATTCCATCAATCCCTAGTCATGTTGCTTCTCCCCCTAAATATCTCTCAGTTGTGGGTGCTTATTTTATTTTATTTTATTTTATTATTATTTTTGTTGTTAATCCTTACCCGAGGATATTTTCCCATTGATCTCTTAGAAAGAGTGGAAAAGAGAGGGAAAGACAGATAAATATCGATGTGAGAGAAACACATACATTGGTTACCCCCTCCATGTGCCCTGACCAGGGAGGATCCTGCAACCCAGGTACATGCCCTTGACCGGAATCAAACCCAGGACCCTTTGGTCCACAGGCTGACACTCTGTCCACTGAACCAAGATGGCTAGGGCCTTATATTAGTTTCTTGTTGCTACTGTAACCAATTACCACAAATTTACTGGTTTAAACCAACACAAGTTTATTCTCCTACAGTTGTGGAGGTCAGAAATCCAAAATTAGTCTCACTGGTCTAAAGGCAGGGTGTCAGCAGACTTGGTTCTTGGAGGCTCCAAGGGAGAACGTGTTTTCTTTCCTTTGCCAACTTCTAGAGGTCACCTATGTCCCTTGGCTCACAGCCCCTCCAGAGCCAGAAGAGTCGTATTTTCAAATCTCCTCTTCTCTCTCTCTGCTTCCGTTGTCATTTCACCTTCTCTGCCTTTGACCTTCCTGCCTCTAGCTTTTAAGAAACCCTTGTGATTATCTCCTGGGCCCACTGAGATAATCCAGAATAACCTCTCCACCTGACGGTCCTAATTCAGTCACATCCAGCACATCTGCCAAGTCCCCTTTGTCATAGAAGGCAACACAATCACGGGTTCTGGGGACGAGGACATGGATGATTTGGGGAGAGGCATTACACAGAACACTATGGTGCTCAAAAATACTGGAGGGGTTTTGTCCTCTGTCAGTCATTGGAGTATTTGCTACACAGAGGCTGTCCTAAGGTCTTGGCAGGAAGGGCAGAGATGTCTGGGACACGGTCCCTGCTCTGGAGGAATGACCTTGTCGTCAGGGGACAGGCCTAATTTTATCACTGACCAGATGGCCACATCTCCTCATGGAATTCTCCCCAGGCCTCAGCCTACTTTCTACTACTTTAATAAGCCCCATCTTCCCCATCTTCATCCTTCCTTAAGTTCAGTCCTGGGACCCTGCTCCACATACAACCTGAGTTCCTGTCAGTCCCCAAACTTCACACTTGAGCAGTCTGCTTAAAGTACATCACAGTTCCTCAGGGCTATGTGACCTGCTCAGTCTGCTGCTTGGGGAACTAATGTGGGCCATCATGTGTGGCCTCTCCTGCGTCTGAGACAGACTGTAGGTTAGATCTGTGACACCCTAACGCACCATTCTGGCTGGTTAAGAGCCCCCTGCCCTGTATGATGCTGTAGCTTCTTCCTCTGGCCACCAAAGCCTTCAGCATATTACTGCTTGTTTTCGTATCTCCTATCCCCTTTACGTGAAGAGTTCTCGGATGGCAAGGACCATAATAGATAAATCTCTATCCCCATTACCCCACAGGGCCTAGCATAGAGCAGATAATAACCATTGAACAATTGATCCCAATGGACTGAGAGTTCTAGGTGTCAGACCCTGAATGCCAAATGTTTTATGTACATTTTCTTACTTAATCCTCCCCACAAGGCTTTTTTGAGATGCATATGTTTATGCTCATTTTTTGGTTTGAGGAAACTGAAGCACAGAGTGGTCATATTGTGCAGAGGAGAGAGGCAGTGAGAGAGAGGCAGATGTGTCTCTTTCCAAAGGTCCACATCCTCAACCATTCTGTCAATCAGTGCTCAATAGATGTTCATTGAATGAATGAATGAATGAATGAATGAATGAATGAATTTCATCTGTTGAGGAAGTTGCATCTTATCCTCCGAAGATCTCTGGTATTTGAACCTTTGGTGCAGTTCCCAAAAGAAATTTTAATTGCTGAGCCTCTGTCCTGAAATCAGAGATGAGGCCCAATACCTTCCTGCATAAAACCTTTATACTAGTAATAATAAGTAACATTTTATATTACTTTACGGTTTACAAAGACTTCAGCTTAATGAGTGCCCAACTTGTGCCAATCCTGGTGTTGGAGATACTAAGATAAAAACTTAGTATCTGCTCTGGAAAAAAACCCTGGTCTAGTTATAAAAAGTTAGAAAAGGTTCTCATTTAATCCCCTGAGAACTTACTGAAAGTACTCTCCTTGTCATCAACTAAACATTTATTAGGCAACTAACATATCAGGCTCTGTGTTGGCAATTTCACACACACTAATTTATTTACTCCTAATGATAATCCCCTGAGCCTGAGAGAGCATCTCATCCCCATTGCACAGATCAGTAAACTGAGGCTCAAAGAAGTAAAACAACTGCTCCCAGTAAACAGCCAGGAAGTGGCAGATTGGAACCAGGCCCTTCCAAAGTAATAGTCCCTTGCTTATGTCACATGTATTCCTTAGTTAGATCATAGCTTCCTTTCGTGAATCAGGTTAAATAATTTCAGTGTCTGCTGTATCATGTTTTATGGAACGGTTTCACATAAGTCCCCTCTAGAGACCATGTTTGGGTTTGGAAGATTACTACTAATGGCTTTATTGTTATTCTTAGGGGTCCAGTACGATCCAAAAAATACTTATTGCCAAAACCGGTTTGGCTCAGTGGTAGAGCGTCGGTCTGTGGACTGAAGGGTCCCGAGTTCTATTCCGGTCAAGGGCATGTACATTGGTTGCGGGCACATCCCTGGTAGGGGGTGTGCAAGAGGCAGCTGGTCGATGTTTCTCTCTCATTGATGTTTCTAGCTCTCTATCCCTCTCTCCTCCTCTCTGTAAAAAATCAATAAAATATATTTTTAAAAAATACTTATTAATATTCTTCCCTCATGTCTTGATGAGGCTAACTTCTTCATTCTTCAGGTCTCAATTTAAATGCTGCTGCTTCCAAGGGGACTTTCTGGACATCTAAGTTTAATTGCAGAATCCCTTGCTATACTCTTTTATTCATAACTAGAGGCCCAGTGCACGAATTCATGCATAGGTGGGGTCCCTCGGCCTGGCCCAGTCCTGATCAGAGCTGGCTGGCCTGGAGGAGGGACTGAGGGAAGTTGGCCTGCTGCAGGAGGTTGTCATTGGGCACCTGCCTCCTGGTGGTTATTGCACATCACAGCAACCGGTCAACCTGTTGTTCGGTCAACTGGCTGTAATAGTTGCTTAGGCTTTTATATATATAGATACTTAATGATAATTTTGTATGATTTATGAGTTTATTAATAACTACTGTCCTCACTATAGGGTAAGTTCCATGAAGGAAAACAAAAATATGTCTAGGTCCTCCTTACATGCTTGGCCCTTAGTGGGAAGTAGTCTTTTTTTGTTTATTTTGTTAATCCTCACCAGAAGAGATTTTTCCACTGATTTTTAGGGAGAGTGGAAGAGAGAGGGAAAGATAGAGAGAAACATTGATGTGAGAGAAATACATCAATTGGTAGCCTCCTGCAGGTGCCCTAGCCAGGGTAGGACCATACAACCAAGGTAAGTGCCCTTGACCAGAATTGAACCCGGTACCATTTGGTCTGCAGGCTGATGCTCTACCACTGAGCCAAACTGGCTAGGGCAGGAGTAGCTTCAATGCCAATACCAATACTAATACCGATGCCCATACAAATCAATGTTTTGTGGCCGGACGGGTGATGCCTGGTGGGCAGGAGCCTTCGCACTTGGTGCTGTGGGGGAGATTCACTGCTTCAGCAGTCATTGGCTGAGCCACCTCTCGGTTCTGTGTGCCTGAGATATAGAAATCAACTAGTTACAGTCTCTACCCTCAGCTAATCCAAGGTCAGTGGAAGAGAATGATGTGTAAACAGATAATTATAAGACAGTGTGGCAAGTGCCTTGGTGGAATCAGGCCCAGGGTGTTATAAGAGTGCCTAGGAGGGACCTCTGACCCAGCGTGGGCGAGAGGGGTGGGGAAGGAGGGAAAGCTTCTGGAAGCTCAAAGGAGGAGATGCCGGGGAGGGAGTATGTGGGAAGAAGAGGAAGGCTTTGCAGAAAGACAAAGCAGCGTGTGCAAAGGGCCGGGGTGGGAAGCTGAACAGTGTGTGCAAAACTGGACCTGGGTTTAGATCCCAGCCTGGCCATGTCCTCTCTGTAACCTTCGTAAATGCTGTGACACTCTGAGCCTCAGTTTCCTTACTTGTATCGCTACCTTGCTGAGCCACAATGAGAACTAAAGAGCAAAATAGGAACGTGTCTGTGAATGGAGGAATTGTTGGGGTGGGGATTGGGGTCCTGGAGCCTTTCTGCCGCTGGTCTCTGGCAGCTTCTCGTTGTCTCGGGCCCCCTCTCTTGTGCGTAACCCCGTCTTTCTTTGATGGGCAGAAGGAGATTCTGCAGTACATCCTGCACTACATTCAGTACCTCCAGAGGCACATCGATGTGGCCAAGGCTTTGCTCAAATTCCACGCCATCAATGGGGAAGGTGGAGCTGGGGGTAAGTCTGTTTCCCAGGGCCTGCTACGTAAGCATTGTCCTGCTGTCAGGGACCCTGAGTGCCTTCAGCCATCCCAGGCCCTCCAGGATCACACAGCCTCGCACAGGGGCACAGTCAGAGGAGGGTGCCTGGGAAGACTGAGGGGGGAGGGGTCTTGGCGCTGGGCCTTTGAGGACAGTAGAAGGGGGAGCCCTGCCAAGTTGAAGAAACAATCTGAGCAAGAGCGTGCAGGCATGAGAAGACATGTGTGGAATGTTCGGGGACCGCCAAGCAGATGGGTGTGGTTGAGGGGCCATGTAACATTGGAAGGACAAGTGCAGGCTCTTGAGCCAGATCCTGACTTAGATACACGTTTCCATAGCCTCTCTGTGCTTCTGTTTCCTCCTCTGCAAAACGGGACTAAGTCTAGTACTTCCCTCCTGTGTTTGTCGTGAAGACTAAATGAGTTAATACAAGAAGAGAGCATTGTTGCCCAAAGCCTAGAACACGCCAGTCATCCAGTACTGGATGTGCTGGGTGCTGGCATTGCTGGTGTAGAACATACACAGGCAAGAAGGGTAGGAAAGAGGAAGAAACAAGAGCCAGAAGGGCTTCGAGCACCTGCCTGAGGCGGGAGATGAGGATGGACTTACTGATGGACTTTCAGCCAGGGCAGCCAGGATCAGGTTTTTGCAGGGTTGGTTTTTTTGTTTTTGTTTTGTTTTGTTTTATTTTGTTTTTTTAATGTTCTCTGTGAAGATCTTTGACATATTTTATTTTATTTTTTAATATATTTTATTTATTTTTTACAGAGAGGAAAGGAGAGAGATAGAGAGTCAGAAACATCCATGAGAGAGAAACATCCATCAGCTGCCTCCTGCACACCCCCTCCTGGGGATGTGCCCGCAACCAAGGTACATGCCCTTGACCGGAATCGAACCTGGGACCTTTCAGCCCGGAGGCTGACGCTCTATCCAATGAGCCATCTTTGACATATTTTAAGTATATTTTTTATTGATTCAGAGAGGAAGGGAGAGGAAGAAAGATAGAAACATCAATGATGAGAGAGAATAATTGATCAGCTGCCTCCTCCATGCCCCCTACTGAGGACCGAGCCAAAAACCTGGACATGTACCCTGGCCAGGAATCGAACCAGTGACCTCTTGGTTCCTGGGTTGATGCTCAACCACTGAGCCACACTCGGCTGGGCTGCAGGGTTTTTGTTGTTGTTTTTGTTTTGTTTTTCAGAAAGAGGTCCCCAACATTTAGTGTGGAGGATTGGTTATTAGGTGAGAAACTAGAGTCAGGGAGATATCAGTGAACATACGTTCAGGAATGGTCCAGTCAGGAGACAATGCAGCTCCATCTGGCATGACAGCTGAGTGTAGACAGAAGAGGGAACATCTGGGAGATGTTAACGGGGAAGAACTGAGAGGCTGAGGGAGACCTAGTGACCAGGATGGGTGGTGGAACCCTCGCTGTCTTGAGGAAGGTGGGAGGAGGAATTGGTTTGGGGTGGGGGAAATGGGGGCCAGTTTGGGAAGCACTGAGTCTGTCTTCCCTCTGCCAAGGCCCAGAATGGCCTGGGGAAGCCCCAGTGTTCGCCCTGCACCTTTGTCTGACTGCAGCCTCAGCCAAGTCTGATCTCCTCCCGTGGACTGGGGCGGACCACCCGTGCCCTGCCTTCACTGGGAGGCATTGTCTGGAAGGGAGGATTTGGGAGGACACGACCTCTCTCCTTCTTTGTCCTGTGCAGGGCTGGGCCGGAACGCCACTGTGGGCTCAGCAAGGCAGAGACACGTCACCCCATCCGGCTGCCCACACTCTTGTCAGTCGGGCTTTGGGGGAACCTGTCGGAAACCTAGGAAGAAGAAGCTGACCCGAGCATCAGGTACAAGCTGTCAGTGGAGGCAGACAGGAAGTTGGGTTCAGATGGAAGTGGGGCTCCTTCTCTGGGGTCGTCATACCCCTCGGAGGCCCAGTCAGCAATCCTGAGCCCCTAACGAGGCTTCAGAGTCAGACACGCCTGGGTTCAATTTCTGGCTCCACTTCTTACTAGCTCTGAGGCGGGGGTGCACTGTCCTCTGAGCCTCATCCTCCTCATCTGGAAATTGCAGTGCCTGCCACAGGGAGGTCATGAGGATTAGGAGCCTGAAAATGTATCACTTAAGCAATGCTTAAGTGGAGAGGCATATGCCAGTTCCCAGTGAAGGGAAGCTACTGTCAGCGTTTATTGTCTTTATGGCCAGTCACCCACCCCCGGCCAGAGAATCAGGGAGCATGCACAGCAGGGAGGAGAGACCTAAGAGTGAAAGACCAGTGTCCTGGGTCCAGCCTCAGCCTTTCGACATGTCCTCTCCCTTTTGCGGGCCTCGGTTTCCATGCCTTTGAAATGGGAGTTGGACCTAGTCAGTGATTTCAGCCCTGGCTGCACATCTGAATCATCCACTTGCCTTAAAAAGTGCCTGTGCCTGTGTCTCACATCAGAAGGTCGGGTTTCCGTGGTCTGAGGTGCAAGCGGGGCTTCCATCTTTTTTCTGATCTGGCAAGATGATTCCAGCCTATTAGCAAGGGAAGAGAATGTCAGACTATGGCCTGTAACTAAGGACCCAGGCTTATCCAGGAGGCCCAGAACCCTTGTTGCTGTCTGGCCCTGGACAAGCCCAAGATGCAGGTGACCCCTCCCCCAGACCAGAGGGGAGGAAACGCGAAGGGGCCGGCACTCCTCCAAGATGCTGCATTGTCTTTGCCTTAAGGTGATAGAAATGGAGGAAGGTCCTGGCTGACATTGCTGGATGTGGCTAAGAACAGCGTTACTGTGACATTCAAGCTGGTCTCACCATTCATTTAGCCAGGCACTTGTACACCCCTTATTAGGCATCCCCAACATCCAGACACAGCCCTGGTTAGATGGGTTGTCAACGCCTCTCACCCCATACAGCTATGGTCTCTTTCCCAGTTTTCTGTTCCCTTCAGGATCTGCTGTGGGTGTGAGGGCGGAACAGAGTCAGTGCCACCCTTGTGTGAGGGCTGCAAGTGGCAGAACTCTAGGGACTCCCTGTCTCTGTACCAGCTTCAAAAGGCGTGATGGCTCACTCAGCAGAGTCAGGCGAGAAAGTGGGCAAGGGAAGACATGGCCTGAGCCAGTCCACCTGTTCATTCAGCCCTTACTCTCTAAGCACCGCCTCAGCCAGGCCATGTGCTGGGTGCTGGGACAGTCCAGTGAAGGAGTCACACACTATCACTGATGGTCCAGAGTGGTCCCAGCCTCCTGGGGTTGTCCAGGGAGTGTGAGGGCCCCAGAGGAGGCGCCTGGCCTACCTGGGGAGGGAGGGCTTCCCAGTTTGGCTAGTTATGTGGCTTTGGGCAAGTTACTTAATAGCTCAATGCCTCAGTTTACTTAACTGTAAAATGGGGGTAATAATGGTACTCTTTCACAAAGGGTCAGTGACTAGTATGTAGAATACTTACAACTGTGCTGGCCATGGTAAGCTCTCTGTATTTGTTGGCTATTATCATCTTCATCGCCATTATTCCACTTAAGGATCTTATCTTCCTTACACCTTCTTTTAAAGGAGTGGAGTTCCAGAAACCCAGTGCTGATTTGGGTGGCCCCTGAGCCTCATGCAGAGGTCCCAAAGCTTGAGGTTTTGCCTAGGGTGGGGGAGGGAGGCTGTGGCAGACCCTGGCACCTCTTCATCCCTGCATCCGTGAGTCTGGACTCCATTCCAGACAGAGGAGTGATCATCCTAAATTGCCTCCTCAGGCAAACACAATGTCCAGGATGATGCGCCTTCCCCTGCCTTCCGGACCCAGCAAGAGGCCGAGAAGACCTGTTTTCTCTACAGAACACAGCCGTATCCCAAGTAAGGAAGAGCCGAGGGCTCTAGGTGGAGGAGACTTTGTTTGGTCCTGAATGGCTGAGGGGCAGTGGGAAATGAGGCTGATTTACACCTGATGGTGGCTGTGCCATGAGCACTGCTGTGGGCCTAGCTTTCCACAGGCATCATAAGCTCGAAGGAGAGATGGGCCCCAGCCTCTCACCGGTATCCCTGTCTCCTGTCTCACCCTTCTAAGCCATCCTTACTAGTCACACAAACTTTGACCATGTCAGTTTGTGGCTTAACGCCCTCCCTCCGAGCCCAAATATCTTCATGGGCATTTGAGAACTTCTCTGGCCTCAGCTCACCTTGCCAGCACCCTCTCCTGCCCCTCATCCATGAAACTTACCTTTAACACCTGCAAATACTCCCCCCTCCCCCTGGGAGCCATGCCCTTGCCCCCTCTGGGCTCTTCGTACTCCCATCCCTCTTCCCAGCAAACCTGGTCCCCTCATCTACTTGGAAAACTCTACCTCCTTCAGGCCAAGCTCAGCGCTACCCTCCCTCCGGCCCTGCCCACCTGCCTGACCTCCCCAACCCCCATCACTGTGTGGTCAGTGCCTCATTACAGCTGTCTCTCCTCACAAACCTTGAAGCTCTATGAGGACAGCGCCTCAAGCTGACTAAACTTGCTGCCCCCAGCTCTCCCCAGCAGCCAGCATGGAGCGATCCCTGTCTTACCTCACAGTGGGCAACACTGAGCTACCCAACGGGGAGACAGCTCACTCAGGGGCACAGCAATTCCCAGCCCAGGGCTCCGGCTCTGCCTCTTGAATTCCACCTCTTGCAGGTACGAGCTGGTGTTCTACGATTCCAGTGAGGAGATGGACAAGGACGCCCCAGACCCTTGGCTTCCTGCCTGGACCCCAGAGGGCAGCCCTGATGGTGACTGGAACTCTGTCTCTCTTCCTTGCAGGCTGGTGTGGGGCCTTCTTGGTACCTGCCTTCTGAGGCTTTCAGTAGAAGGGGGAAAGTGGGAAGGTGACTAGATGTCCGCTAAGCACAGGAATGGCAAGCACACAGTCACTAGCCATTGGTTGCCATGGCAGATATTGTTAATCAAGCATCACTGCTTCTGGTGATCCCAGACACTACCTCAGAGTTCTTCTTCTTTTTTTAAAAAAAATATATATTTTATTGATTTTTCACAGAGAGGAAGGGAGAGAGATAGAGAGCTAGAAACGTCGATGAGAGAGAAACATCGACCAGCTGCCTCTTGCACACCCCCTACTGGGGATGTGCCCACAACTCAGGTACATGCCCTTGACCTGATTCGAATCTGGGACCTTTCAGTCCGCAGACCGATTCTCTACCATTGAGCCAAACCGGTTTCGGCTCAGAGTTCTTCTTAACACAGCTCCAGGTAGTGCAATCATTCTGTCAGATCTGTCACATTACGATACTGACTAGAGGCCCGATACACGAAATTCGTGCAAAAGTGGGCCTTCCTTCCCCCGGCTGCCGGCCCGGCTTCCCGCTGGCACCGGGACCCGGGCTTCCCTCGCAGCCCCAGCTTCATCTGGAAGGTCATCCAGAAGGCCATCCGGTCTAATTAGCATATTATGCTTTTATTATTATAGATTTTATTTTTATTGTTTTGCCCTCCCTGGTAGAATGACAGGCATTGTGCCTTTTTAATTTCCTTCACCAAGCACTCAAAATGAGCAGTTGACAGTCATCTTTCCCCAGTGTCTGGCACCACCTCCTCAAAGCCAGCTGGGGCAGAGGGCAATCTGTGACCACATGCCAAGCTTGATGTTTCCTTTTCAGGAAGCCCACTGGCCTTGGGGCCTCCCCAGATTGACAACTGGAGTGCGACGGGCCAACCGAGCGAGATCCTAGGTCTCAGTCCTTCCCTCTTCAGCTCCCCAGGGAAACTGCTGACAGAACAGTTCTTGGAGGACGGCAGCGACTACCTGACCCAAGGTGAGCATGCAGGGCTGGACCTGACCCTTGGTTCATTCAGAAAACACACGGTGATGCCCACCGAGTAAGTGTGCAGCCTTGTGCTGGGCAGTGCTGGATGCCCAGGGAGGAATGCTGTCCGGTCCTGCCTCGAAGAGCCCCTAGCCTAGTGGAATGTGGGGAGCCCCAGGCCAGCGTGGGGAGCAGGAGGCTCCACAAGCCTGCAGCAGAGACCAACTCCCTCTGCCTAGGGTGGAGGTGGCCCCAGGGAGCGGCCTGGGAGCTAGATTTGAATATGGCGGAGGAGATCCCGAAACCTAGGGAGTGGCACAGAGCCCTGGTGCCATGAGGGAGCCATTTTCATACCAACCTCTGGCTTCCCTCCCGGACAGCTCTCTTTGAAGAAGTTTTCTTAGATCCTGTGTCTTCACCTTCTGCCTGCGGGCTGGACGTCCCACTGGAGAAGGTAGGCATCTCTCCACCCCTCCATCCACAGGAACGGCCGTCCTGCTTTCCATGAGTCACTCACCTGCTCAATTCACTCATCCATCCCTTCAACGTTTCCAGAGACTCATCTGCTCATCCTTTGAATGTTCACTGTTGGCCACCAGGCGCCCACCCCATGCTGGGCACTTGGAATGAACTAGACAAAAGGGATGAGAGCTAAAAGGCTGTCAGGGCCTGGCTGGTGTGGCTCAGTGGTTGAGCATCAGCCCACAAACCAGGAGGTTGAGTTTCAATTCCTGGTCAGGGCACATGCTCAGGTTGTGGGCTGGTCCCCAGTAGGGGGCGTGCAGGAGGCAGCCGATCAATGATTCTCTCTCACAATTGATGTTTCTCTCTATCCCACTCCCTTCCTCTCTCTAAAAATCAATAAAAATACACTTTTTTTTTTTTAAACTGCTAGGTGCCCATAAAAGACCCCACATAATATTACAACTGCCCTATGAAACCAGCGTCTCTGGGGCCCCCATTTTGACAGAAAATAGATGAGCAACCTCAGGAATCCCCAGTTGGAAAGAGCTTCCTCCCAAGCCCCACCCTGACCTCTGTCACCACCGTCTGCTCCTGGGGTTCGCTGTCCATCTGACAAAGGGGCAGCCCTCACCCTGGTCCCCAAAACATTCTTCCTCCAGCGTGTGTGGGCGGGGGGCATGCCTCAATGAGCAGTTGAATGGGAGTAGTAGGGAAATAGATGCCCTTAGCGGAGGCTTCAGTAAGTGCCAGGCACTGTGCTAGGTGCTTCTCAGCCCTGCAAGACATGCAGTGAGACTGGTCTGTAGATGACACTGATGCCCGGGACATCATGGCTACCAGGCGAGGCGGTAACTGATGAGATTAAGAGATATTGCCCCCAAATTAGGCAGAAGAGCTGAGCCCAATAGAGTCCCCCTCTGACCCCTGAGGGAACTTGGGAACATTTGTTTGAATGTCCAGAGGGTGTTTGGATGAGGCGGTCTTGAATCTGATACGTTTCTCACGCTCATTTCCTAGGAAAGCAGTGAGCTGGAGCATGAAGGGACACGGATGTCTGCTCACATCCCCTCCCAGGGCACACCCGCCGAGCTCCCCGAAGACCTTTGTGACTCCCACAGCCTGTGCCTGTCCTCGGCGTCACTGGGCCACCTCTCGCTGAGTGAGGACAGTTCTGAGGGCCTGGTCACCGACATGGACACCGAGCTGGTGTGGAGGCAGCAGGTGAGGGGGACAGCCATTGAGGTGGGTCCCGCTTCTCCTGCCAGCTCTCATCTCTCTGCCCCCACCCAGGACAACCCTGCGGACCCAAAGTCCGCCAGCGACGAGGATGGAGACCGCACATGGACCCCCACCCGGCGGGCGTCCGCCTTGCCCGCTGCCAGGAGGAAGGGCAGGAGGGCCCGGGCAGACGGCCGCCCCGTGAAGCTCAAGAACAAGAAAGCCCCCTGCTCCACGCAGCCAAAGAAGAAGTGTGTCAATGGCTTCATCATGTTCTGTAGGATGAACCGGAAGCAGTACATCCGGTGGGTCCTCTTTGGCTGCCCGCCTCTCAGAGCATGTTGCCCGCTGCTAGCTGACCCATGGGCACTGTCCTCAGCCACACATTCCCCCAGAAAATGGCTTACATAACCCAAAAAAAGACAGGGGTAGATTAGGTGCCGATGTGGGCCCAAGCGCCCACAAGGTGCTGTCTGGAGTCCTTGTCCCTTTCTTGGTGTCACTCTCTCCAGATGGCTTCCGCCTCAGGCAGGGGGGGGCCGGCTGGGCAAGGCCAGTCCTGGAAGGTCCAGGCTCATGATGTCCTAGCCCCATCCTAGCAGCCTTGTGGGAGGAGAGCTCCTCACTCCTAAGATTGCAAGACAAAGTTCTTGGGTCCGACTTGGTAGATCAGGAGCCCAACCCAGAACCCATCATTGCCAGCCTGAAGCCGGGGGGTGGGAGGCCCCCCAGCCACAGGGGAGAAGAGCTGGTGCCTTACCGGAAGATGCAGGGCTGGTATTGGGAGCAGTGGATACAGGGGGCGTCTTTCCAACAACCATTTAGTCAGCGCCCCCTTTTGATGCCTCAGCTCCAGGGTGTGTAATAGGGTCCTTTCAAGGTATCTAACCCAGGAGGGCACGGGTCAGGTCAGAGCTGGGTCTCTGCCCACACAGGCCTCCCCTTACCGCCTCCCTCCTGTCCCAGAGCCTGCCCGGGCACTGCATCCACAACTGCCACCAAACAGCTGGCCCAGCTCTGGCGGGAGATGACGGAGCAGGAGCGGAGACCGTACAGGTGAGCAGCCCAGCGGCCTGCTGGAGCGGAGGGCCTCCCTCCACGCCTCCCCCGGCGTGGCTGTCAGAGCCTTGAGTTTCGTGAGATTGGAAACAGGCTGGGAGCTTCCTGGGGAGAGAGTTTGGATGTTGCAAACTTTTATGAAATATTTGGGGTGACAGGTTGAAAGGTGCTCTACCTTGGAGCTTAGAAGGACAAGTACCTTAATTGGGATTGGCCCCACTGCCCTAAATTTCCTTTGCCCTCTCTGCCGCAGGGCATTTCTCAGAGCAGGAAGCAGGAAACTGGGTCTCCCCTTTCACTTGGCCCCCTCCCTCTTCACCCCCTGCTTCTGGAAACCACCTCCTCTTCACCTGCCTGTTTCCCAGCTGGCCCTCAGTGTGCAGAGACTGACAGGAGTGTGGGGCTTCAGCAAAGTGCCCCTATGGAGTCCCGTTATATAGACCGGGCCAGGGGCTCCCCGCCCTGTGGGGCCAGGGAAAGCCCTGCCTCCCTTCCAGCTCAGGCCCTGGCCGCTGCGGGCCGGAGCACTGTGGTGAGGCACCGCCCGCCCACTGCCTCTCCCCCCAGCATCAAAGCGCGAAGGTTCAGCCGCCAGCACAATCGGATTGTGAAGCAGGAAAGCTCCAGCAGCGAGGATGAGGACTGGGGGGTGCCCAAGCCCTTCTACCAGCTGCTGGCGGACCGGGCCCAGGGTGCCTCACAGCCCGCCGCTCAGCTGCCTTCTCGCCACAGATGAGCCGTAACCACTTCACCTCTCCTCCCCACCTGCTGCTCCGCGACCGCGACCCGTTGGAAACCTTGAGCCAGTGAGGAAGAGGTTGCCCCCTCCTGGGCCTCACCCTGCTGGGCAGGTCTCCTTGGCCAGTTCCCAGGCTGGGAGGGGGCTTATTGACCGCAGGGTTTGTGTGTTTGCCTTTATGTGGGCAGCGGAGCTCTGCCCTTCTCGCAGCTCCTTTCTTCCCCGGGGAAGGAAGCTCTGGATGAAATGAGGGAGAAGCTGAGGAGCTGGGACTCCCCTCTGACCTGCCTTTGTCTACCCCAGAATCAAATGGTTTCAACCCCGTTCATTCTCACCTTATCCTACTCCTCCCTCCCCTGTTCTATTTATAGGTTATTTATTGTTGCCAACAAAATAAAGTGGAACCCTTGTTACCAGCAAGGGAGACTAGGCAGGCGGCCCTGGTCCCCCCCCCCTCACCCCCACCCGCACCCCTGCCCCCGCTCCAGCAGCCCTGGGGGCGCGCCTTCCACCTGGATCTGGAGGCCCCGGGGCCGCAGTTTGAAAGGAAACACTCTCCCTCCGCACCACAAACCTGATTGCCACCCTGGCCCCTCAGGGCGCAGGGATCAGAAAGCCAGAATCTGGAATTGGGTTTTGTGTGGCTGTTTTGCTTTGGGAAAGTTGTTTGGAAAGTAACCCAAACTCCTGGAGCTTTTAGTTGCCTGTTAACTTTATTTTAATGAAATGTAGGCATAACATGTCCTAGAAAAATAAAGATTTAGGATACAAACTAGACACGGGGGTCAAGGCTGCCCCTCGGGGGAGGGGATCTTTGGTCTGGGGCTGGACGCCATGAAGGGGAACCCCGCCCAGGCCTCCCCACACCTGCATCGTGCTGCAGCTGGAAGAGCCCAGCTGGGAGGCTGTCCGTCCCCGGGCCAGCACTGCCCGTCCTCCACCAGATTTCCAGGCTGTTCTGAGAACTCTGGAGGTCAGAGGAGCTATTAATAGTGTTTTCAGGAGTGATAGGGAGAGGGCTCAAGGGGGTTGCAAATCCAGCCATTCTGCAGGGTTTTCAGCTCACGGCTCGTACCAGGTCAAGGGGGGCAGAGCCCCTGAGTCAGGACCCCCCAGATCTCCCCACATATATGGGGCAGAATGAGGAAGGGCTGTAACAGAGGCGGCTTCCCATCCAGAGGGACGGTGCCCGTGGACAGAGGTGAGCCCCGCACGTCCAGGGCCTGGAGGTTAAGCAGCCGGGAGAGGGTGTAGTGTATGTGGAACCTTCAGATCAACAACTGTTCCTGAAAGGTTCCCTGCTCCCAGCTGTCCTGGATCTCAAGCACCATTGTCCGGAGAGGCGAGAGGCCTGGCGGGTCACAGTTCCAGGGGCTCTTCCACGGGCACCGACTGCAGCTGGGTCAGGACCTTGGTCTCAGCTTCCAGCCCCTCCTGCACCTCGCCCCCTGCTGTGGCCCCCAGGAGCAGCCCCTCGGGGTCAGGGTCCGGGAGCCTCAGCACAGCGTGGGGGGCCTGTGTCCCCAGCCCCTTCTCCGCTTCTAGCAGCCCCTCTGTGCCTGTGCTCAGTTCCAGGCCCGAAGGCCAGATGGGCACGGCTGCAGGTGACAGCATGAGGCCTTCGGGTGGGGGCGCCGGGAAGCCAGCCAGGAGGCAGGAGGAGTCTGGGGAGAAGGGCAGGCTGGCAGCAATGGTGGCGGCAGGGGCAGCTGGTGGCTGTGGCAGCTGCTGGGCAGAAAGGGCGCCGAGGGCGTGGGCCTCTGGGAGAGCGGGGCTGGGGGCCACGGGGAGGGCTCCTTCGGGCACTGAGATGGCCGCGTCTGGCTTCAGGGGCAGGGCCAGGCTGGGGGCGGGCGGCAGGACCTGGGAGACCAGCATGCTGGTGGGGAAGGTGGCAGTGAGGATGATCTTGCCCTGCTGCACGGCCACACCCGTCACGATGGGGCTGCCAGACACGGGGTTGGCCAGGAGGAAGTTTCCTGTGGGGAGAGACGCGGAGGCACAGGGTTAGAGGGGGCTGCTGGCCGGGAGCAGAGGTGGCAGTTAAGCTGCTGGAAGGCGAGAGGAGGGAGATTAGCCAGAGGCAAACCGATCCCCTCGGAGTGGGATTAAGTCTGGGTGGTTTGAGCCTCCCTACGACCTGGCACAAAGGGGTTCTGGGACATAACAGGGATGAGCTACCCTAACCCAAGCCCACCAACAGCACTCTTCCTCCCTGAGACAACCACCCCCCCAACCCAGGCTGGACGGAGGCAGAAGGGGTACCTGGGGCCGTGGCCGGAGGCAGCTGCAGGGCCGTCACGCCCACCCCGGAGTTTATCAGATGCACATTAGCAGGGCCCGCTGCAGCCGCCACCTTCACGGGGCTGCCTGGCCCAGCTGCCAACAGCTGCAGTGGCCCCACAGCTTGTGGCAGAGTCACCACCTGGGAGGTGGGCACCACCTGGGGCAGATTCAATAGCGGGGAGGTGGGGCCCAGGCCTGCAGGGTACCCAGGGGGTGGGGAAAGGGGCACCACTTGGGGAGCAGCCACAGAAGCCACTGGGCCTGGGGGCAGAGGAAAGGCGGCAGCCGGCGGGGGCCCAGGCACCACCTGGGGCAGAGGCGCTGGCACCTCCTCTCCAGGCGGTCCCAACGCAGCCGCCACCGGGGGCCCCTTGGTCTCCGGGGCCTCAGGCTGAGCTTCCTCCAGTCGAACCTCCCCGGTCTGAGGGTCCAGGACCAAGGAGGCCTTGCCCTCGCTGGGCCCCGTGGGGCTAGGCTGTGGTGGCGGGGCGCCCCCACCCCCTGTGAGCAGCAGGGGGCCCAGGCCGGAGGCTTCCCCCAGGGCCAGGCTGTTGATGATGACGGGACTCCCGTTGAGAAGCACGGCTGGTGAGCTGCTGGCGGCCAGGAAACTCCCATTCACCAGGATGGAGGAGGAGGCAGGACATGGCGCAGGCGGGGCGGCCCCAGCCAGGAATATGGAGCCCTGGGCAGGGGCCTCCGCTGCCGCCACTGGAGCCACCCCCCTCTCCAGGTCCTCAGGGCTGCGGCTGGACTCATCCTCAGTGGCGGGGTTCCCGTCAGACTCGCTGTGCAGAGAGAGGATTGTGAGCGGCGGCCCTGAATGCTGGTCCCCCCACGGGCCAGCCAGCTGCCCGCACAGAGCTGCAGGAGCCTCCCCATCTTTCCCAGCCCAAACTTTTGGGAACAATGGGGGGATGCTGGTGGGGGAGGATGAAGCCTCCTCTCTGAGACCACCTAAGGACCCCATGGGCAGAGCCTCTGCAAGCTCTGCAAGGGCATCACTGCATAAAAGCCAAAGCTGCCCGAATCCGGAGTGAGGAGGCCAGAGCAGGGAGCACCCAGGCTGCCGGTCCGGGGTCAGACTGAAAGCAGCCCGAAGGCTGCGGAGAGCCGGGAGGTGGCCGCCAGCTCGGCCCTCGGTGCCCTCCCAGGGCGTCAGAGGCGGGAGGGAGGGAGAGGCTGGCGTGCTGGGTGGGAGGGGAAGGGCTTGGGTTACAGGGAAACCGGAGCTGGGGAAGGTTCACGTTTCACAACAAAGACAGACGACCGACCACGCCGTTTGGGCCCCGGAGGGGGCGGGGGGGGGGCGGGGAAGGATGAGTGAGAAAGCCGGGGTCGGGGCAGGACCGGGCAGCGCAGCGGCCAGAAAGAAGCCCCGAAGCCGAAGCCGGGTGCGGGAACAAAGGCCCCTCCCTCTTTCCCGGAGCCCCCTTTTCTCACTGTCTCCCAGCCTAGCCTACTCGGATGGGGATCCAGGATGGGGTCCTGAGTGGAGCAGAGGGAGAAGCGGCCGGGACGTGTGCCCGTGGCATCCGCACTGTCCCTCCCGCCCGGCGGGCGCCGGAGGGAGGGCGTGAGCGGGAGGCGCCGGAGGAGTTGGCGCCGGCTCCAGGAGGGGGCTGGTGGGCAGCAGGCTCCCGGGGGAGCGGGCCCCGCGCTGCCCGGGTCCCCTCACCTCTTGCAGGGCGCGCCGCCGCCGCCCCCGGTCCGGTCGCGCTGCCGCCGGTTCTTGAACCAGTTGCTGACCTGCGTGAGCGAGAGGCCGGTGAGCGCGGCCAGGCGGCGCTTCTCGTCCGGCGTGGGGTAGCGGTTGCCGCGGTAGCAGGCCTTGAGCGCGGCGCGGGAGCGCTCCTTGAAGCAGTAGACGGTCTCCTCGCCGTCCCAGATGGTCTTGGGCAGCGGGAACTTCTTCCGCAGCCGGTACTTGTCCACGGCGCCCAGCGCGCGGCCGCGGGCCCGCTCGGCCTCGTGGTAGCGCGCGCGCAGGTAGAGGTCCTGCAGGAAGGCGTGGTGGGCCGCGGGGAAGGGGCGGCTCTCCAGCAGCCGGTACAGCTCGGCGTACTCGCCCCGCTGGAAGGCCACCAGGGCCCGGGCGCGCAGCACCGGGTCGCTGCCACGTAGGCGCTCGGCCGGGGGCAGCGCTCCCAGGAAGCGGCTCAGGCGGCCGGCGTGGCCCGCCTGGAGCAGCGCCTCGCAGACGCACGCCACCTGCTCCGGCGAGAAGCGGAGGCCCGTGGGCGGCTCGGCAGCGGCCTCGAGGGGCGACCCGGGAACGCCCGGGGACCCCGGGCCCTCCGCTCCCGCCGCCGCGTCGCCCGCCCCGGCCCCGGCCGCCGCCGCCGCCTCACCCTCGGCCGCCTGCAGCGTCTGCAGGAGCTGGCGCGCTTCCTCCTCCTCCTCTTCGGCCGCCGCCGCGGCCACCGCCTCCCCCCCTGCAGCCGGCCCCGCGCTCGGCTCGGCAGGCAAGGTAGCCATGTTTTGCAACTTTGGGAAGTTCCTCCCTCCTTCTCCTCCTCCCTCGGGCTTTCCCCAGCCCCCTCCCCCGCCCGTCCCCCCACGCCACCCCCCCCCCCCGTTCGCGCTTCCCGGTCTTCTCCCCCTGTCCAGCCTGCGAACCCCCCAGTGCCTGGCCCCGCGCCTCAGTAGGGTCTCCCAGGATCTGTGTGTGCCCGTCCCCCCCTCCTCGTCTGTCCGTGACTCTCCCTTTGTTTTCCCTTCGCCTCAGGCCGCTCTTTTGGCCTCCCCCCGCGTGTGCCTCTTGCTCAGGGCCTCAGTTTCCCATCGGGACAACGGAGAAGGTAACGGGCCGTCCGGGAGGGCTAAGGGCGCGAAGCCACCTCCGCCCCGGGACTGCGCTTCTGCACGCCTCCGTCTCCAGGGTCCTCTGAATGCCCCCACACTCCCCATCTCGGCCCGCGCTCCGCCCCTCGGAATTCCCGGCTCCACAGGGGGGCGGGTCTGGCCCGGAGAAGGGGCGGGCGAAGCGGGCTAGAAAGTTTGCTGTAACTTTTCTGGAGCGCAGGTCCCTGGAGCGGATGCGCGTGGCCCGCGCAGGCGCAGTGGGAGGAGGGTGGACGCACGCGCGGCGGGCGCTGCCCACTTCTTCCCCGCGAGCCGCTGGCACAGCTGGGCCACAGCTGGACAGCGGGCGGTGTCTCGGGGGTGGGTTGCCCGCCGGCCTCCTCCATTGGTTAAGCGGTTAGGCCACGCCCCCCGACGCCCGCCCACGCCCCTGATTCGCCCGCCTCGGCTAGTCCCCGGCGCGCCATTGGCCGCCTCCGCCCGCCTTCTGATTGGCCCGCCGAGCAACCTCTTTCCCGCACCGCAAACAGCAGGCCCTGAGTTCCGAGCTTTGGGCAGACAAGGGAGCCTTTTATTCACCGGGGTCGGGGGTGGGGTTCCTAGGTGGGGAGAGACAATAAATACCGAGGGAGGTCGGGGTTTCAGTGCATCTAAAACGTGGGTTAGGGTGCAGGGTCCTGGAGCTTTCAGCCGGTCGGAGGACAGGTCAATAAATACCCAAACCGCCCAGGCGGGAGGAGCCGGCGGAGGCTCCGAGAGCAGCGCACGTGAGCTCTAGCAGCGGGGCTCGCGCGAGATGTTCTCTCGCAGAGAACGGGCGAGCAGGGCTTCATGCACAAGGAGGGGTGGTTTTCGAGCCGGTGCGGGTGGGGTGCGTGGAGGGTGAAACACGGATGGCTGAGCAGCTCTGGCCCTGATGCCTTCTCTAGATCGCAGTTTGCCGATCTACGTCGCGGCCTCAGCCAGGCCGGAGGAGGTGGTCCGCGTTTCCACCCACAGCACCACTCCGGGTTACAAGCCTCCTGTCAGCCCCGCGCTCCGGCCTTGGGCCCGGCTCCTCCCTCCCCGGCCGCCAGGGGGCGGGCCGGATCACAAGGCTACCGCTGGGTGGAGACCCGCACTTGGAGTGGGGTGAGCCGGGAGGCGATGGAAGTGGCTTCTGGGCCGAGCCCGCGTCACCCAACCCTCCAGCGGGGCCCGAGTGGAGGGCAGGCCGGGGCTCTAAAGTTCAGGGGACGAAGACGGCTCCCGGGCGGCGCCAGGTCCGGGCGGGGTGGCCGGCGCTGGCCACCAGCCCAGGGCAGCCCAGGGCGGCGGCACCAGCCAGAGCAGCGGCGAACAGGAGCAGGGAACGCGCCTCCGATAGGCCAGCCCTAGGGTCCTGCGGGGGAGAGGGCGGGATCAGCACCGTGGAAGCGGACGTCTGATTGGTTGCTGGGGCTCGCCCCGCCCCCTTCATAGATGGTTCCTCGTTCTTCCCACCCCCGACGCCTCGGGCAGCTGTGGTTGCTCGACTTGCAGGCCTCTAGTCTTGTCTGACCGCTGTCATTGGCTGCTTTTCTGGCGGCCTGTGTTGATTGGCTCCCAAAGCACCCGCCCCCGGAAGAAGCCCCGCCCACAGAGGTGCAGCTAAGCACAGGCGGCTTGGGGCTCGTTGAGGAGGCGGGGGACGCGGAGGCGGCGGGTGGGCGGGTGGGCGGGTGGGTGTAAGCAGCCGGACGTACCCTGGCAAGGAGCAGCAGGTGGCGGCGGTGCATGGGGCCTGGCCCCACCAGCGGGCACTGGCCCAGAGCCACGGCCGGGGGGCCATCTAGCTGGAGAGAGAAGGGACAGGTGACCCAATCGGAGCCCTGGCCACCTCAGTGGGGAGGGGGGGGGGGAGGTAGGGAGAGACAGGGAACTGAGGTCGGGAAGGGAATCGAGGGATTTGGTGAGAGGCCTGAACCGTGGGAGAGCTGGTGGGTATGGGGCTGAATGGAAGGTTCTGTTGCCTGGAACCCCAAAGGAGTAGGTGAGCCCTCAATCTGGATGGGGAGACGGGGGACAGGGTCTGCAGAGGGGGCAGCAGGCTTTGACGCAGGGGAAAAAGAGGGGGCTTACATGGGAAGGTGGATCCGTGGCCCGGGGACTGGGGACCCCCGTGACAGCTGGAAGGAGAAGAGAGAGGTGTAGGGAGCGTGCAGTGACTGAGGAGGACAGTGGCGCGGTGTGCCTCAGCCTAGGCCACTCTCCCTCCCCCCCCAGGTGTCCACACACACCGGAGAGCCCACCTCCCCTGGTGCCCCGGGGGGGAAAGAGGCGAAGGAGGGACCCACCTGCTGCTCCCTGCGCCTGCAGCCCCTCCATCCGCTCTTGCAGCTGCTGGATGTGCGCCTCGAGGTCTCGGTTCCTGGCATCAGCCTCGCGGAGTTGACTGAGGGGAGGTAAGGACCGTGAGCCCTTTGGGGTGCCCGGGAGAGGCTGCTAAAGGTAGCGACAGGCCCCTGTGCCCTGGCCCCGACCTGGCGAAGTTCTGGTTGGCCGTGCGCATGGCCTCCAGCTCCCTGCTCAGGCTCTCCCGCGTAAGCATCTCCTCCTCCAGGGCCTCCTGGAGCTCCTGCAAGGTCACCGCGGCCTCTGCCACATCCGCTGGGATTGCCACTGGAGCTGCCACTTCAGCCTGCACATAGGGACTGGGCTTAGGGCTGCCTGTGGCTCCTGGGGCACTCGCGACTTGGGCAGAGATTCGTGGGATCCTCTCTTGCCTTCTACACTCCTAGATCTTTCTGGAATCCCCACAGTTCCTGCAATGATCCAGGCACCCTTCCTCCCTAACCCGTCTCCCACCCTGATCTCCATCCAGCCTGTCATCCACCTCCTTACAGGAACCAAAGGGTTGTTCCTAAAACACTGACAACGTGACCACGTTGCAGGCTCGCTCAGAACTTCCCCAGCTCCTCGTGTCAGCAGGAGAAGGCCTGCTGCGCCAGAAGGCCCGGTTTGGTTTGGTTTGGTTTGTTTTGGTTTGGCCTCTGCAGCCTCCCTCCCCTCACCCTTCACCCCGCTTCTGGCTTCTGCTGGAACGGTTCAGCTTCAATACCCGCCTTTCAGGATCAAGCACAAGCCAGCTGGTTCCCACCTCAGGGCCTTTGCCCTGAAGCTCTTCTCTGCTAACCAGTGGGCACTCCTCTTCCCATGGGTGGTCCCCCTCCTGCAGGGCTCTGCCTGCCCAGAGAGCCCCCTGCACACACACGCCACGCCCTCTGATGGCCTCTGGCTGAAGGAACGTTTTCCACCTGTGAGTCAGCCCAGAGGGCTGTGCTCCGTGGCACGCCGCCCCCCCCCCCCCCCCCCCCGGAATCTCTGCCTTTCCTCCCCCCACTCACCTTCTCCTCCTGCGGGGCCGCCGCGGGCTCCAGGCTGGGCACTTGCACAGGCGGCTCCGGCAATGGCTCGGCCTCCAGTTCCATGGGCACGGGGCCCTGGGCCTCATCGTCCCTGGGGAGGGGGAGAGAGCCAGGACTCCCTAGCCTCTGGTCATGGGGCGGCTAGATCCAGAGACCCGAGGTTTTCGGGGGGCGGGCAGAGGGACGGGAACAAGGTGCTGAGTGGGTGTGACAGGTCTTCCTGTTGGAATGGAAAGAGCCTGCCCTTTGCATGGCCTCGGCCCCCGGGAGCTGCCCTCCGCGCCGTCTGTGGGAACTCGGGGCACAACACCCATGTTCTAGGGCCCCTCCTCTCCTCCCTCTCCATGTGACCTTTGCAGATCCCTCTCCTCAGGGCCTCAGGACAGTGAGGGGACCTCTGAGTGGAACATTGCCCGGCTCTGGCCACCTCCAAAGGCAGAGTTTTATGTGTGGATCCCCCTTACCAGCCACTGGAGGGGGACACGCTCCCTACCAATACTAAGTGGCAATAAAAGTTGTTCCTCCTCCAGCGAGCCCCTCATGGAACTATGTCTCTGCCTAACCATCGGCACCTGCAGGCAGCCTGGCTTAGGGCAGAGGACAGGCTGACTGAGCCCTGGCCTGCCCACTCAGCAGAGTGTACACAGCGGGTCAGCATCAGGTTGTAGTTCATTCATAACAAATGGTGTTTGTAATGGATTGTCGGGTAACAAAACAGGCCAGAATGCAGCAGGTTCTCGGGGCTGTTAAAAATGTGTGTGTTGCCGAAACCGGTTCTGCTCAGTGGGTAGAGCGCCAGCCTGCAGACTGAAGGGTCTCAGGTTCGATTCCGATCAAGGGCATGTACATTGGTTGTGGGCACATCCCTGGTAGGAGGTATGCAGGAGGCAGCTGGTCGATGTCTCTCTCCCATTGATGTTTCTAACTCTCTATCCCTCCCTCTCTGTAAAAAATCAATAAAACATATTTTTTTTTAAAAAGTGTGTGTGTGCACATGAGCCAGGGATCATCGCTGATGACGGGCTTCCTTTTATCCACATATTAATTATAATTTACTAATGCCAAGCAATGTACTATTAGTGGGGTTCATGTTTTATTTTTTTATCAATTGATTGATTTTAGAGCGAAGAGAGAGAGAGAAACATCGATTTGTTGTCCCACTTATTTATGCTGTCATCGGTTGATCCTTGTATGAGCCCTGACCAGAGATTGAACCCACAACCTACGTATTTTGGGGTGACGCTCACCAACTGAGTGAGCTACCTGGCAAGGGCTAGAATTAATGCTTTAAAAGGCTTCATGTGAGTGACTCATTGAATTGGTGTTGTCCTCAGACTGATTTTAAAATTCTAAACATTTTGCTTTCTAGGATTCTGAGGTCCCATGACTCTGCACTAGAAATCTCAAAGTGGCTCTGAGGTTTCACAATTGAATCTTAAAATTTCAGAGCACTGTGATCTGAGGCTTAAGGCCCTACAACTCTGGGTTCCTGAGTCCTTGGCCCCAAGTCAGTAAGGTTCCAAGACCGATCCTGCAATCCTACTGGGCGCGGACGGCCCGGTGCCATAACCCTGAGCGGCCCCCGGGGCCTGGAGGCCGGCACCCCCAGCCCGCCCCTCTCAGGTCGCACGGGGGCGGCTCTTACCTGAGGGTCATGCA
This sequence comes from Pipistrellus kuhlii, assembly GCF_014108245.1. NCBI lineage: Eukaryota > Metazoa > Chordata > Mammalia > Chiroptera > Vespertilionidae > Pipistrellus > Pipistrellus kuhlii. Next base: position 1,572,626 of record NW_023425557.1, on the reverse strand, counting down.
GGAGTAGGAGTAGCCCACAAAAGGCAGGTGGATCCCCAGCGGCATGCCTTCACGCATGTCTGACAGCGTCTCCTAACAGGAGAGGACCAGGCAGGAGGTGACCACCGGTTGTCTGGACTGGCCCCTCACCCCCCACGTCATAACTTAAAATTTCCCCAAACCCACCCTTAGGGCTCATGTAAAGTGGTAATTTATCGTGTCCTGTTTCCCTCAGGGAGCCCATAAATACGGTATCAGTTTATACTTCTCCAAACCGGAAGCGGGTGCGGAACCAGGGCAGTGCCCAGCACAGGGCACCGGGACGGCTAGTGTAAGTGCTGAGAGAGAGGCGGCCTCGGGAGGAAGAGTTTCCTATGTGCTTTCCCGCCTTCCACCTCCTCCTTCCGGTTCGGCCCTGAGGGTGCCCTTCTCCAGGAGGCCCTCCCCCTGGTCTCCTCCATCCCAGCCCTGATTTCTCCGGGGTGTCATTGTTTGGGGACTCGTGTGTGTCCCCCGTTGGACTGTGAGTCTGGCAACCGCTGGGTTCCCAGCCCTGGACAGGCATGGAGCAGTTGTTCAGGAGAAGAAATGATGTCAGGACCCCAGGCGGTGGGCACTGTGGTGGCCCGAGCTTTATGGGGAAGGGGTGAGGGGAGCAGGGCTCGCAGGTACCTACCCCGCCCCCGCTCACCATGGCAGTGAGCCCGTCCTCCACCACATCGAAGTTGCACGTGTCGGTGGCACCCTCAAAGTCCGGGGTAAACGGGGGCACGCTGTCTCGGAGGCCATCCCAATCGAGGCCAAAGAAGAAAGGATGCTTCCGGAAATCTCCCGCTCCGTTCCGGCCCAGCCGCGTCTCGGGCGGACACAGCAGGCGCTGGATGAGGTCGCGAGCCTCCTCGGGGACCCCTGCATCGGCCAGCGGCAGAGAAAGGTGCTCCTGCCCGAGGGGAGGAGAGCGGGGCGTCAGCCTGGGAGCAGGTGCGGGGGGTTGGGGTGCGGTCAGGGCCCCGGGGCTCCGCTCACCTTGTAGTGCACGATCTTGCCGTAGGTCTCCGCCGTGGAGTCGGCGTAGAAGGGCGTCTGCCCGTAGAACATCTCGTAGGCGAACACGCCCAGTGCCCACCAGTCACACTCGGGCCCGTAGCTGCCCGAGCCCGGCCCGCCGCCCACGGCCTGCAAGATCTCGGGGGACAAGTAGTCGGGGGTGCCCACAGCCACCAGCGACCGAACCTGGGTCAACAGAGTCAGAGTTGGGCTCAGCCCCACCCCCCGAGCCCTGGCCCCGCCTCCTGGCCACGCCCAGCGCTTGGCCACGCCCCTGAGCCCTGGTCACTCCCAGCGCTTGGCCACGCCCCTGAGCCCTGGTCACTCCCAGCGATTGGCCACGCCCTTTGCCCGTCCTGACTGAGCCCGCCCAGCCTGAGTGGCTCCGCCCCGTCGCCCCGCCCACTCCAGGCCGGCCGGCCTCCGGGCTCTGCCAGCCGGCGTCAGCCTGCCCCCCACCCCGCCCCGCACTCGCCCGGGCCCCACCCCTCCTGGGTGGCACCGGCGGGCGCACCGCTCACCATTCCGTCCGCCCGCAGCTTGAGGCAGGAACCGAAGTCGGCCAAGCGGATGTGGCCGCAGCGGTCCAGCAGGATGTTGTCGGGTTTGATGTCCCTGCCGGGCGGGAAGATGAGAGCGGAGGGGGTAGGTGAGCCTCCCTCCCGCCACCTCACAGGCTCAGACCCCATTCTCTTGGGGACTAGACCCCCACCTCCCAGGCCTCCAGGCCTCGCCCTCAGGCTGTCTGTCTCCAGGCCCCTCTCCGGGCGCTGCCCCGCTGGGCCCCACCATTGGCCCAGGCCCCACTCTCAGCCCCCGAGGCGCCCACCTGTGCACGTAGCCCAGCCGGTGCACCGAGTCTATGGCCATGACGGTCTCCGCCAGGTAGAAGCGCGCCATCTCGGCCGGGATCCGCTCCCCGAACTTGCTCAGCAGCGTCAGCAGGTCCCCGCCCACGTAGTACTCCATCACCAGGTACTGGGGGGGGGGGGGGGGCGTGTCCCGGGGGGGCCAGTAAGCCCCAGGTGACCTGGCTGACAGCCCTGCACAGACCCCCAGACACACTCATTCCTAGGCGGCAGCAGCCCAGAGGTCTTCCAGGACAAATCAGAGACCCTCCTCCCCTCCACCCCCCCCCCCCCCACATCCTTCCAGATGTCTCTAGGCAGCGATTCACTCCCCCAGGGGCCTCCTGACGCTCAGTGTAGACACCCCACACAGACCCTGCCGAGCCCTCCCATCCCAGGTCAGGCCCCCAAAGGCGGCAGCCCGGGGGACGGACAGGAACACTCCCCACCCTGGAACCCACCCCGCCCGCCTCCCTGCTCCACAGCCTTGGGTAGAGGTTCGAGCCCCTGGTCGCCGGGCCGGGCCGGGCCTCACCAGGTAGTTCTCGTCCTGGAAGGCGAAGTGCAGCTGCGTGATCCAGCGCCGGTCCCCGTTCACCAGCACGTCCCTCTCCTCGCGGAAGCACGACACCTGCGGGCAGCGGGGGCTGAAGCGGGTGGGCTGAGCGGGGGACCCCGGGGCCCCGCGCAGCCCGCACGGCCTCACCTCGCCTCTCTTCAGCATGTCCCACTTGTTCATGATCTTCATGGCGTACACCTGGCCCGTCTGCTTCATCTTCACCACCGCCACCTGGGGGCCGGAGCGGGCTGGCTGGGGGCGGCGGTGGGGAACCCCCCAAAGCCCAGACAGGACTCCCCCGAAACCCCGCCCGCGCCACGCCATCGCCCGTGAGCTCCGCCCCCGCCGGTTTTAGGCTCGGAACTCATTCATCAATTCCTCAGGTCGGGCCCCCAGCCCCGGGGCCGCCCCCGGCGGGGAAGGTCCGGGCTCCGCGGCGGCGGGCCTCACCTCGCTGAACGCCCCGCGTCCGATCACCTTCAGGATCTCGAAGTCCTCCCGCTGCAGCCGGGCCTCCTTAAGCCTCGCCGCGATGGGCTCCACTGGGGGCGGGGCGGTGAGAACCGGGGGTCACCGGGACTGACAGTGGAGACGAGGAGGAAGTCCCCACGCTGTTCCTCAGCCTCCCCTCTCTGAGCCTCACTCTCCGCCTCCCCTTCTCTCGGCCCTTTTCCCTTCCTGACTGTTCGCCTCCCAAAGCTTCCCACGTGAACACGGTGAGGTTTGGGGGATGCACACTGCCCTCCTGCGGAAGTGGGGTGCCTGGGAACCCCTTTTTGGGACAAGGCGTGGGGCCAGAGGGCTCTTGTGGAGCAGGGGTGGGGTACGGGGGACACAAGTCTGCAGAAAGGAGCCCCAGAGCAGAGGGAGGACGGGCCCAGTTCTAGCTCCCTGGGCTTCAGGCCCCCACCCCCAATTGGGGTGATGGGAAAAGGGTCAGGACGTGCAGCTTTACCCGGCCCCCCCAGGCACAGAGGCGGGTGGCTCTTGGACCCCACTGAGGGAAACACTGATTTTGGGGGCGGGGCTGGGAGAAGGAACTGAAGAGGGGACAGGGCCATAGTGGGCCCGCATCCACGGCTCCAGGCCCAGGTCAGACGTGTTCAGTCCTTGCAACCCAGGAGCAGCGCTCTGGACTCCCTTACTGACAGGTGTGTTGGGGGGGTGGGGGGACACTCAAGGCTCAGACAGGTGGATTCATTTGCCCAAGGTCCTAGAGCTAGGAGTGCTAACCCGGGCAGTTTGGGGAGGGGGGAGGGAGGGAGAGGCAGAAGATGCAGGGCTTGGGAGAGGGAGGTCTAGACCCCCAGAGGTGGAAGCCACTGGAGCCCTCGGGGTAGGGTGGAGCAGGGATGGGGGTGAGCAGGAGATACAGTGGTGATGGAGGGGAGCTAGGAGTCTGGATGGGGTTCGGGGAGAGTGGGCCAGCAGGGCAGCAGCAGCGAGGGCCCAGGATTGGGGCGGGAGGAGAGAGCCAAGACATTGAGCCCTTTTAAGGCAGTGGGAACCCAGGCCCCCTCCCCCGCCCCAGCCCGCAGGGGAGGGCCCAGGATGCTGCTCGGGCCACAAAAGGAGCGCTCCTCCCGGGAGAGCCAGACCCCTGCCCCCACCACAGGCCTCAGTTTACCCTGCGGGTCAAACGTCATCCTCTGCAGAAAAAGTCTAAGAGCTGCCAGGGGCTGGGGGCAAGCGGGGTGTTAGGTCCTTCCAGAGGCTGAGTGGCCCTGATCTCCACCTTCCCATCTGCAAACTGGGAGGCAGGAGGGGAGCAGGGCCTGGGTTCTGAAGAGACGGACACAGGAAAGAAGGGGCAGGAGAAGGCAGAAAGGGGAAACTGAGGGACAGACAGAGCCTAAGGACCAAGAGCAAGGGAGGGACAGCCGAGTGGTGGTGGGACAGAGCGGCAGACGGTCAGAGACAGAAGCCCCAGTGCGCCCGAGCCCTGGGCCAGGAGAGGGTGGGGACGGACGAGGCAGGAGGCGGGGGTTCACACATCTTCCCTCTGGAGGCCGGGACCTATTTCTGGGGAAGACTTGGCAGGAAGGGGCTTTGTGGGAGCCGCGGAGGACCGAGGTCACGAAGGAGAAGTAGCAGGTCTGTGAGCTGGGGTCAAGGCTGCAGACATAAAGGGACCGAAATGGATGGGGTTCCCCCTCCGGGGGGCAGACAGGGGCCTGGATGGCTCCCGTCTCAGAGCTGGCTGTCCCCTGGGGCCTGCCTGAGTCACTGGGCCTGTCAGGGCCTGGGCACCTGTTGGGGCAGCTGGAGAGGCTGGGCCTAACACCTGCCCGCGGACCGCGCCCCTGGCAGCTGCCCCGTCCGCGTCTGTGCTGGCCGCTGTGCTTGGGAGCCGGGGGGAGGCCATAGGGCCCATTTTGGGGGGTGTGGGCACCTCAGAGACAGGACTCCCTGCATGTCGCTAGGCCTGGACGTGGGGAGAGGCGCAGGGGGCCATGGGAGGCTCTTCCCAGCCCAGCCTACCATGGCTCCTAAGTCGTGGCTCTGAGTCCTGGCTGCCCTAGTCTCTGCTGACCCCGCTCTGCCCGGCAAGAGTGGCATGGGGGTAGGGGCATGTCGCCCCAAGACCCAAGCCCATGCTCTGGGCCCCTGAATAGGGAGCTCTCCCCATGGCTGCCCTGCCCTCCAAGAGCCACCGGTGCCCAACCCCATCCCCTGCCTCTGCCCTGCCCCACCTCCAACGGGGCAGGGGGTGCGGGCGGGCGGGCACTCACCCCACTGCAGGAAGTCCGCCACATACTTCTCCTGGGCTAGTTCGGAGGCCCCCAGCTCCTGGTGGACGCCCAGGAGAAGGTCGAGCAGGGGCTCCAGCCCCAGGAAGCCGGGGTCCAGCACCAGCTGCTGGAGCCGCCTCAGCCGCACCTCGGCTGACATGTCGGGCAGGCAGCACCATGGCCCCCTCCCCGGGCCAGGGCCTGGGGTCCTCTCGTCACGGGGCCTGGCAGCCCCTGGTCAGGTCCCAGGGCCCTGGCTGCATGTCCGCCTGTCCCCGGCTGTCCCCTGGGCCTCTGGCCACTTCTCTCTGCAGGAGGCAGAGGCCTCCGCCCCTTCTCCCCTCCCCTTGGCCGGCCCCTCCCGCCTACCAGCCTTAACCCCTCACAAGCCAGCCCCTTCCCCCCCCACTCCAGTGTGAGACTGGGGGGCAGAGAATCCCAACCATTCAACAACCCTCCTCCCCCCAATAAAAGGCGGGGTACAGGCGAAGCCAAGACAACAGGTGGGACAGGCCGGAGATGAGCCCTCCCACTCCTCCGAGTCCTGGGGCCGGGGGAGGAGAAAGGGGTGAGGCCTCGGAAGGGGGGCAGGAGGCCAGGGCAGCTTTGTGGGTGACTCAGCTGGGATTCAGACTTTGGGACGGTTTAAATTTAGCCCACAGGCCTTCTGCCTTACACTTTTTTTTTTTTTTGGCAGGAGGTGGGGAAGGGGTGGTGAGGGAATTGGGAAGGGAGGCCCTCAGGAGCCAAGACCAGGGGTGACACCGGCCCAAGCTGGGGGAGGCGGAGGAGCCCCCAAAATAGCTCCTTGGGCCCGGCATGCGGCCACATTCCTGCCCGGCCAGGATTAGTAACAAACATTGGGGGCGGCGGGCGGGCGGGCGGAGAGCCGCCAGGAGGGATTTCGGTGTCCTTTCCGGGCGGCGCACCCGCACCCTCCGGAGGAGGCTGGTCCGGGCAGCGGAGGCCAAGCCCCGAGCCCAAGGGCGCTCCCTCCGGCCTGCGGGGCTGCCTGGGAGCCCCCGTTTGGGAAGACCCTGTAACATGGAGTAGAGTTTGGGCATTTTCGAGCAAGGCTGCAGACTCCCGCTGAGGACTGAAGAGGGGGCCTGGGGGTTCTCTTCCCTCCAGGGTTAGGGGTACCCTCCTCAGCCAATGTGCCCTGAGCACATCCCTTCTCCCACCCGGTGTTTCCCAGAAAAAGGGGGCGAGAGGCAGCAGGCCTGGCTGCCCCCCCCCCCCATTAAAATGGACTGACAGGCGCATGCTCCCCCAGTGACACCCACTCTGACCTCCTTTCCAAGCCTGCTGCCCCAGGCTCCGAGGCCCTTCTCTGGCCTTGGTAACGTTTCCTGCGCCAGGCAGCCAGCTGGCTCAGTTCCACCTTTCTTTTTTTAATATATTTTATTGGTTTTTTACAGAGAGGAAGAGAGCTAGAAACATCGATGAGAAACATCAATCAGCTGCCTCTTGCACCTCCCACTAGGGATGTGCCCACAACCAAAGTACATGCCCTTGACCAGAATCGAACCCAGGACCTTTCAGTCCGCAGGCTGACGCTCTATCCACTGAGCCAAACCAGTTTCGGCTCTTCTCTTTGTTACTTTTCTAATCTTCCCCGGAGGACAAGCTGAGAGGGAGGAAGACACTGATGGGCTGCCATGGGCCCCATCTCCCTGCCCGAGCTGACGGGTCAGACCAGCAGCTCAGTGCACTGGGGGTGCCCACCAGCCCAGCCACCCGGCCAGGGCTCTGTACCTTTCTCAATATACTTTATCTTTAAAAAAGACTGCTGTACACACAGTGAAAGCACACACACACCCGCTACACCTCCAAGGAAGGGGCCAGAGACGCCGTGAAAACAGGGAACTTTAGTATAAATAAGAGGCGCCGGGGACAGGAAGGGCCCCAAAGGGCTTCCATAACTTAACACTTTTCAAAAGCACGAACACCAGCGGGGGTGGGGTTCGGGTCGCCCGCGGACTGAGGGGCACACTGCGGAGCTGGGGTCTGGCGGGCGTGAGCCCACCCTCACCCCCGCCCATGACCAGTCACATGCTGGGGACAGGCAGGAGGCTAACACTGACGTTCCAGCGGAAGGGGTCGGTCGGTGTACTTGGCAGTGGGTGGGGACAAGGCTGAGGTCACATGAGCCACTACGTCCCCCCAGGGTCTAGGCCAGTCTGGGGGGACTCTCTGCCCCCCAAATTTGTGCAGGGTGGGGGGCCGGAGCAGCCCATCCATCATCGTTAGTCTTGTTAATAGGTTGGTCCGTGAGGCCGGCGGAGGGTGATGGCGGGAGGCGAGGCGGGGCAGGGAACCGCGTCCGTCCCGGGCTCACACGGTCCAGGTTCACACGGTCCCGGCTCACACCGTCCCAGGCTCACACCGTCCCGGCTCACACCACGGTGCCGCTGGGGGAGCTGCCTGGCTGGGAGGAGATGCCCTGGGGAGAGGAGGGAGACAGCGGGGTCAGAGAGCATCCGAGTCCCACCACCCAGGCTTCCCTTCAGTCCACCGACACCCCCACCCCAGGAGGCTGCTCTGGCTTCTGGAACTTCATCTCCACTAGCTTCCCCGGCCCAACAGGCGGCACTTTCAGGCAATGATTCAAGTCCTCGGTGATGTAATCCTGAGCAGAGGAAGGGGCACGGGTGGAGGTGGGGAGGAGGGGAAGGCTGGGGTCCCTTTCTGAGGGGGACCTGAGGGTCCGGGGGGGACTCGGGGACAGGCCTACCTCTACCACTGACTCGCTGGGTGACCTGGGCCAGCTTCCTTCCCCTGCCTGGGCCTCGGTCTCGTCAGTGAACTAGGGAGACAGACGGGTCTCCTTCAGGACTCAGACTCCCCAAGCCCCACCCTCACCTGTGAGGCTGAGACTGTGCTCTAGGCTCTAGGGACACAAGTTCCCTCCCCAGGAGCCACGCCACGGCCCTCAGATGTGACCGCTGGGCGCCAAGCCAGACCCGAGGAGCCGAGACACCGGAGTCCCCGGCTCCCCGGCTCCAGGTGCCGGCCTGTGCTCCACCCGAGCCCCTCGGACCCCGGGAGGCGCACCCACCGCCTCCTGCCGCCTCCACGCCTCCCTGTCCTATGTGCGGGGCAGGTCGTGGCTGCAGTCACACAGGAGAGGAGCAGGACTGGGCCTGAGCCTGGTATTGTCTGCCTCCAGCACCGGCTCCTGCCCCAACAGCCCAGAGCCAGGCTGGGGGCGGGCCCAGGGCTCAGTCTTGCCCACAGAAGGTGACCCCCAGTATCCAACATCTCATCACTTAAAAGTCACGTTTCCATAGCAACACCGACCTGGCTGTGCTGGGCCGTGGCTGCCTGCTGGTACCTGGCCATGGTCCCTACCACTCCCCTCTTCTACCTGACCGTGTGGTTCTAGAACTATGGTAAGATGTGGCAGGGCTTGCTGAGGCACTAAGATGGCCATGGTGGCCCCTCACCCTACGGGCTAGAGGCCGTGATGGTGACAGACTGCTCTCCCAAACCCGCCTCTTCCCGAGCCCCCGTCCCGGCGGCCGCTGCGGCCACTCACCGCCTTGCCCGGCCGCGCCCAGGTGCAGATGAGGCCCTCCTGGCAGGCGGTGATGATGCAGTCCTCCAGGAACAGGAGCACCGTCAGCCGCTCCTGGGCGATCTTCTTGCACACCAGCGGCTCGAGCAGGGGCACCTCGTGGATGCGCGGGCACAAGGCCGTCCCCAGCACCTTGGCGGGGTCCAGGCGGCTGTGGGGGACAGGGCCGCTGGGCTTGTCCCCGCCGCCGCCCCCGCCGCCCCCCCGGCTGATGTTGCCCAGGCTGTGGTAGCGCTTGTGCTCCTTCTCCGCCGCCCGGTCCCGCCGCTCCTGCAGCGTGAGCGTGGCAAAGCGGCCGATGCTGAACGGGGCGCCCGGCTCCGTGCCCGCGCCCGGGCCCGCCTTGCCGCTGCCCGCCGGGTGCGGGAGGCTGTTGGAGCGGGACAGCGAGCGGGGCAGGGACCCGGGGCCCGGCTCGCCACCCCGGGAGCCGCCGGCAGCGGGCGGGGTGGTGCTGGGCGTGCCGGGGAGCGTGCGGGTGCGGGCCAGGGGCGGGTGTGGGTACAGCACGTCCTCGGTGAGGTCCCACAGGCAGAACTGCGTGTCCTGGCCGGCCGAGCCGAAGCGGTACGTGATGGAGCCGGCCTTGGGCATCGGGGAGAGCGGGTCGCCCCCATTCGAGCCTGGGCCGGCCACCTCGGGCTCCTCCTCCTCCTCCACACCGCGCTCCGCGTCCCCGCCGGCCGCCGCCTCCTCGGCCCTCGTGGTGTAGGGGTCGAAGGCCACGGCGTTGACCCAGGACTTGTGGCCGTGGCCGCGGGCCACCACGCGGCCCTCGGCGAAGGACCACACGGTGACCAGGTCGTCCTCCCCGCCCGTCACCACGTAGCGCCCGTCGGGGCTCCAGCACACGCAGAGCAGGCCCCCGAAGTAGCTCTTCATGAGCCCCCGCAGGAGCATGGAGTCAAAGTGGAAGACGCGCAGGCAGCCGTCCTGGCTGACGCAGGCCAGGTGCCGGCCGTCGGGCGAGAAGGCGAACTCGTTGAGGGGCCCCTCGCCCACTGCCCACTTGGCCAGCGGGTTGCGGGGCGCCTTGCTCTTGGCGGCGTAGACGGCGAAGCCCTCCCCCTGCTTCAGCAGGCTGTACTGCGGCGGGGCCGACGCGCACGGGTGGCTGACGTTGTACAGGTACAGGTGGCCGCTGGCGTGCGATGCCAGAAACAGGCTCTCCGACTCCGGCAGCCACTTCAGGTATGTCACCTTGGTCTTGTCGATCAGCCGCTGCCAGGAGAGAGGATGGGGTTGGGGGAAGGCAATCAGACGCGGACAGACCTCCTTCCCAGCCTGCATCCCCAGCAGGCCCTCCCCTCGGCCCAGGCCCTGGGAGAGGAGCCCCCTCTAGGGACAGGGCGGTCATGGACACGGAAGGGCGGCTTTGATGCAGCCAGAGCTCCGCGGAGCCTCGATGTCCTTTAGGTAAGGGGACAGTCCTGCCTTCAGGGAGCTGTCTTCTGTCTCATGCCCCCACCTTTCCATGCCGGACTCAAGGCCATAAACTGGCCCACAGGCTGTCAGCTCCCCTAAGGAGCCGTTCGCTCACTGTTCCGGCCCCAGCACAGGAGCAGCCTGACAAGTGATTCCTGGACACGTGAATGTCAACCCCATCCCGCCTGCAGCTCATCTTTGCTCCTGTTATCCACATAACTCACATATAACTCTCCATATAACTCTTCAACAACATGCAGAACCTGACCTCTGCACACCCTGAACCCCAAACACTATGGTCCCAGCCACCACCAACCCCGTGTGGCCTCCCTGGTCTCTAGGCCACCACTGCCGGCGTCCGTCCTCTGCACCGAGGCCAGGCAGCTGCCGTTAGAGTGAGTCAGCGCCTGCGCCCCCCCTGAGCCCCGGGCAGCCTTTCTCAGCCAGGGCTCCAGAGAGCTCAGCCCTGACGCCTTAGGCACCGGCCGAATGAAAGGAATTAACTTCTTTTCTCAGAGCTAAGTTGCTTCTCGTTCTTGGGAGAATTGAGCGAATCATCAGATCAAAACTTTTGTTCCCGGCTCAGCTGAACCCCCGGGAAAGGCTCTAAAGCTGCCTTTCCAGCCTCCAGCCCCTGCCCAGCCGGGGCCCTGACTGACTTCCGGGGCTCACCCACTTCCTCCGCCTCAGCGGCTGCTCGGACCCCGCCGCCCCCTCTACTCAGAAAGTCCTTCCCGGTCACTCTTCTTGCCTCGTCAGGTCTTCATTTCAATGTCACCCTCCAGTGAGGCCCTTCCGGACCCCACTGCCTCCCCCGACCCGCCACGCCCCTTCCCTGGCTTTTCCCTCCGCACTCGGCACCTGGCGCCCGCAGGCTCCCCTGGGGGTCACTGCCTGCCTAGCGAGGCGGGCCCTCCGGGTCCCGGAGATGAGACCCCCGGTGCCGAGAACCAGCCTGGCCCTGAACAAAAGCCCAGGAAGTGTCCTGTGAGCAGGTGAGCTAGCGCACTTTATTCCATCCGCTGCTGCCCTCTCCCTCCCACCATTCACGCGATTCTGTGTGGGTGGAACACGCTTCCGAACAGACACAGGGCCCGAGTCCCCACAGATAAGGCTGCCAGCTGGCATTTCCTCTTGTGCCACGTCTGCCCAGGACGAAGCCATCTCCGGGCATGGTTTTACACAGTCCTGCGGGACGGGGGGAAACCCTGTTTGCAGAGCAGAACCGAGGTGCGGGAGGCACTGGCACCTTCCCAAAGCCGCACGGCGAGGAAATGTGGGACCGCCAGCATTTGAATCCTATGCCCAGAAGGTGAGGACCCACGGCTCTGACTTCAAACCGGTCCAAATCAGTTCTCTCATCTGCAAAATAGCCTCTCAATACCTAACCCTTTGGCTGATGAAAACGCCAGCATGTGGCTAACAAAGCACAGGGCCTGGGCGCAGTGGGCACTGGTGTCACTGCTGGCTGGCACACCGGCTGCTGTCTGTCACCCATCCCACACAGCTGTCAGCCCGCCCCCTTTTCCGCCCTCATCCTGTCCCAGGAGCCGAGGTGTAACGGCAAACAGTACGGGTGCAGTTGGGTGGGCGAGGAGGGAAGGGCCACGTGGGGTCCACAGTCACCTCTTCGTTGAACAGCTTGCTGGTGTCCTTCTTGATGAGGTCCAGGTACTGCACCTGGCCGGCGGAGAAGCCCACCAGCAGGGAGATGGTCTCGGTGGCAGCGGTGAACTGGTTGAAGTCGTGGCAGGTGGGCTGGGTGCCCTTATAGATCCGCTTGTCGATAGGCTTGTTGAGGTCGATGGACTTAAGCGACGGGAGAAAAGGAGTTAATGGCTTCCGCCACCGAGGAAGGAAGCGAGTGTTGAGGTTGGGGGAAACCACGAAGAGGAAGCAAGGTTAACCCCCGAGGGAAGTGGGTAGGTAGATGGGTGAGTGAGGAGGGAGGGAGCAACCACAGACAGGAAGAGGGACCCAAATTTCACACAGAACAGAGAAAAACAGACAGGAAGGGCCCCCCCCACCCCCACCCAGGGCATAAGACCACAGTGCCTCTCCCTCCAACATCAGGGACACCCTGACTCTCAGCATCAGGGTTCGGGGGCCCCATAGTCCCTGAGCTCTGATTCCTTTCCAGTCTTACCTCATAACCTCAGCCATCTCCTCCGGGTCTTAGCAACACAATATTCCAACCCTGGCTCCTCCCCCCATCCCCACCCCCAAACTCAGGGTCACCCAAATCCTCAGGCCTCTAGAGCTCATCTCAGGAGTGCCTTCCCTTTGGAGTCCCTAAATCAGTTCAGGGACCATTAGACCTCAGGGTGCCTTCACACCCTCTGGACTCGCAGGATCCCCATCCTCATCCCTCTGGCACCACGGTCACCGCAGAGGCACCCACACACCTGAGGGTGCCCCCTCTGGGCTCTCATCACCTCCCCATCTCCCATCAGCTCAGAGACCCTCATTTCCTCCGGGAACCCTCATTAACTCCGGAACCGGAATTTTCTCCGGGATCCCTGTAACCTCTAAGCCCCCATCACTTCCAGAGTCCTGACCTCCGGCTGCCCAGGTCTGGGGCCCCCCTCCTAACGCCGCCACAGACTGCAATCCCCCTGGGTTCTGCATCACCTCAGGATCCCCGTCACCCGCAGAATGCCTGCCACCAGAACCCCGAGGATCGACATCATCTCGGATTCTGCATCACCTCCAAAATACTCACCGTCCCAGAACCTCCGCCACCCCCTCCCCCCATAACGGGGGATCCCACATGACCCCAAGGCTTCCCATCACCTCCAGGATGCCCGGCACCGGGAGGCCTCCATCACCTTTCAGGATGATGCATCACCCCCCGCCCCGCCCCCACCGAACCCTTCCCCCCAGGGATGGCCATCACATCTGGATGCCTATCTCGGGGCCCCCTACCCCTTCTGGGGTCACCAAGGGACCCCAGCTTCTCAGCCCCCAGGCCACTCACCCGTTGGCTCCCGCGGCGGCAGCAGCCCGGGTAGAAATAGAGCTCGCGGCCCAGGTTGAAGCAGACGCGGTCTCCTCCGGCCCCCAGGCCCGCGGGCGTGGCGGGCGGCTCCCCGGGCCCGGCGTGGTCCGGCTCTCCGAGGCGCACCAGGCTGAGGCGCACGGCGGGCAGCGCGGGCCCGGGCCCGGAGCCTGCGGGCGGCGGGGACGACGCGGGGCCCGCGGCGCCGGGGCCGGAGGCAGGGCCCGGCGGGGGCTGCGGCGGCTGGGGCGGCGCCGGGGTCTGGGCGGAGGCCGGACCCGGCCTGCGGGCGGCGCCGTCTCCGGGCAGCAGCTTGTAGAAGCCCTCGCGGGTGCGGAACTGCGACTTGATCTCCGCGCAGTCCCCCATGGAGGCGCCCGGGCCCGAGCCGCCCTCCGCGCCGCCCGCCGCCATCTTGGGCGCCCCCCGGGCCCCGCCGCTGCGCGACCGCCGCCCGCCGCCGGGCCCCCCGCCGGAAGCCGCGGGCCCGCGCCGGAAGAGGTGGGGTCGTCGCCCGGGCGACGCCTCCTTGATTGGCAACGGGGGGAACGAGCCCGGCCGTCGCTCTGGTAACGGTTCTCGGTCTCTGGGCGGGGCCTCGGTGCCGGAGACGGCCCTGTGGTTGGCTGCGGGGGCGGGGCCGCCGGGAAGGGGCGTGGCGCTTAACAAGAACTTGTCCCTAGCAACGGCGCCCTGGGAACCGTTTGCCTAGCAACGGAGGACCGCTCCGGAGAAGGCCTGTTTCCTCCCCTGGCCTCCCTGTGACCTCACAGATGACCCCAGAGACCCTCAACATCCACCCTCCTGACCCCCAGTGTTCCCACGGACATCTAATCTCCCCACTGGCCGCAGCATCGCCAGCTACTCCTCCGCACCGCGGATGAGCCCCCAAATCTCACTGATCTCAGGTCTCCATAAAACCCCTAGGACTTCATCTGGCCCACTGCTGGTTAACACCAACCCAAACATCTCCACACTTCCCTCCAACCGCCGTGACTCGCTATCGCAATCAGTCTCACTCGGTCCTCCAACACCCACCTTCCATTCCAGTATTTCACTGCGCCAGTAGCCCCCTCACTCACCCTCACAGTGTTCCAATGATCCGCCCATAACCCCGGATCTTCTCCTGGTCCCAGCCGTCCCCACAGTGCCCCTGACTTCTGCTGAAGCCACTCTGCCCATCACAGATAATCCGAGTCCCACTTACTCAGTGGCCTCCCAGACTAGTCACCAAATGTCCCCGGGCGTCTTCCTCACACTCAACAAGCCCTACAATGAGCTAACTTGGCGTCTTACTCCAAATCCTGCTCCCCTCCTGTGACCCATTCTTTTTCTTTTTTTTTAAATGTATTTTATTGATTTATTTTATTTTATTATTAAATTATCTGTGTACATATTTTAACATTGCCCCCCCATACCTACCCTCCCTCCCCAGAGTTTTGTGTCCATTGGTTGTACTTATATGCATGTATACAAGTCCTTTGGTTGATCTCTTATCTCCCCCAGATCTCACTACCCTCCCCACTGTAATTTGACAATCTGCTTGTTGCTTTACTGTCTCTATATCTATCTTTTGGTTCATCCGTTTATAATGTTCTTTATTATCCATAAATGAGTGAGGTCATGTGGTGTTTCTCTTTCATTGACTGGCTCGTTTCACTCAGCATGATGTTCTCCAATTCCATCCAGGTTGCTGCAAATGATGAGAATTCCTTCTTTTTTATGGCAGCATAGTATCCCATTGTGCAGATGTACCATAGTTTTTTGATCCAATCATCTGCTGATGGGCACCTAGGCTGTTTCCAAATCCTAGCTATTGTAGATTGTGCTGCTATGAACATAGGGGTGCATATATCCTTTCTGATTGGTGTTTCTAGTTTCTAATTTTATTAATTTTTTATGGAGAGGAAGGGAGAGAGATAGAGAGCCGAAACATCAATCAGAGAGAGAGAGAGAGAGCGGCCAGCTGCCTCCTGCACACCCCCTACTGAGGATGCACCTGCAACCAAGGCACATGCCCTTGACCAGAATCGAACCTGGGACCTTTCAGTCCACAGGCTGACGCTCTATCCACTGAGCCAAACCGGTTTTGGCCTATGTCCCATTCTTAGGGCCAGCACTATCACCCCCCAGACCTGAGTGTCTGTTCCCCCTCCTGTCCCTAAAAATCCTCTTGTCCAGCCCCTTCCTTTGCACAGCCATGGTCCATCCTGCTCCAGGCCCTGAACCAGCCTTATTCCTGCTCTCCCATGCTCCTGTCTCACTCTCCTGGCCGCCCTCCCCTGGCACCTGCAGAGGCATGTCTGACGCACAAACATGACCAGGCCTCCCTGCTGAAAGCCCCTCTGTGGCTCCCTGGTGCTCTCAGGGCGGGTTAGGCCCTGAGTGATCTGTTCCTGCCAACTGCGTTCCTGTCCCCGCTCTCACCGCTGACCCCTCACGCCGTGTCCCAAAACATGAGGTCAGAGAAGCACGTCACACGCTCTCTCACCCTCGGGCCTCCTCACACGCTGTTCCTCTGCCCGGAATGCTCTTCCCCACTCTGTCCTTCACCCCCCCCCCTTTTTTTTTAAGTTGAGAAGGAGGAAGGGAGAGAGAGAGATCGATGTGTTGTTTCACTTATTCACTCATGGGCTGATCCTTGTAGGTGCCCTGACCAGGGATCAAACCTGCAAACGTAGCAAACTAAGCCAGTGGTCGGCAAACTCGTTAGTCAACAGAGCCAAATATCAACAGGACAACGACTGAAACTTCTTCTGAGAGCAGAAAACCGACTTCTGCGCATGGGCCACGAAGTTGCAATCGCACTGTACGTGCGCACCCGCCCACATGTGGTGTTTTGTGGAAGAGCCACACTCAAGGGGCCAAAGAGCCGCATGTGGTTCGAGAGCCGCAGTTTGCTGACCACTGCCCTAAGCAAACAGAGCTACCAGGCCAGCTGCTCCTGACCCTTGAAGCGTCAGCAGAGGGCTCTGTCAGTCGTCTGGGCAACACCACCTGGGGTGTCATTGCTTGGGGGTGCTCCTGTCTCCCCTGTAGAGTCTGAGCCATGGAAAAGCAGAGGCTGCTTGCTCATCTCTGTGTCCTCTGGGCTGGACTGAGCTGACAGGAGGCTTTTAATTTCATTTTTATTTTTTATTTTTAAAAATCCTCACCCAAGGACATTTCCGTTGATTTTTAGAGAGGGGAAAGGAGAGAGAGAGAAACATGGATGTGAAAGAGAAACATCGGCCAGTTGCCTCCCATATCTGCCCCCTCCGGGGATCGAACCTATAACCCAGAGATGTGCCCTGACCGGAAATAGAACCCTCGGCGACAACGCTCCAGCCAACTGAGCTCACAGGCCGCGGCTCCCGGAGGCGCTTCATGCCCGGGGGAGTGAACAAGGGGAACGGGAGGGACTGCGGAGCTGTGCTCCCAGCAGAGTCAATCGCCTTGACGTGAAGGTCACGGCCACAGGTGGGTGAGCAAAGGAATGAATGAGCGGGCCGGAGCGCCGTGGGAACATTTCATTGAGAGCAGCTGCCTCCCAGAGGCAGGAAGCAAACGAACAGTGAAAAAAAAACCAGCTCCTCGCTACATCCGAGGAACATCGCGCCAGCTACCTGCGGGGCCTCAGTCGTCCGGGTCCTCGTCCTCGTCCTCCTCCTCGTCCTCCTCCTCCTCCTCCGCGGCCGCCAGCGCCTGCTCCTGGGCGGCCTTCAGGGCCTGCTCCTCCTCCACCGTGGGGTCGCTCATCTCCATGATCTCCAGGCCGCTGGGGTACTCCTGCTGGATGGGTGGCGGCAGCATGGGGTTGAAGTTGTCCGGGCTGTACTTGTGGCCCCAGCCGATGTACAGGTTCTCAAACTTCCTGGAGGGGCAGGGAGACACTGGGAAGTCCTCCCTCCGAGGCCCCAGCCTCGGCGGCTGAGGGTGGGCGCAGGACGGAGGAGCTGTGTGTGTGGGGAGAAGGGTGCCCGCTGTGCTGTTCTGTTCCCGTGTTCCTTACACCCCATGCAAACGTCAAGCCCCAGATGGCGTCCAACGGCGGCAGCTGAGCCCATGAGACTCGGCTCCCACACCCAAAACCCTGAATGTCTAGATCGATTTACTTTTCTCATTCCACCTGACCCACTGGTGGTTCGGGAATGTGTTCATTTCTACACGTGTGTGAGTTTCCTTCTGTTACTGATTTCTGATGTCATTCCCGTGTTGCCAGAAAACTTATTTCCTCTGATCAACTTTTTTTTTTTTTAATTTTTAAAAATACATTTTATTGATTTTTTTACAGAGAGGAAGAGAGAGGGATAGAGTTAGAAACATCGATGAGAGAGAATCATCTATCAGCTGCCTCCTGCACACCTCCTACTGGGGATGTGCCCGCAACCAAGGTATAATACATGCCCTTGACCGGAATCAAACCTGGGACCTTTCAGTCCGCAGGCTGATGCTCTATCCACTGAGCCAAACCTGTTTCTGCTGATCAACCCTTTTAAACCCACTGAGACTGTCTTACGGCCTAGCATATGGTCTGTCCCGGGGAGTGTTCCCTGGGCACTTGAGAAGGATCTGTATTCTGCTGTGGTTGGGTGGAGTGGATTTTTTGTTTTGTTTTAATTCATTTAAATTTTAGCAATAAAGCTAGTACTCAACTTAGTATTGGAAACATCTAAGTCTGACCGGGACAACTTGGGTGCGTGAGTCCACTTTTGCAATGGGAAAGGTTGTGAGATGTGGACATAGGCCAAGTGTTCCCAGGTAAAATGGATAGGTCCAAACTGAGGTGTGCTTGTAAGCATGAATGCAGCTCAGATTCCAAAGACTTAGTATAAAGAGAAGAATGTAAAATAGCTTATCAATCATTATTACATTATTGATTTCATGTTGTAATGTTTTGGGTATTTGGGGTTAAATAAAATATATTAAAATGAATGTTGCCTGTTTAGTTTTAACTTTTAAAAATATATATTTTTTTATTGATTTCAGAGTGAGAGAGAGAAAGAGAGAGAGAGAGAGGGATTGAAACATCAATGATGAGAGAGAAGCATTTATTGGCTGCCCACAACCTGGGCAGGTGCCCTTGACCGGAATCGAACAAGGGACTCTTCAGTCCACAGGCCGATGCTCTATCCACTGAGCCAAACCGGCTAGGGCTATTTTTACCTTTTGAATAAGGCTACTGGGAAATTTAAAATGCCATAGGTGACTCCTGATTCATTTACGATGGACAGCACTGGTCCAGATGTGGGGCCTAGCTAGCAGTGACAAACTGACAAGAATCCCTGTGTGGTGCCTGCGCTGTGAAGGGAGGGGAGAATACTCGGGACAGGATCGGTCGGGTCCCGGCCACCTCGCCTCTCCCCAGTTTTAACTGGGGAAGAAAAGAGGAGAAAATAGGAGACTAAGCTGAGAGGCAGGGCGGAAGCAGGGAGAGAAAGAGAGACAGCAGGAGAGACGGGATGGGGAGGTTGTCATGGAGCAGTTTGACTTTGACCTTGCTGATCCGGAGGCTGATCGGAGGCTGAGCTTGCTAGGAAGGCAGAGTCCCGGCCTCCAGCCCTGACCCATGCATCCACAGCCTGAGCTTCCACCAGATCCCCCAGCGAGCCCAGCCCTAGCACTCAGGAGACACTCTGGTCTAGAATGTCCTTCCGCCTACTCCCCTCCCCCCATTGCTTCTTTCTTCCCCCAAAGATTTCGGATCAAGGCTGGTCTGAACCCTTGCTTGATCCCTCCATTCTCCTCAGGGGCACTCCTCTTAGTTTGTGACAGGGTTTGGGGGAGGGTTTGCTGGAGGAGTGGGGGGAGGGGGAGGGCGGGTGAGAGATGTTATGCAATTAACGCTCTGCTCCCAGGGCTGGATCCACATCTGCCCTTCCAACAAAGGGCCTGGGGCCCAGCACACAGCTGGCCAGCACTGGTATTCAAGTCTTTTAGAGTGGAAAAAAAAAAAAAAGATTGATGGATGGATGGATGGATGGATGGATGCATGGGTGCCTAGATGGATGAATGATTGGGTGGTGGGTGGGAGGGTGGATGGACGAGTGGTTAGGGGATATAGGGTGGATGGGTGACTGGTGCTCCCGATTTGGGTCTTTTGTTTTCAGAGGGATATGGACAAATTAGGATGTGGCCAGAAGCGTGCCGGCAAGAGCAAGCGTGCCTCTTCCCTGCTTCGGGAGGAGAAAAAGTAATCATCGCCAAGCATGTGGCTAAAGTATCAAGATGACCTGAATTCCCGCCTCGACTGGGTATCATGGTAGCGAATAGAAAAGGAAAAAAAAAAAAAATCTATGAAAAACCGCCCTGCCACCTGGTGGACAGACCGGGTAAGTACGCTCGCCCCGTGGCGGCAGGTGGCGCCCTCTCGTGGTTGATCAGAAAGGCTGGGCTAAGCCTGGTAAGAGGGGCGGAGAGGCTGGTGGGTGGGAGTGTGTAGCTGCAGGTGGGACGATGCAAAAGTGATTGCGGCCTGAAAATCTTTGAGAGCAACTGGTGGGGAAGACATCTGGCCCTTAGAAAGAAGACCTTCAAATGGGAAGAACTGGCAACGGGGCGCAGGACTCTGCTGTTGTCAGGGCCACCCCAAAGGGGACTCCTGAGTCCCGTCAGCTGTGACACATACAGCGGGGAGGCCCGGGCCAGGGGACCAGAGATCCCAGTTTGAATCCTGCACGTGCCCTGTTCCCTGGGGCCAGCCCCTTCCCCTCCCTGGTCCCCATTCTCTTTTCCGAGGGGCTTCCCTCTTGGTGTGGGGTTTCTCCTTCAGGCCAGTGGGATCCCTGGAAGCAGAGTGAGGGGCTCAGCCTTGGGGGCTTCCCTCCCAACCTCTGCCCACCCTCGCGAGTCGCCCAGCCGGCCTGCTGGGGCGCCCTCTGCTGGGAGGCCAGGAGAAGACCTACTTGCCCATGGCGAAGGCGTAGGCCCCGGGCCAGAGATTGGAGCGCACGATAGCCACGGAGTACTGCGGGCAGAGGCTGCAGGACAGGCGGGCGGTCCAGGGCGACATGTGCATGATTTCTGTGGGGACGGGAAGAGCACCAGGAGGTCAGAGGCGCCACTGCTGGCTGCCCATGCCCTGCACAGCCCCCAGAGGGAGGGAGGGGTGGAGAGGGGAAAGGAGGAGGGGTGTGGAGGGAACAGCGCGGGCTGCAGCGCTGGAGCCTGCTCAGGGCCACCCCTTCCCCTGCGCCCCAGGGACCCTCTGTGCCTGCACCCCGAAGGGCCCCAGACAGGGCAGCCGCTGCCGTCTCCCTCCGGCTGGCCACTGGTTCGGACCAGAGGGCAGAGGGCAGACAGCAGCGCGTGGGTCACAACATGGGCTCTGCCCACGGCCGCTCTCAGCCTCCCCTTCCTGCTTCCCCAGGGCCCGAGGCCCCGACCTCAGGAGATGACTGACCCTTCTCCCGAAATCCCGTCCAAGCTCCGCCTCCCCAACTCTCTCTCTCTCTCTCTCTCTCTCTCTCTCTCTCTCTCTCTCGCTCTCTGTCTCTCTCTCTCCTTCCCCAAGCCCACATCCCCCCAGGTGGGCACTGCCCTACTGGGCACCGGACGCCGCTCACAAGGTGGACGCTTTCCCGTAACCCCAGGAGGAGGCGCTGTCATGAGGTCCGTTTTATAGGCCAGGGACCAGCTGAGGCTCCGAGAGGTCACCCTGCAATGTTCTAGCCTGTCCGTTCCCGCGCCCCTCCACCCCCGCCACACACACACACACACACACACACACGCACACACGCGCACACACACACACACGCACACTCACACACACGCACACACGCACACACACACTCACACTCACACACGCACATGCATACACACACATTCACACACACGCGCGCACACACACACGCACACACATGCACATGCACACACACGCACGCGCGCACACACACGCAGCACACTCACATGCACTCACACGCACACACACACAGGTGCGCACACACACATACACTCACGCGCACACACACACGCACACTCACACACACTCACACACACACGCACACACACGCACACACACGCACACGCACACACGCGCGCCCACACGCGCCCACACACGCACACTCACACACACGCGCACACTCACACACACACACACACGCACACTCATACACACACACGCACACACACGCGCGTGCACACACACACACACACTCACACACACACTTACACACACACACGCAAACTCACACACGCGCCCACACACGCACACACGCACACGCACACGCACACTCACACACACGCACGCACACATGCACACACACACGCACGCACACACTTCAGGCTGGTGGCACAAGGCGAGGGAGACGGGTACCTGCATCTTCTGAGAGTGGCGTCAGCAAGGGCGGCCCAATCTCCTGCTCCGCCTCCTCCATCCCCTCATCGCCCTTCTCTTCCTCCTCCCCGAGCTCCTCCTCCTCCTCCTTCTTCTGCAAAGGGTTCACCCACGTGCAGCGGCCCTGGAGGTGGAGGAAGTCAGGCGGCAGCCAGAGGACAGGGCAGCCTGCGCTCTGGGCGCGGGTGCGGGGCTGGGCAGGCCCCGGGGACTGTCCTCAGGGGCCCAGGTGTGGGCGGGAGGACAGGGTCAGGCACAGAAGTTGGGGCAGGACATGGGCCGAGGCAGTGGTTGCATGGAGGCAGGGACTCCTGCCTCCTGCGAGCCGTGTGGCCCCCTTCTGTGCGTTCATTCACTCGTTCATCCATTCACTCACTCATCAGGTTCTTAGGAGCACCTACTGTATACAGCCCCGGCTCTAGGTGCTGGGATGCACTCCTGGGGAAAGAGACCCCAAATCTCTGCCCTGTGGAGCTGACCTTCGGCAGCCGTATCGGCCTCTGTTTTCCCATCTGTGAAATGGGAGTGTTACAGGTGCCTCTCCCATTGGATTGTTGTTGGGTTACATGCGGTACTGAGGAGCTGATCCGTGTTTGTTGAAGGAATGAGTGAACCCAAGGGCACAGTACATTGCAGAGTTCAGTTTCATCAACTATGAGAAGGCAACGGGAGCTGTACGGATCTCCAGAGGGGTTATTTGGATTCGTTAAAACCTGTGGGAATCAGCCCTAATCCGTTTGGCTCAGTGGATAAGAGTGTCGGCCTGCAGACTGAAAGGTCCCAGGTTCGATTCCAGTTAAGGGCACTTACCTTGGTTGAGGGCACATCCCCAGTGGGGGGTGTGCAGGAGAGAGCTGATCAATGTTTCTCTCTCATGGATGTTTCTAACTCTCCATCCCTCTCCCTTCCCCTCTGAAAATATATTTTAAAAAAAACAAAAACCTTGTGGAATCAATAAATGTTTATTGAATGAATGAATGAATGAAACCATCTTAAGCCTATAGCTAGTGTTTCCTTGAATGAGTAAACAAGTGGGTATAACACTCAGGCACATGGGCGTTCAATAAATGAAGGCCCATAATCTCTTACCCACAGCTCCCAAACCCGAAAATTAAAGCTCTGAAAATCAGAAGTTTGTCACCAGGCATCTGGCCGCACTCATGACCTGCTGGGGGGAGGCTGTTCAGATTTTTTAAAAAAATATATATTTAATTGATTTTTTTTTACTGAGAAGAAGGGAGAGGGATAGAGAGTTAGGAACATCAATGAGAGAGAAACATTGATCAGCTGCCTCCTGCCCACCGCCCACCGGGGATGTGCCCACAACCAAGATGCATGCCCTTGACTGGAATCGAACCTGGGACCCTTCAGTCCTCAGGCCGACGCTCTATCCACTGAGCCAAACCGGTTTTGACAGGCTGTGCAGTTTTGCTGCAGGAATGATGCTGAGGCCTTTGAGCCTGGGCTGCAGCCCCAGCCTGGCCTGAAGTGCTGCCTGCTCCATGGGGCATGCAGTTACCTTTTTATTTATTTTATTTAAAAAAATATATTTTATTGATCCTTTACAGAGAGCAAAGGGGAGTGTCAGAAACATCAGTGAGAGAGAAACATCAGTCAGCCACCTTCTGCACACCCCCCACCAGGGATGTGCCATTGACCAAGTACATGCCATTGACCAGAATCGAACTTGAGACCTTTCAGTCCACAGGCCAACGCTCTATCCACTGAGCCAAACCGGTTTCAGCTGCAGTTGCCTTTTTAAAATCTGAAAAGTCCAGAACTCCGAGGTGCATGTGGCCCCACAGGGATTCTGGCTTTCCTTTGCCTCACTGACTGAACGAGGAACGAGGAACGGATGGACGGGTGGATGAATGAACGAAGGAAGGAGGGCTGAGCAGAGGGCAGGCGTTTGCTGTGCCTGGGGGAGCCCCCCCTGACCCCCCCCCCAGCTGGGGGGCTCCCGGGTCCCGGGGGGCCTCACCTGCGGGAGGATGTGCTGCATGTGGTGCACCCAGTTGGCCATGGAGTCCACCAGCTCGAACACGGGGAGGCCCTCGAAGTCGGGGTTCTCCTCGAAGGAGTCGCGCCCGGCGCCGCCCTCCTCCTCCTCGTCGCCCTCCTCCTCGTTGAACTGGTAGAAGCCCAGCGGGCTGATGTGCGTGGCGGCCGAGATGCGCGCGATCTGGGCGCGCAGGTAGTTGGCCTCGTTGCCCGGGAAGGGCGGGTAGCTGACCACGGGCGCGTCCAGGAAGCCGGTGAGGAACTTCTTGATCTTGCGCGCCTGCACGATCTGCGCGGGCGTGACGTGCGGCAGGCGCGCCCAGGGCCGGCCCGGCTCGTTGCACACGAAGTACAGGTACTTGTTGGCGCCCGAGCGGCTCTCCTCCCGCGGGATGACGGGCGGCGGCCTCCACTGCAGCTTGGGCAGCACGTCGGCCGCCTTCTCCTCGTCCTCCTCGCCGCCCTCCTCCTCGCCGTGCGCCTCGGTGGTGAGGTCGGCGCCCTCCATGAGCTCCTCCACCTCCTCCTCCTCCACCTCCTCCTCGCCCTCGCGGAACTCCACCTCGGCCACCAGGTAGCTGCGCCGCAGGCCCAGGACCTTGCCCCAGAAGCGGCACGTGTGGATGGGCTGCTGCTCCACCAGCTGCTTCAGCGCCAGGAAGAGGCGGAAGCTCTCGTCCGAGCTCAGGCCCACGCCGCCCTGCTCGAAGTAGAAGGCCGACTCCATGATGTTGGGCACGGCCGTGTCCGCCTGCGGAGGGGAGAGGGGAGGGGAGAGGGGCGGGGGCGGAGGGCAGGGAGCTGAAGGCCTGCTCCTCCCTGGCCTGGCTTTTCTGGGGTGGCAGAGAGCGGGCCTGCGGGGTGACCCAGCTGCTCCTGCCGCCCCCCCCCCCCCGGCGTTTATTTGTTTATTTATTTAAAATATATATTTTATTGAGTTTTTTTTACAGAGAGGAAGGGAGAGAGATAGAAACATCGATGAGAGAGAGTCATGCATCAGCTGCCTCTTGCACACCCGCTACTGGGGATGTGCCTTGGTACATGCCCCTGACCGGAATCGAACCCAGGACCCTTCAGTCTGCAGGCCGATGTTCTATCCACTGAGCCAAAGCGGTTTCGGCACCCCCTGGCGAGTCCTCGGGGAGGATGTGCCTTGATGGAAAAGGCAACATCACACGAAGAAAAAAAAAATCCCTGGTTTCTTCATCCCTCCCCTTGTTCCCGCCTGGAGTGGGATGTGAGAGCCAGCGCTGCAGCAGCTGTACCGGGGCCACAAGGCAGCCCCGTCTCACACCTGACTGCCTGGTCCTCACCGCATCACTGACTGCCTTAACCCTCCCCCTGCCCCCTTTCCGGTCATGTTTACTCTTATGGCAACTAAAGGCACTTTAAAGAGATACCCCGAGTCACACAGCAAATGAAAGGAAGAGGCTGGTCTTGAACCCAGGAACCAGTGATGTTGGAGGATGGCGGCGATAATTCCTGCCCTCGCTGCCTCCTCTTTCACCGTCTGCTTTGGTCAGGATGAGAGAGAGAGAAAGAGAGAGAGAGCACGCGTGAGAGCGCAAGCGCGTGCGCGCAGAAAGGGAGCAAGAACAGGAAAGTCAAGGGCTGGGACTAGACTACAGGGCAGTTTCGGTCCAGTTGCCCCTTATCCACTTGGCCACAGGCTGTCCCAATATTTTCTCATTCAGTCAGCCCATAAATCTCTATTAAAGATCCAATGAGCCCTAACCGGTTTGGCTCAGTGGATAGAACATCGGCCGGCAGACTCAAGAGTCCCAGGTTCGATTCCCGGCATGTACCTTGGTTATGGGTACATCCCCAGTAGGGAGTGTGCAGGAGGCAGCTGATCAATATTTCTCTCTCATCGATGTTTTTTTTTTTAAATATATTTTATTGATTTTTCACAGAGAGAAAGGGAGAGAGAGAGCTAGAAACATTGATGAGATAGAAACATCGACCAGCTGCCTCTTGCACACCCCCTACTGGGGATGTGCCCGCAACCCAGGTACGTGCCCTTGACCGGAATCGAACCTGGGACCTTTCAGCCCGCAGACCGATGCTCTACCACTGAGCCAAACTGGTTTCGGCTCTCATCGATGTTTCTAATTCTCAATCCCTCACCCTTCATCTCTGTAAAAACATCAAAATACATATGTATTAAAAAAAATCCAATGAGTACCATGTCCAAACTAGTGCACGCACTAACATACAGCAGAGAACAAAACGGAAGTGGCCCTTCCTCATGAGGTCGGCACAACCTGGCCTTGGCCTTGGCCTTGGCCAGCCTGGCCAGCCTGGCCGAGCAGGGGAACCCACAGCCCAAGTCAGGGAGACAGCATGCTTCTTTGCCAGAATCTGAAATCAGATGGAGAGAAAGGGGGAGGGGATAATGATCGCACTGGAGCAGGCCACGCCTGCGCCTGGGGCCTGTGAACTTGTGAGCTTCCGAGGCGTAAGGGACACGCAGGTGTGATCCCTGGGGACCGTGAGAGGGAGGGACTGCTCCTAAGGAGGCGGGGCCTTAGGGACTGTGTGGGGTTAGGGTGAGGAGGATGAAAGGTGCAGTCCTAAGGGGGTGGGGCCTCCCCAGGAGAGACTTGATTTGAAACACAAAACTATATCCTCAAATAAAACGGAACTGTCCTTTGTGCCTAAAACTTGTATTCTCAAGTGCACTCTGCTCACCAGGGCTCCTTTCTTTCTTTCTTTCTTTTTTTAAAAAAAAAAATATTTTATTGATTTTTTACAGAGAGGAAGAGAGAGGGATAGAGAGTTAGAAACATCGATGAGAGAGAATCATCATCAATCAGCTGACTCTTGCACACCCCCTACTGGGGATGTGCCCGCAACCAAGGTACAGGCCCCTGACTGGAATCGAACCCGGGACCTTTCAGCCCGCAGGCCAATGCTCTATCCACTGAGCCAAACCGGTTTCGGCACCAGGGCTCGTTTCTTTGCCGGATTGTTGTTCCTAATTCTCATTGTCCCACCCCACTCTCGCCAAAATCCTAGCATCCAGAAGCCAGCACAGACAAACAGCATCTGCAGATTAGGCAGAGCTTAGCAGGGCTTTGGAGGTCAAAGTTCTGTCTTCCTGGTTCTGTCTCCAGCCCTGCCTCGCTCGTTCCCTCTGAGCCCAAGTCCTTCTTCTACAAATCAATCAATCTATCTATCTATCTATCTATCTATCTATCTATCTATCAAAGCCTAACTGACCGTTAGCTATGATGTGCGCTGACCAGGGGCCAGACGCCCAGACCGGTAGGTGAGCTTGCTGCTGGGGACTAGCTGATTGGTACTGGGCCGGACATGCCCTGGAGCCCTCCCGTGGTCCCTCCCCTGCTGGCCAACCTCTTGCATCCCTCCCTGGCCCTGTGCGTGCACCAGAGAGGTCCCTCGGCCTGGCCTGCACCCTCTTATAATCCGGGACCCCTCAGCGGATGGAGAGCCAGTTTCAGCCTGATCCCACAGGCGCAGGAATCCGTGCCCTGGGCCTCGGGGAAGGATATAATAAAGCAGCAGTTGCCTTGTGGGTTGTTTCGGGGTTGAGAGAAGACCACACGCCTGAAGGTCTTCACTCAGGGCGTCAGAGGCGTCAGAATGATCAGAAGCAGAGAGACCCCAAAACGTGTTTCTTCAAAGTGAGAGAGAATGCTTCACCCCACGTTTCAGCAGTCACCCCATTCTGGAAACTAGTCGGCGGGAGAGCCCTTAGCGGGTCTCAACTTGCAAAAGGGGAAACGGGGTCCAGGGGCTGGGGGACGCTTCAGGGCTGAGAGGTCCCAGGAGGCAGTGTTTCCCAGAAAACACGGCACAGAGGCCCTACGTGGGAGGGAGGAGGGAGGGGGTGGCGGGAGAGGCCAGCCTCTGCCTCCACACCACAGCTGGGTTCAGCTTCCGCACGAGCAGAGCTGACCAGTCTGTCCTCTGCTTCCGGCCCTCCCGAGGCGCCCCGTGGCCTCCGGAGAGAGCCTGCACCCCTCAGCCTGGCACCCAAGGCCCCTGTGACAGCACCCCTCCTCCACACACACACACACACACACACACACACACTGAACACACACATTGATCTGAGATCACATGCTCCCTCACGTCCAGGCTTCAGCACGGGCCATGCCCCAGGCTGGGCTGCCCTCACCCTCCACCGCCCCACCCCTCGCACTCACCACCTCCTCCTCCATCTCCTGCTCGCCCTCCACGCCACCGCCCTTGATGAAGAGCGTCTTCTGCTTCTCGGCCATCTCGTAGGTGGGCTGCATCTCGGGGTCGTCCCGCAGCGAGTCCAGCTTGGGGTGGAACCACTCCAGCTGTGTGGTGCGGTTCAGCGACTCCAGGATGGACAAGGGGTCCTCCGGGCGCTGGTTCAGGATCTTGGTCAGCATGTTCACCAGGTGCTCGTACCTGCCCCCGGAGGGAGGGGAGGTGGGGGGGGGGGGTTACTCACTCGCGCCCGGCCCCGTGCCCGCCCGGCCCCGTGCCCGCCCGGCCCTGTGCCTGGCGCCGGGGACACGGCGAAGGAGACGGGAGTGGAGCTGACATTCTGGTGATGGAGACAGACGGTCACCAAACAGGCAAAGCTCACACTGTCAGGGGTGGTTGTGTCTGAGGAGACAGGGAAGCAGGGGATGGGGCTGGGGACGCCAGGGGTGGGGGATGGTTTGCAGTGAGAGAAAGGAAAAGAATCCCATGCTGATCTCACTGAGAAAAGAGATGCTGGAGCCAAAACTGGTTTGGCTCAGTGGATGGAGCGTTGGCCTGTGCACTGAAAGGTCCCAGGTTCGATTCCAGTCAAGGGCATGTACCTTGGTTGTGGGCACATCCCCAGTGGTGGTGGTGGGGTGTGCAGGAGGCAGCTGATCGATGATTCTCTCTCATCGATGTTTCTAACACTCTATCCCTCTCTCTTCCTCCCTGTAAAAAGTCAATAAAAAATATATATATATTTTTAAAAAGAGAGAGATGCTGGAATCTTAAACAAAATGGCGCCTAGCAGTTGCTCAGAAGGATGACACGCATGATTCAAGTGGATGAACTGACAGGGATGTACGACTGGACTGAAGTGAGAAAGACTATAACTCGTCATGACCGTGTGTTAAAGGGGGTCTGTAAGGTCCCCTCAACAGGTGCGGAGAAATTGTTTGATAAAATTCAATACCCATTCATGGTTTTTTAAAAAACTAGGAAACCCAAGAATAGAAGGCAAAATTCAAATAATCCGATAAAGGAGAGCGACAAGTAACCGATGGCACACTCCAAACATAAAGACAAAAGGCCAGAGCGTGCCCTAGCTGGTCTGGCTCAGTGGATAGAGCATCGGCCTGCAGACTGAAGGGTCCCACGTTTGATTCTGGCCAAGGGCACATGCCTGGGTTGTGGGCTCGATCCCTCAGTGTGGGGCGTGAGGAGGCAGCTGATTGATGGTTCTCTCTCATCATGTGATGTTTCTATGTCTCTAAGATCAATAATAAGTAAATCAATCAATTAATTAAAAAAAAAAGACTATAGTACTATCCCCAGTATGAGGTGGGCAGGAGGCAGCTGATCGATGCTCCTCATCGATGTTTCTCACTCTCTCTCCTCTCCCTTCCTTCCTGTAAGAAATATCAACAAAGCCCTGACTTGTTGGCTCAGTGGCTAGAGCGTCGGACTGCGGACTTAAAGGTCCCGGGTTTGATTCCGGTCAAGGGCATGGACCTTGATTGCGGGCACATCCCCAGTAGGGGGTGTGCCGGAGGCAGCTTATCGATGTTTCTCTCTCATCGATGTTTCTAGCTCTCTATCCCTCTCCCTTCCTGTCTGTAAAAAATCAATAAGATTTAGAAGAAAAATATTAACAAAAAATTTATCTATATAAAAGACTATAGTGCTTTCCACTCTGTGACTGGGGATGCCCACTTTCGCTTGTTGAATGCTGCACCGGAGGCTCCCGCCGGTGTGCTCGCACGTGAAGAAGAGCATCGCAGAGGAAGCAGCAGGACTGTTGCGTTCACAGAGGACGTGCAGGGTGATGAGCTGAGGGTGTGGGGCGTGTGGGAGGAGCAGAGGTGGCCAGTGTGGCTGGAGGGATGAGGGAGGGGGAAGGCTTGTGGGAGGAGGGGAGGCCGGCACGGTAACCGGGTGGCAATGGTGTCCGTTCCCCGTCCATCAGGCAGTGTGTTGGGCGTTCGAGAGCAGGGCTGTATTCTCCCCACCATGATCCGAGGAACAGCTATGACCCGCGGCGCTCCGGGTAAGGAAACTAAGGCTGGGGGAGCGTGAGGCCGTGAGGTCTAAGGGTATGTGGTCGCACGGCCAGGATCTAAAGCCAGGACCAAACTGGTTTGCCTTCAACGCATCCAAACGCCCGTGGGGTGGGAACCCGTTGGCACGTCCTGGGTGCGGTGGGGCTGTCCGTTGGGAAGGGTAAGGCGAGGCCAGCCTCCGGCCGGGGGCTGGTCAGTGAGGGAGTGTGAAGTGCTAGCCGGCAGGGGACGCCGGCGGAGGAAGTGCGACGGGTTGGTTTTGACCAGACTCCAGGAGGTGAAGTTTGGAGAGCAGGCGGGGCTGAGCTCTGTGAGTCTGTGAGGAACATGGACCTCCTTTGGGGGACCCTGGCTCTGAGCTCCGGAGGGAGGGGGGCCCGCTTGGTGCTGTAGCGAGACCTGTCCCTTCTGCAGCTCCATCTCCGCCCACTGCCCCTCCTCCCCCTCCATCTCATCACACCGGCTCCACTGCCGTTCCTCAGACACCGCAAGCCTCAAGGCCGTGGGGCTCGCTGTGTCCCAAACGCTTGGCTATTGGCAAGGTGTCCCCCTCACCATCCTCCCGTCATGGGTCAGACGCACGCGGCAAGGAACGGGGCCTCGGGAGCCCAATCCCCTGTGCGGGACTCCTGGCTCTGGACAGGGGCCCTCACTTCTGTGTGTCTCCTCCTCCGTGAAGACGGGCCGTGGAGGTGCCAATGTCAGTGTGAGAACTAGGGGTGCCTGTGTGCAGGGCCGACTGGCACCAGGTCTGCTAACGATTGTCCTTCTTAGCTACTGTCAGTGTTTGGTCTGAGTGAGACGGCTCCAGAGCCACCCCCTGGCTGAGGAGACCCCAGAGCTGAGGGGTAGATGGGGGTCTTGGCGGGGCCTCTCCCCACCGTTCCCGGCTCACAGGCTGAGGTCGCAGCTGATGCTGGTCTGCAGCAGGTAGGCCTTGGCGTTCTGCACGGCCAGCTCCCGGGGCTCCGGCTCCGACACCTCCATGTCGTAGGACATGAAGCCCAGCTCGGAGGGCGAGAACTGGAGGGAAGGGTCGTCCCTCATGTAGGGCCCGTGCTGCGCCCCGCCGTACGGCTGGAACGGCTGCTCCTCCCGCTGGTAGGCGTGGTACTGGGCCAGGGGGTCGGGCTGCCCGTCCTGGAAGGCGGACTCCAGCTGCTGGAAGAGGCTGCCCTGGCCCTGCTGCAGCTGCTCCAGCATCAGGTTCTCGTCCAGGTACGGCTGGTACGCGAGGCCGCCCGGCGGCTCCTCGTACTGGCCCAGCCCGGCGCCCTGCGGCCAGCCCTGGGCCGCCAGCATCTCCTGGCTCCTCGGGGTCTCCGGCTCCGCCTGCAGCGGCGCCTCCGGGGGCGTCGTGAAGGGCTCCGGGGGGCTGCCCTGCTGCGGAGGCTGCTCGGGGTCGGACGGCGGGTCGGCCATCGTGCCCGGACGGAGGCCTGCAGGCCGGCCGGCCGGTTGCCCGCCGTGCACTGGCCGGGTAGCCGCCGGTTTCCGGGGGGGAGGGGGGGCCGGGCCGTTACCGGGGGCGGCGCGGGCCGGGGGGGGGGGGGCCCTCCGCGCAGGCGCAGCCCGGGGGGGGGGGACCCCTCCGCCCGCGCACCCCACCCCGCCGCGGGCCTCACGGCGGAGGTGCCAGATGAGAGGCCGCACCGCGCCCCAGAACCGGGATGTGTTTTTTTTTTATTATTTTTTTTTGAAAGGCAAAGCACCCCCCGTCCTCCCCCTCGGCCCCCTCCCCACCAGGCCCGTCAGCTGTTGCCCTTGGTCTCGGGGTCCCCGGCCTCCTCGGCGGCCGCGCAGGGCGGGCTGGGGGTCTTGGGCCGGTCCTCTCCGGCGGGGGTGCGGCTCTGGGGGCTCCTCTCCTCCTTCGCGGCGGCGCCCGGGGCCGCCTCCTGGGGACAGAGGGGGTTTTCTGTGGGGGCGCCGCCCGCCCCCCGCTTTGGGCCTGGGACACCTGCGCCCGGGCCCCCCGCTCCTTCCTCTGCCGCCCCGGCGCCCGCCCTACCTTGGCCAGCGGCCCCTCGAGGCTCGAGTCCAGCAGGGCGGCCTCCGGCAGCCCCGCGTCGTCGTCCACGCTGATGAAGATGGCCGGGGTCTCCCCCTCGGGCCCCTCCTCCCGGAAATCCACCGCTTCGTCCGGCTGCGGGGGGCCCGGCCTGGCCGAGGCCGCGGCCGCGGCGGAAGCGGGGGCTCCCACGCCCCCGGGCTTCAGCTTCTGCTCCTCCTCCAGCTGCCGCTTCAAGGCCTTCTCCTGGGCCAGCCGCAGGCCCATGAGGTCCTGGGGGGGCCTGGGGGCGGGGGCGGGGGCCGGGGCCAGCGGCTCCAGGTCATCCTGGGGGCGGGAGGGGCACACAGCGGCTCAGGGGAGGGGGCTGGGCTGGGGCAGGCAGCAGGGGGGCCTGGAGTAAGGGCAACTGCCCGCCCACCCCCCTTCCAGCAGGAGCCCCAGAAAGACGCGGTGCCGCCGGGGGCCCCTCACCTCCTCCAGAGGCCCCGCGGGGGCTTCCTTGGCCTCCGGCTCCTGCTTGCCGCTGGCCTCCAGGATGGCCATGATGGAGTTGGGGATGTGGGCTTGCTAGGGGAGAGCAGGATGGGGTGCTGCAGAGAGCTCTCACCCAGAGGCCCCCCGGGGCACCCCAGCCCCCAGGCTGGTCCCTGACCCTCCAGAACCCTTGCCGTTCTGTGGCGCTGCAGGGCTCCCTCTGCCCACTCCCCTCCACCCCCCTGGGCCTGGGGTGCCACCCCCCTCCTGGGGTACCTGATGGGGGGGTACCTGATGGGGAGTACCTCATGGAGGGGGTACCTGATGGGGGAGGGTACCTGATGGGGGGGTACCTGATGGGGAGTACCTCATGGAGGGGGTACCTGATGGGGGAGGGTACCTGATGGGGGAGTACCTGATGAGGGGGTACCTGGTGGGGGGGGTACCTGATGGGGGGGTACCTGTGCGGGGGGGGTACCTGATGGGGGGGTACCTGATGGGGGAGTACCTGATGGGGGGGGGTACCTGATGGGGGGGTACCTGGCGGGGGGTACCTGATGGGGAGTACCTCATGGAGGGGGTACCTGATGGGGGGTATCTGGTGGGGGGTACCTGGCGGGGGGGGTACCTGGCAGGGGGTACCTGGTGGAGGGGTACCTGGTGGGGGGGTACCTGATGGGGGGTACCTGGCGGGGGGGTACCTGATGGGGGGGTACCTGATGGGGGAGGGTACCTGATGGGGGGGGTACCTGATGGGGGTACCTGATGGGGGGGTACCTGATGGGGGGTACCTGATGGGGGGTACCTGGCGGGGGGGGGTACCTGATGGGGGTGGTACCTGGCGGGGGGTACCTGGCGGGGGGGTACCTGATGGGGGAGGGTACCTGATGGGGGTACCTGGCGGGGGGTACCTGGCGGGGGGGTACCTGGCGGGGGGTACCTGGCGGGGGGGTACCTGATGGGGGAGGGTACCTGATGGGGGTACCTGGCGGGGGGTACCTGGCGGGGGGGTACCTGGCGGGGGGTACCTGGCGGGGGGGTACCTGATGGGGGGGTACCTGGCGGGGGGTACCTGATGGGGGGTGAAGGAGCGGACGTGGGCCAGCAGGGGCTCCCGGAGCTCCGGGCACTTGTCAAACACGGCGCCCAGCTGCTGGGGTGGCAGCTGCAGGATGACCTGGAAGCTCTGGGGCTTGGTGCGCTGGCAGCACTTGATGAAGCCCTCCCACACCTTGGGGTACTTCCACACCTGGACGGGCGGGGAGGAAGGGGGTGTAAGGGGGCATGCCAGTGGCCACCCTTGGAACTGGGAGGACCGGGCCAACATGGGGCCTTGCTGGGGCTCATCTAACAGATTTCCTTTGGCTACACACAGCCCCGACCTCCTCAGAGGGTCAAACTTCCTCCCCCAGCTCCCCAGCAGGGGGGCAGGGCGACTACGTGGGAAGGAGAAACAGTGGCCCCTGCACCGGGTCTCCCTGGGCCAGGCCCAGGCTGTGCTGTGAGCATCGTCTCATTTCATTCCCACTGCAGCCTCCAGGGGGCGCCATTCGCCCTGCGAAACAGGAGGCCCGAGAGATGCAGGGACTTGTCCCAGGTTCCGCTGGTGACTAGGGCAGAACCAGCACTTGACCCCGGTCTGTGTGGACCTGCATTTAACCTCTAAGCCGGTTGTGGCAGCGTGGCCGCCTGCAGGCCGGATCCCGTCTGAGGGCTTGTGGATTCATCGCGGTGTTTCTGAAAACCCAGACTTGTGGCTTCTCCTGAATGCATCAGCGCTGGGATGCATCCTGCCTGGGTGCACCATGATGGGGGCAAGGGGCAGCCACGCCTCTCCTGGGATGTGCACCCTGAAGCCTCTGCCTGCTTCTAGCACCCGCCCCCCTCAGATCGCTACCCCGTGGCTGCAGGAGGACCCCTGGGTGCCCAGGGCAGGCCGGAAAGGCCTGCGGTCGGCCTCAGCCAGCGTTAGCTCCTGCTGCAGCCAGCCCGCTGCCAGGGCCTGCATGTCCAGGGCGGTTGGTTACCTGCTTCATGATGAGGCGGGACAGGATGTTCATGACGAAGCCCCCCAGGCGGGGGTACATGGTCAGGGACTGGATGACGGTCCTCATGAGCAGCATGGGCAGGGGGCTCTGCTCCATCAGCTGCTGCATCACCACGGCCAGCACCTCCGACGTGTACACGTTCCGCTCCGCAAAGCACAGGTTGGTGGCTGGAGGAGGCGGAGAGCGGGCCTGTCCTCTCTGCCCAGCTGCCCCGGGGGCGGGCGCACCCCCCCCCTCAGCTGCAGCCCCGTTTCCGCCCGTGTGCACACCCGAAACGGGAGGCTCCCCACCCAGCAGGGGGTCGCTTTCTCAGGGGACCGGTGGCTCGGCCCGAGGGGAAAGACGTGGCCAGCTCCTGCGAGCCCCACATGGGACCCCACGGGGGGACCAGGGCCCTTCTCTGAGGAGACCCTTGGAGAGCCAAGGCAGGAAAGGCATGTTGTCAACCGCTGGGAACCCGTTCTGGCTTGATTTAGGCGGCACGGCACCTCCCCCACACTATGCAGCAAGGCCGCTCCGAGTCCCATAAGCACCCCGTAGTGGCCAGGAGATGGCCCTCCACCAGCAAGGGACCCCCCAAACCCACCCATCAGGGCACAGGGCATAGGCTGCTTCTGGGGCGCCAAGCCCGACTGTGGGAACACAACCACAGAGCAATGAGGGGTGAGAGAAGGAGGAGCCTGGGCCGGCAATCGGAGGGCCCCCGGAGGGCCGGGCCAACGCAAGCACCCACGAAGGCCGTGGGGCCGCTCCCTCGGGAGCGACATCGGTGGGATGGGTGGTGCTCCGGTCTGTTGTGCTAACGGGGAGGCCCCAGCCTGAACCCCCTCTTCCCCAAACACCACTGGCCATGTGAGTGTCAACCAGGAAGTCTTTATTGAGCTACGAGAAAGGCGCCAATACTTGAGGGGCTAGCGGAGAGCGGGCGGGCGCTGTGAGGACGGGCAGCTCCCGGGAGGAAAGGGGGAAGATGAAGAATGACAGGCGGGCAGGCGGGAGGAGGCGGGGCAGGGCGGGCATCTGGGCCGAAGGGCAGAGGACAGTGAGTGAGGAAAGTGCCAGAGAAGACCTGCCGGGCACGGGCACGAGGGGGCTGCTCCCCTCACTTCCTGGCCGTCCCAGGTCCCTTCTACCATGTCACAAAGCCCTTCCCTCTCCGCCCCTCAGCTCTGCCCAGCTCCTCCGGAGCTTCCCACTCAGCCCTCCGACCCCTCCCTCCACACGCAGGCTGAAGGGTCTTTTGCAATTCAACCTGACCTCGCACCTCCCAGAGGCCCTGGCGATCCAGTCCTGTGGGGGTTTCCTCAAGGGTCACAGGCCCTGCAAGTGCGTCTCTTGGCCTCTCATTTCTCCTCCTTTTTCCGGGAAGGTCACCCCTTCTGCCCCTGCTTATCCTCCGGGGGCCTCAGCTCAGGAGTCCTCCTCCGGGGGCCCTCCCTGACTCCCCTCTCCAGAAGCTGGCAGCCCGTCTGGGCGCCCTATCCCAGCCGGGCTCTCCGAGCTGTTCCTGGGACCCTGCAAGGGCAGGGCCAGAGCCATCTCTATCCCCGCGGGGTCCTAGCACAGCCCGGCGCAGCGCTGGCTGAACGGAAGTGCCCAGTGAGTGAGTCACGGGACCAGACGTGAGGGCAGGTCTTGCCATAGAGAAACTCACGAGAGAAAGGGGGCATTGCTAATACCATCAGCGATTGGGGGCTCCGATGGTGCACAAAACAGGACTGACTTGGGATCTGGAGCGTCCAGTCAGTGGAGGTACTAGTGCCCGAGCAGAGAGACGTGCTGGGACCTTCAGCTGGCCGGAGCGCGGAGGCCGTGGCCGGGGCTGGCAGGAGGCAGCAGGTGGGGGCGTTTCTGCAGGCCGGGCCTCGCTGACATCTCCAGGGGCTTGGTGCCCACGTGGGAAATCAGGCCCTAAATCCAGATCCACGAAGGGGCTCAGGGTGGCGGGGGCTGTGAGTCCCCTCAAATTGAATACGAAGCCGTGTGTGCTTATGGTCTTTGGTCGGCAAACTGTGGCTCCCGAGCCACATGCGGCTCTTTGGCCCCTTGAGTGTGGCTCTTCCACAAAATAACACGGCCTTGGCGAGTCTATTTTGAAGTGGCTTTAGACAAAGTTTAAGAAAGTTGGCTCTCAAAAGAGAGCCTGTTGTACTGTTGATACCTGGCTCTGCTGCCTGAGTTTGCCAAACACTGGTCTTTGGGAACAAATCTCTAACTTTCCTCAGATCATCAAAGGGGCCTGAGAGCGTCGCCCACTCTGGGACCCCGGCTTCCAGACCCTTCCACGAGGGGCCGGATCCAGCCCGAGGGCTGTGGAAGTCCGCTTTTGGTTTCATCGTGGCATTCCTGAAAACCCCGATTCCAGCTTCTCTGGGGAGCTGGCCTGCTTCCTGCTCTGGGATGCAGCCTGCCTGGGACCGGGTGCCTCCTCAGGGGTACGGGCTTGGCATGCTACAGGTCCTCCCCCGACTTAAAGGCGCAGAGCTTGCCGGGGAAGGCCAGACATGAAAGCAAAGTGACAGGAGGGGACTGCCACCGCCCCTGAGGGAGACAGGAGGAACCAGAGGACAGTTGTCTTCCGAGGAGAGCAAGCGACAGGGAGGCGTCCACTCCAGCTGCAGGGAGAGCTCGGCTTCTGGACCAGAAACCTTCTCGGGGAGGGCGTGGGGGGGGGGGGGCGCTGGGAGCCGAGGGAGAGCCTTCCCACGGAAGAGGTGGAACCGGTGGGACCGGCAGGACTGGGATTCCAACTCAGGTCCACTGACTTCAGATTGTTTTATTTCCGACACCCACTTGGGTGCTGTGTGGCCCCAGGCAAGTTCCTTAACCTCTCTGGCACCTCCACTTCCTCCTCTACAAACTGGAGTCCGCATACTCACCAGGTAACGGGAGGTGTGGATGGGGAGGCACGCTGGGCGGCACCCAGGAGAGCCTGGCTCAGAGTGGGTGCTCAGGCCAGAGGGACAGCAGCTCCCGTGAAGCTGCTGATGGTGGTGAGCTTGACACCATCGCCACCCCCGCCCATGGCCTCCTGGTCCAGCCTGGGCCGGTGCCCTCTGCCCCCCGCCCCCCACTTGGCTGCAGGCGCCGCTTCGCTCCTGGGGCCGGGGCTGGGGAGGGCAGGTGTGTGCCAGCATGTGGTACATGCGCCATTTTCTCAGGAGAAGAGAAGGACAGAGGAGGAGGAGGGCGGGGAAGACGGGGTGGGCGTTGGAGCTGAGTGGAGTTGCAGGTGGCACAGCGGCTGGCTTGGTGGTTCCAGGGAGGCAGGGACTGGGGATCTTCCTGGGTCCGGAGAGGCCGGGCCATTAAGGGGGGCGGGGAGCCTCACCTTTGATGATGGACTTCATGTCGCACTTGGCCGAGTCGATGTTGTGTAATGCGATCAGCAGCTCTCCGGGGTTCAGCGGGGACAAGGCCGAGTTCCCTTCGCCTGCAGGGGAGGGCGGGGGAGGGAGGAGACAGGATGGAAGCCTAAGTGAAGGCTTTCCATTGGGGAGCAGTGAGTGAAGATGAGGCGCCCTCAGCTTCAATGGGACTGGGGACACACACTCACACACACACACACACACACACACAGGGCCAGAGCAGGCAAAGACTGAGGACACAGAAAGAGGGCCGAACGAGGAGCACTAGGCAGCCATCTCCTCCGGGAAGCCCTCCTTCACAATGCAGGCCCTGCAGGTGCCGGCTGAGGGTCCCAGACCTCAGCTGAGGTGCACGTTTTAAATCCCCGGGTTTGAGGGACAGCCTCCAACACCCACTGGGTAATTTTTCCAAGTTAAACGTTTAATTTCCAAGTTAAATGTTTTTATTTATTTTAGAAGGAGAAGAAGGGAGAGTAACACTGATGATTGGCTGCCTGCATACCCCCCACTGGGGACGGAGCCCGCACTGGGCAGGTGCCCTGGCGGGAATCAAACCCATGACCTTCGGTGCAGGGAGGTCACTCAACCCGAGCGCCACCTCTGC
This sequence comes from Pipistrellus kuhlii, assembly GCF_014108245.1. Lineage (NCBI taxonomy): Eukaryota > Metazoa > Chordata > Mammalia > Chiroptera > Vespertilionidae > Pipistrellus > Pipistrellus kuhlii. The sequence continues at coordinate 1,534,390 of NW_023425557.1, read as the reverse complement.
CAGGGCGAGTCTTTCTTTCTGACCCTGACGAAAACGGCCCTCCCCCGAGGCCTGAGGGGTTCAGGCGGGAGCTGAGGAGCAGCAGGAATGCCGGAGGGAGGAAGCACTCGGTCCAGGAATGGAAGACAGGAGCTCAGCTCCAGGCTCCACATGCTGAACCCGCCACCCAGGCAGCCGGGGAGGGGAGGATGGGGGCTGGGACAGCTGTTAGTGCCGAGTCTGGGTGGCAGCCCCAGGGAGCAGGGCGAGGCCCCTCTCCCTAAAGGCTCCTCATTTCCGTGACCCCTCTTCCTGCCTGACCCCGCGAGGGAGCCCCCAGAGGAGGGAGCGAGGCGCAGGCCGGGGGCGGGCGGGACCTACCGTGCTGGGTGCCCAGCAGGCGGTTGAAGACCTCCTTCACCACGATGGGGTTGAGCTTGATGAGCTTCGGCAGGGCCTGGATCACTTCTTTCTGGGGGGGGGGGGGGGGGGGGAGAGGGGGGGCAGGTCAGCTGCCTGTGGCTCCGGCCTCCGAGCCTTTCCTCCTCTCACTCCCTCTGGCCCCTTAGGGCTGAGCTTCCTCCCCAGCTCAGTGACAGCCCCACCTTCCTCACCCCTGCCATGGAACGCACCCCTGGACCAGCTCATGATCCCCCCATGATGGGGTGTTATTACCATCACCCCCTCCTTACACAGGGCGGATGGAGCTCACAGCACACAGCCCACCGGGACCAGACCGGGAGGGGGAGAAGGGGAGGAGGTTCCTATTGCCGGGAACAGATCAGCCCTGGGGGTTCCTTTAGGCCTCGGGACAGGGAACAGGCTCAGGGAGGGGCGTGGCTTGCGGGAGGTCCGATGAGGCTGAGGCTGGGCTGAGACTGGCACTGGTCTGACAGCCCCGGATGTGCTCAGTGGGCACCAGGCACCCAGCTCCCTACCTTCTCCAGCCCGCTGAGCGCACAGTGGGCACCCAGCTCCCTACCTTCTCCAGCCCGCTGAGCGCACAGTGGGGCCCGGACACCCAGCTCCCTACCTTCTCCAGCCCGCTGAGCGCACAGTGGGCACCAGGCACCCAGCTCCCTACCTTCTCCAGCCCGCTGAGCGCACAGTGGGCACCGGGCACCCAGCTCCCTACCTTCTCCAGCCCGCTGAGCGCACAGTGGGCACCCAGCTCCCTACCTTCTCCAGCCCGCTGAGCGCACAGTGGGGCCCGGACACCCAGCTCCCTACCTTCTCCAGCCCGCTGAGCGCACAGTGGGGCCCGGACACCCAGCTCCCTACCTTCTCCAGCCCGCTGAGCGCACAGTGGGCACCGGGCACCCAGCTCCCTACCTTCTCCAGCCCGCTGAGCGCACAGTGGGCACCGGGCACCCAGCTCCCTACCTTCTCCAGCCCGCTGAGCGCACAGTGGGCACCCAGCTCCCTACCTTCTCCAGCCCGCTGAGCGCACAGTGGGGCACCCAGCTCCCTACCTTCTCCAGCCCGCTGAGCGCACAGTGGGGCCCAGGGCACCCAGCTCCCTACCTTCTCCAGCCCGCTGAGCGCACAGTGGGCACCGGGCACCCAGCTCCCTACCTTCTCCAGCCCGCAAGCGCACAGTGGGGCACCCAGTTCCCTACCTTCTCCAGCCCGTTGAGCACGGGGATGAGGAAGCGGACATCGGGCAGCCGCTTGTGGTAGAGGTCCCGGACACGCTTCACCAGCTCCGGGGAGGGCGGCACTGCAGGCAGTGAGGAGGCGGCCCGGGTGTTGGGGTGGGAGGGGCGGGGGGGGGCACCAAGAGGGGAGATGGTGGGGGGGGTGGGAAAGGAGGGGAGGAACAGCTTCAATTCAGAGCAGAAGCCTTGGCCCTCGGGTTTCAGTGCATTTAGCCACAGGCTGTCCTGAACGCAGAACTGAGGTCCGGGGTGGGGAGGGACAAGAGGTCCCACGTCAGGGGACCCAGCAGCTTTAACCCAGGTCCTTGGAGGGCAGGGGGGAGGCCTGGGCAATGGAGGGAGGGCGGGAGGGTGGGACTCGGGGGCACCTTTGTCTGTGAGGCTGTGCAGGCATCTCGTGACCAGAGTCTCCGCCCCCTTGGGGCAGTTTTCCACCAGGAGCAGCAGCTCCGGCGAGTTCATGCCCATTCCCCGGATCTGGAGGGAGAGAGACAGGGAGGCCTGAGCAAGGAGCTGGGCGACGTGGGGGGAAAGCTCAGGGAGACCCAGCGTCCAGGGCAGGGTGGCTCGGGAGTGCTGGGACTCGGGGGTAAGAGCTGGTGACAGCAGACCTTACAGATTCTCATCACTAGAAAGAGGAACTTAACGGATGTGAACTAAACTTACTGCTGCAATTGTTTCTCAACAGACGCATATATTAAGTCATTATGACGTATGCCTTAAACCACATGTGTCAAACACAAGGCCCGCGGGCCAAATCCGTCCCGCCAGGCCTTGCAATGTGGCCCGCACCGTGCTGTCATCACTGCACTCCGCTGCGTTTCCATCACAATGACAGTTTATGACTGTTCAGTAAACCATTCGGCCCGCGATTTAGGCTGGATTTTAGATTTTGGCCTCTTCTCTGATTGAGTTCGACACCCCTACTAAACTAATAGGACCATTCCATCTGCACAGACCTGGAGCGTGGGGAGAGCCAGAGACGGCGCTGAGGATGGGAAATCGGGGCAGAGCACCTCGGTCTCGCACCCGATCCCGCGGCCTGCCGGCCTCCCTTTCTCACCGTCATCTCCACCCAACTGACCTTCAGTTTCTCAGGGAGCTTGTCTGGCTTCCGAAGGCATCAGTGACACCTGCCCACCCTCTCCGGGCTGCTGCCCCCGTGAGCACCCAGCACAGGGGGCAGAGGGCCAGGCTTCAGGCGACTGTGCCCTCCTCTGCCACAGCAGTGAGGGGGACCCACAGGCTCTGCCCTCAAGGAGCCACACTCCAGGGGCTCCCCCTCAGGCCCTGGGCTCGCCCTCAGGCTGGGGAGACCACCACTTATCCCCCGCGCAGGGAGGGACAGGCCGGATCCGGTGGCAGGTGTGTGGGGATTAAGATACACACTCTCCTTTTGACCAGATCCGGCACATTCCGGAATGAAAGTATCGAAGGCAGAGACGTAAGAGTGGTTAAAATCCAGCTGCAAATTGGCAGGACAGACAGACATTCCAGATCCCAGGGCCAGTCTGCAATTGAGTTGCTTCTCATGGGGGTGACCCTGGGGCTTGAGGCAGGGGCAGGACAGCTCATGAGGGACATGTTTACACAAATTCCTACAACTAACTCGCGGACTGTGCCTGCCCACCCGCCCGCCCTGCCATGTTTGCAGAGAAAGTGAGAGGCAGCTCAGCCCGTGTGGCTCAGTGGTTGAGGATTGACCTATGAACCTAGAGATCATGGCTAATTATCAGTCAGGGCACATGCCCAGGGTGTGGGCTCAACTCCCAGGGGAGTAGGTGCAGGAGGCAGCCGACCAATGATTCTCTTGGGCCCTGGCTAGCTTTGCTCAGCGGTAGAGCATCGGCCTGCAGATTTAAGGGCCCCGGGTTCACTTCCCATCAAAGGCACATGCCCAGGTCGCAGGCTTGATCCCCAGCGGGGGGCATGCGGGAGGCATCCCATCAATGATTCTCTCTTATCACTGATTATTCTTTCTCTCCCCCTCCCTTCTTCTCTGAAATCAATAAAAACATATTTAAATCAATGATTCTCATCACTGATGTTTCTTTTCTTTTTAAATATATATTTTATTGATTTTTTACAGAGAGGAAAGGAGAGAGAGCTAGAAACATTGATGAGAGAGAAACATCGACCAGCTGCCTCTTGCACACCCGCTACTGGGGATGTGCCCGCAACCAATGTACATGCCCCTGACCGGAATCGAACCCGGGACCTTTCAGTCCGCAGACCGATGCTCTACCTACCACTGAGCCAAACGGGTTTCGGTTCATCCCTGATGTTTCTATCTTTCCCTCTCCCTTCCTCTCTGAAATATATTGAAAATATATTGAAAAAAAGGTGAGAGGCAGAATGTGAACTAGGTCTGTCCAACTCCAGGCTCACTGTGGGCCACCCTGCTGTCCTCTCACGAAGACGGACGCAGCCATGAGCACAAGCTGCAGCGAGGCCCAGCGACAACCCTTAGAGCTGGCTCCCGCGGGACACGGACACACACACACACACACACACACACACACACACACACACACACACGGCGGGGCAGGAGGCGGGGCTCACCGGCTGCTCGATGACCCTCAGCACCGTCCGCTTGATGTCGGCGATGGCCTCCGTGTACACAGCGGCCAGTTCGTGGATCAGCTTGTGGTTCTGGGGGAGGAGGGCCAGGTAGAGGTACAGACACTGCTTCACTGTCTCGTCGGTCCAGGGCGCCGCCACCTCTGAGGGGGCAGGAGACGGGATCAGGCTGGCCACTCCCCTCCCACCCCTCCCGCGCCCACGCCTGCCCTTTGTGGGGGGCAATCGGATAGAGCGGGGCCTGGAAGCAGACTGTCCTAGGGCAGGAAGCCGATCAGGGAAACGGGGTGGGACCAGGACTGCCCCCCTTTTAGGAGCCTCTGCCCTAATTCCCACCCCGTCCCCTCTGACCACTTGCTCCCCCACGAGGCCGAGGGGCAGCCTCTGCCTCTGGGCTCTGTGCCCTGACAGCCCCTCCCCAGCCCTTCCTGGGAGGCTCCGCCTGGCCCGCTGCCGCCGGCTCTTCCCTTTGCACCTCCTCCCCGCCTCCGGGCCACACGTGGCCAGCGCCCCCGTGGAAGCGTCCTCAGCACCCAGGCTGGGCCAGGCCCTGTGCTCCCAGGAGGCCCCGTGCTCCCTCCCAGCCCGAACCTCCCAATTCAATGGCTCATTGACTTAGGGCCCAGGTCCCCCGTCTGTAGTTCCGGGGGCCAGGCCTTTGCTGAGGGAACAGGCGATGATCCTGCCCGGCCCCCCGGAGCCCCGTGGCTGGCCCTCCTGCCCTCCGGCTCTCAGCCCCATGCTCCTTCCGCCAGGACATCCCCCTGACCCTTCGGGTTGGGTCAGGCACCCCTGGGGGCTCCTAAGCTCCTGGGTTTCGCTCCCGGGGCGTGCTGGTCTGGCTGTTACTCCGCCGTGTTCCCCGGTGGGCGGGGCGGGCCCAGCTTGAACCCAGGACAGAGCCCGGAGCACAGCCGTGCTCAACAGGCCCCGATGAACCGGCACCGAACCTGTGTCCTTGTCGGCTCCAAACAGCACGGATGGCGGGTTGGGGTGGACCAGGAGCTGCAGGTAGTTGAGGGCGAACTTCTCTACGTACTCGCGCAGCTGCTCCTTCTCGTACATGCGCTTGATGAACAGCAGGGCCTGGGAGCGCACCTGCGGGGGAGGGGGCAGACGCTGAGCCAACTCTGGCTGCACCGGTGTGAGCGGCGCGCGCGCGCGGAAAGGGCCAGGCCAGCTGGGTGCCCCGCGCCCACGGCTGGGAGCCCACGCCGGGTCCCGCCCGCCTTGCTGCCTACCTGCTCCGCCCCTCCCGCACCACCAGCCCTGCTACCCTTCACCCAGAGCAGCTTTCCTCAGTTCCTCCAGGGGGCAGCATTCGCCCTGGCTGTGGGACCTGGCAGAGGTGCCCACTGCTTGGAATGCCGGGCCGTGTGCCATGTCCTGGGTCACTCAGACACCCCCCGCTGGGAGCCCTGAGCACCGACGGGGGCTGGGCCCCACCAGCACCGCAGGCCGAGCGGGAGCACACAGAGGGTCTGCCGAGCGGACGGCCCGGACGCCGGGAAGGGAGCTGGCGTGAGGCTGCCGCACACGTTCCCTCTGCCCAGAGCACACCGTCCACGCACCTGTCAGGTCTCGGCTCACACGCCTCCTTTTCCGGAAGCCTTCCTGGCCCCTCCCTGGCCACCTCCATCAGGTGGGCCAGGGCTCCCAGCCCCCCACGCAGTGTCACTGCCGCTGACAGGTGCACTGCTCCGCCCCTGGTCAGCGCCCCAGGCCCGGCCAGCCCAGCGCCCCGGCCCGGCCCAGCCCAGCGCCCAGGCCCAGCCCAGCGCCCAGGCCCAGCCCGGCCCAGCGCCCAGCCCAGCGCCCAGGCCCAGCCCAGCCCAGCGCCCAGGCCCAGCCCAGCCCAGCGCCCCGGCCCGGCCCAGCCCAGCGCCCAGGCCCAGCCCAGCGCCCAGGCCCAGCCCAGCCCAGCGCCCCGGCCCAGCCCAGCCCAGCGCCCCGGCCCAGCCCAGCCCAGCGCCCAGGCCCGGCCCAGCGCCCAGGCCCGGCCCAGCGCCAGGCAGGAAGAGGGGCTCGCCACACGGCGGAGTAAGAGCAGGAAGGGGACTGCCCCTCCTGGGCGGGTGAGTACACACGTGTGCACATCCTACAGCTTCATGACATCACACGTGAAAAACCACCACCGCCCAGCAGGCGCTGTGAGCAGGCGCTGTGAGCAGGCGCTGTGAGCAGGCGCCGCCAGGGGAAGGGGCGGAGGGGCTGCAGGAAGCCCAGCCGCACGGCGGGAATCACCTTGTCCTTCTCATGGGAGCTGAGGTCCAGCAGGACGTGCAGGTACTGGAACTGGCGGGACGGGCGCTTGAAGATGAGGTCCCGGAGAGTGGACATGCCCAGGTAGGTGCGACTCTGCAAGAGGGGGGGACCAGGCTCAAGCCGCCTGCTGGGGCCTCGGGGTGGCTCTCTCGCCTCGCTCAGACCTGGACCTGCCCGCACACACCCTTCCACAGGGTCTCGGCTCGGCTGGGTGCCCCCCAGGCCCCACGCTGGGCCCCGGCCCCGCCCGCCACAGGCTGCAGCGAGCAGGGCTCTGGCCTCACTGGCTCACCTCGTCCTCGCAGTACTTGCGAATCACCTCCAGGGCACTCTCCGTGATGAGCGGCGCCTCCAGCACCACCTTGGTGAAGATCCTGCGGAGGGAGGGACAGGCAGCGGCTGCAGAGGACGCCCGCCCCCCAGTTCCTCTGAACCACCGGGCTCAGAGGCCGCACATGGCTCTGCGGGCACAGAGCCGGCTCCCGCGCTGCCAGCTGGGGACCTGGGCGGAGACTCCCCTCTCTGAGACTCAGTGCCTTCCCTCCGTCCACTGGGGACTCCGAGCTCTCCTCATTTAATACCGCAGCAGGAGGGAGAGGGAGAGGGGGTGCTATTTTAGGTGTGGAGGCCACCACAGATGACGACGGAGTCAACGCTGGTGGGTGAGAAGGAGCCAGCCATGCAGTGTGGGGAGCCTTCCAGGTAGAGAGAACAGGAGGTACCAAGCTCTGAACTTGGCATGTTCAAGGAATAGACGAGAGCCCAGTGTGGTGGAAGTTTGGCACAAAACAGAGGCTGAAGGGTAGGTAGGGAGTGGATCCCACAAGGTCCCAGGGCACCGGGAGGCGCCTGGAGGTTATGGGAGAGCAACGGAGACCCAGAGGAGGATTTCAGTGGATCTGCACCATCCAGTGCCCCTGGCTGCTGGTGAGAACGGAGAGAAAAGCTGGAGGCTGAGGACACAGGGAGGCACAGAACTGCCTTCTGTTTGGGCCGGAGAGAAGCCTACGAGGCAGCACTTATTTACAGTGAGAAAAGGAGGCCCAATGGTGAGTGGAGGCCCAGTCAGGTGCTAACGGCCGCTGGAGATCCAGCCTGGGGTGACCAGAGGCCACACTGAGCACCCTTCCGTGGGCCTCCAGCTGGGGGTGGGGGGGGAGGGACACATGCGGACGGACTGGTGGGAGGAGGGAGCCGGCCAGGATCTGGAAAGGAGAGGCGGACGCAGGAGGGGGATGCGTGGGGACAGGAGGTGCGGGCCGCCCTCACCCGTCCTTCTGGTCCGGCTTCTCCTGCAGGCCGGACAGCAGGCGGATGAGGCAGTCCTCGTACTTGTCCAGGGAGCCCGCGGTGCCGTCGGCGAGGTAGGCGTTGTACTCCTGGTAGAGCCAGGCGAAGGCCAGGTCCAGGCGGGCCCGGATGTCCTCCAGGATGAAGGACAGGACCTCGGCCTTCAGGCCGGCGTCGAACTGCGTCACGAGGCTGGCCAGGATCTTGATGCGCACCTGGCGGGACAGCGAGCGTGTTGGCAGCTCCCGCCCAGGTTCGAGCCCCCCACCCCCACCCCGCCCCCGGGGGCAGCCCGAGGTGAAGGGAGGAAGGCAGGGCGGAGCCAATGCCAGCAGGTCCCATTGGGGGAGGGGGGAGGGGGCAGAAAAGGAGAAAAAAGCCAATCATTATAGAATAAAAGGATGACAGTTTCTAGGAGCACCTAAATACACCAGAAAAGATCCTGAAGGATTCCTGAATTTGTCTAGGGACAGGGATGGGGCGCAGATATCTATCTCTATAGCCTGGAGTTCTTTAAAAAAAAATGTATTTTTATTGATTTTAGAGAGAAAGGGAGTGGGTGGCCTCCCATCCACAACCCGAATGGTGATGGAACCCGACACCGGGCATGTGTCCCAACGAGGAATCGATCGGAGACCTCTCGGTGCCTGGGACAACACTGGGACTGAGCCACACCGGCCAGGCCCGGAGTGTTTATATACGACTTGGTTAATGAAATCAAACCTGCCCTGGCAGGTGGCTGATCTGGCTGGAGTGCTGGCCTGCACACCGGCAGCTGCAGGTCCTTCTCCTGATCAGGGCACACACCTAGGTTGTGGGCTCCGTCCCCGCTGGAGGCGTGTCCGAGAGGCAGCCGATCAGTTTCTTTCTGATACTGAAGTTTTTCACCCTTTCTCTCCCTTCCTCTCTCTAAAATCAACGAACATGTCCTCAGGTGAGGATAAAAAATAAAAACTTCAAGAAATGAGAACTCACTAGACTGAGGCTACAATACCAGCAAGTGACAGAACTGGATTTAAACCAGGTACGTGTGTGTTTAACAAAGAAATGTAAAAATAAATAAATAAATAAATAAATAAATAAATAAATAAAAACCAGGTATGTGTGTATTTAACAAAAAATGTAAAAAATAAAAAAATAAAAATAAACCAGGTATGTGTGAATCTAAATAAGAACAAAAATAGTGTGAAGCACAGAGAACACAACAGCAGCCCTCCGTGTGAGTGTGTGAGTGTGAGTGTGAGTGTGTGTGTGTGTGTCTGAGTGTGAGTGTGTGTGTGTGAGAGTGTGTGAGTGTGAGAGTGTGTGTGTGTGTGTGTGAGTGTGTGTGTGTGAGTGTGTGTGCGAGTATGTGTGAGTGTGAGTGTGTGTGAGTGTGTGTGCGAGTGTGTGTGTGAGTGTGAGAGTGTGTGTGTGTGAGTGTGTGTGAGTGTGTGTGCGAGTGTGTTTGTGAGTGTGAGTGTGAGAGAGTGTGTGTGTGTGTGTGTGTGTGTGTGTCTGAGTGTGAGTGTGTGTGTGTGTGTGTCTGAGTGTGAGTGTGTGTGTGTGTGTGTGTGTGTGCGAGTGTGTGTGTGTGTGTGTGTGTGAGTGTGTGTGTGAGTGTGAGAGTGTGTGTGAGTGTGAGTGTGTGTGTGTGTGTGTGTGTGTGTGTCTCTTCCTCCGCCATCTGTGTGGATACGGAGGACAGGAGGCTGTTGAAGAGGGCGGCTGGTGAGCGGCCGAGCTGGGAATGAGAGCCGGGGAGGGGCATCTCTCCGTGGTGAGGTGGGCTGAGGGCGGGGACTGGGAAGATGGGTTTGGGGGGACAGGGCGGTGAGGCGGGCTGAGGGCGGGGACCGGGAAGATGGGTTTGGGGGGACAGGGCGGTGAGGCAGGCTGAGGGCGGGGACCGGGAAGATGAGTTTGGGGGGACAGGGCGGTGAGGCGGGCTGAGGGCGGGGACCGGGAAGATGAGTTTGGGGGGACAGGGCGGTGAGGCGGGCTGGGTTTGGGGGGACAGGGCGGTGAGGCGGGCTGAGGGCGGGGACCGGGAAGATGGGTTTGGGGGGGCAGGGCGGTGAGGCGGGCTGAGGGCGGGGACCGGGAAGATGGGTTTGGGGGGGACAGGGCGGTGAGGCGGGCTGAGGGCGGGGACCGGGAAGATGGGTTTGGGGGGACAGGGCGGTGAGGCGGGCTGAGGGCGGGGACCGGGAAGATGGGTTTGGGGGGACAGGGCGGTGAGGCGGGCTGAGGGCGGGGACCGGGAAGATGGGTTTGGGGGACAGGGCGGTGAGGCGGGCTGGGTTTGGGGGGACAGGGCGGTGAGGCGGGCTGAGGGCGGGGACCGGGAAGATGGGTTTGGGGGGACAGGCGCACCTGGGCCGCCCCGCTGCAGGCCACAGCCTTCTCCGCCCGCAGGATCCGCTTCACGGCGCCCAGCTTCATGGCCTCCACCTGGGCCTCCGTCAGGGGCTTCAGCACATCGCTCAGACGGAAGATTTTCTTGCGGCCGCCGGCCCCCGCCAGCCTGCGTGGGAGAGAAGGCAGGGACACAGAGACTCGGAAGGCCCTTCCGGAGCTCCGGCCCGGGCGTGACTCTCCAGGCCACGCAGACACCGCACGCGGCCTGCCCAGCGCCCTGGAGCCCCGCGGCAGAGCAGGGCACGGGGCAGTGAGCGCTCTGGTTTGGTAAAGGGAGTCGCAGGGCGAGCGGCCATGAGGGAGCGGAGGTCTGAATGAAGAGGGGACAATTGGCACAGATTCCAGGCAGGCAGAGCAGGAAGTGAAAGGCCTTCAAGTGGGGACACGAGGGGCATGGAGGCCTGGAGTGGCAGTGGGTCAGCATGGCCCTGCCGACTGGACCCTGGGCAGGGAGCGGCTGGACTGTGGTCTGTGAGGCGGTCATAACGAGGACAGTGATGGTCACAACCAGCAGCGCTTACGACATGTTGGGAACCATGATCATCTCAACCCTACGAGTTAATCATCTAACCATGATTGTGAACTCAATCTAATTCTACCTGATCCTTAGAGAGAGAAAATATCTCTCCAGTTTTATACATAAGAGGATGTTTTTAGGTAAAAAAAAAAAAAAAAAATCCCACGAACTCCTAAGGCCCTGGTCAGCATATCTAACTGGCTAGGCAGTGTTTCCCCAGCTTCTCTCATGATGAGAATCACCTGGTGGAGCTGTTAAATTACAGATTCCTGAATCCCAACTAAGAAGGGCTAAACTAGAATTTTGGGGAACATAGAGGTAAAACTGTATGTGCTCTAAGACAGAGCATTAAGTTAAGTATACAATTTTACCTGTACATTCCCAAAATTCTAGTTTAGCCCTTCTTAGTTGGGATTCAGGAATCTGTAGTTTAACAACTCCACCAGGTGATTCTCATCATGAGAGAAGCTGGAGAAACACTGGCCTAGGGCGTCAACTCAGGCACCAAAGGGTGGTGGGTTCGATTTCTGGTCAAGGGCAGTAGTGGTTGCAGGTTCGAACCTCAGCTCTGGTTGGGTGGGTATAGGAGGCAACCGACCCCTTCTTCCACTTTCTAAAAAAAAAAAAAGCATCAGCCCTGGCTGGTTTGGCTCAGTGGATAGAGCATCAGCCTGAGGACTGAAGGGTCCCAACATTTGATTCTGGTCAACAGTACATGCCAGGCTGTGGGCTTGATGTCCAAGAGGCAGCAGGACAATAATTCTCTCTCATCACTGATGTTTCTGTTTCTCTCTCCCTCTCTGAAATCATTAAAAAGAAAAAGAGGACTCTGTCTCTGTTTAGCTTTGTCTCTCTCACACACACACACACACACATGCACGCGCACACGCACACCCCAGCTCTGCAGGGCACTCACCGGGGCTGCGTGACAGGGATGATGGGCTCGGGCCTCCTCTTGGCCTGGGGCGCCTCCTCCTCCAGGGTGGCCATGGAGCCCAGCGAGCCCACCACCGAGATGGCCTGGCCCTGGGCGGACAGGCGGCGCTTGATCAGGACGCTCTCGGGCTTCACCACCTTCTCCTCCTTGGGCTCCTCCTTGCACTGCTTGGTCTGCTCCACACCTGAGAGGGAGGCCACACAGGCTCCAGGCCCTCCGACCGCGTGCTCCCATGCAAGACCCGCCATGCCCCGGGCTCTGGTCCAAGCCTCGGACACACAGGACTCGCTTAGGCCTGCACAATGCATGTCGGGAACAGGTCGGCTTTGTGTCACTTTGCAATACAACCGAGGCTCCGACTAGAAATGCCATTCACTGCTGCACAGCCACTTCGGTAAGCGGATGGACATTTAATGGCAACCAACAGACTCTGACACATGACCCAACAACTGGTCTGGCTCAGTGGGTAGAACATCAGCCTGCAGACTGAAGGGTCCCAGGTTCAATTCCAGTTAAGGGCACATGCCTGGGTTGTGCGATAGGTCCCCAGTAGGGGGCATGCATGGAGGCAGCTGATCAATGATTCTCTCTCCTCATTGATGTTTCTCTCCCTCCCTACCTCTCCCATCCTCTCTGAAATCAATAAAAAATATTTTTTAAAAACCACACAAAACACCTGAGGCTCAGAGAGGTTAAGAAACTTAGCCCAAGTCACACAGCTCCTGAGTGACTGAGAAAAAGTCTGGTTCAACTTAGACATCAAACCCAGCCTGTTGGATTTCAAAGTCCAGGGTCTAAAATACTGAGCACTTAATAGATCTACAGGATTTGTAACTATTTCATTATTATTTTGAATATGTTTTTAATGATTTCAGAGAGGAAGGGGGAGAGAGAGAAACTTCAGTGATGACAATCACTGAGCAGCTGCCTCCAGTGGATCTAAAATCTCACATGACTGTCATGTGCTCCACCGCGAGGCGGCGCCCTTCCAGGAAGGAGGGAGCGGGAGGCGGGGCCGATCCCCGGTCTCCGTGGGCCCCGGGTGACACTCACCGGGCCCCAGGCCTGCGGCCGTCATCTGTGTGGCCATGAGCCGAGCCAGGTGCTTGATCTGGGCTTCGGTGCCTGCCGACTCCACGGGGGTGTAGATGGCTTGAAAGGAGGCAGGCATGACCTCGGGCAGGTACACCATGCTGATGAGGACCTGTGGGCGCCAGGAAGGGGAGCCTTTCCTGACTCACTGATCTGACAGGCGCTGGCTCCAGGCCCAGGCAGCCGGGGACATGGCAGTGACCGTGACAGACCCCCTGGGCAGGCAGAGGGGCCGTGAGTCATGCAGCGGTGTGGTGCGTGACGGGGAAGGTGCAGGGGCCATAAGACACGTCAGGACCAGGGACAGCCCTGGCTCCCCGAGGAGCTGGCCCCTGGGCGGAGGACTGAGAGGAGGATAGGAATCCCCCGGCAAAGGGGGAAGTCTTGCTGTGGGAGGGAGCGGGGATGTGTTTCAGGTACAGGAGCAGCAGGGGTGGAGGCAAAGAGGCAGCAGAGCTAGTCCCCTGCCCAAAGAGTAGAAGGAGGTTCAGCAAAAAATATAACATGGACCAGAAATCAACTTAAAAAAATAAATAAATAAAAATAAATAAAATAAAATTAAAAAAAAATCAGCCGGGCTGGTTTGGCTCAGTGGATAGAGCGTCGGCCTGCGGACTGAGGGTCCCGGGTTCGATTCCGGGCAGGGGCATGTGCCTTGGTTGTGGGCGCACCCCCGGTGGGGGGTGTGCAGGAGGCAATCGATAGATGATTGTCTCTCTTCGATGTTTCTGGCTCTCTATCCCTCTCTCTTCATCTCTGTGAAAAATCAATAAAATATACTTTTAAAAAAATCATCAGTATCCTAACAAAGCATATCCATGTCTGTCAGGAAATCATAAGAAGATAATTTCAAATAAGTTTAAACTTGGAAGTTTAAGCACATACTTTAAGTAATGAAGTAATTACAACGAAAAGATAATGAATTTCATGAGTATAAATCAAAATGTGTGGGATGCAGCCAAAATGATACTTAGATGGAAAATCAGATCCTTAAATGCTTATGTTGGAAAAGAAGACAGAAAAGGCTGGCCATCCTGCTCCCGACGCCAATCCCACACCATTTAGCACCAAGTCACGGAGTTCACTCTCTAGTTAACACGGCCCTGCCCCCGGGTGAGTGAGAGGGAGTGGGTCTGGATGGGAACTGACCACCAAAGAGGAGCCGTGGGGGGCGTGGCCAGTGACCCCGGAGGAGGAAAGGTCAGAGAAGAGGTCGGAGGGCCCACTGTCTCCCCCACCCCCGCCCCACCCCGCCCCGCCCCGAACAGAGAGTTTCAGGACTGATGCGCCTGCAGCGGTGGAGTGTGGAGTGGAGGCAGGAAAAGGACACAGACGCCCCCTCCCGCCTGCGGGGACCGGCCCCCCCTTCCTCACCAGGTTGGCCACGTTGTCGGGGGTCAGCAGAGGCTGCAGGAATTCGGCTGTGATGTCCGTATCTGACTGGCCTGAGATCTGGGCTGAGACCTTCGAGGTCCCCGATGGGCCTGGCTCCAAGTCCTTGTCCTCGTCGTCCTCCCCCAGGTTGGGCTCTGGAGAGAGGAGGAGACAGGTGCCGGCTCTCGAGAGGCCGCAGGTCCTCCCTCCTCCCAGGGAGCCAGCGGCCGCCTCCGCAGCCTCCGCAGCCAGGGGCAGCGCAGGCGACGAAGACCTGGTTGCAGGCCTGGCTCTGCCATCGAGGGGCCATGTGACCCTGGGAACTAGCTGCCCCTCTCTCCAGGCCTCAGTTCTCATCTGGGGAATGGGAATGTCAGCCCAGCCCAGCTGATCACACTAAGCTCCAGGAAGATAAAAACTGGTTAACTAATCATTTCCGGAGCTTTACTGTTTAAAACCCCCCGTCTTTGAAATAGCGTTCAGTGTCACCAGGCTCGGGGAAATGAAACCCAGTCAGAGCACTTTGCCTCTATGATGGACACAAAATAAAGAGGCTGCCAAGCCTGTGCTGCACAGTTGGTTGAGCATCATCCCATGCGCCAAGGGATTGCAGGTTCGATCCCCAGTCAGGGCACATGCCCGGTTGTGGGTTCGATCCCCCCAATAGGGGGCACGTAGGAGGCAGCCAATCAAAGATTCTCTGTCATCGTTGATATTTCTATCTCTCTCCCCCTCTCCCTTCATCTCTGAAATAAAAAATATATATTTAAAAAAGAAGTCCTGACCGGTTTGGCTCAGTGGTTCGATTCCGGTCAAGGGCATGTACCTTGGTTGCGGGCACATCCCCACTAGAGGGGGTGCAGGAGGCAGCTGATTGATGTTTCTAACTCTCTATCCTTCTCCCTTCCTCTCTGTAAAAAATCAGTAGAGCCAAAACCGGTTTGGCTCAGTGGTAGAGCGTCGGTCTGCAGACTGATGAGTCCCGGGTTCGATTCCGGTCAAGGGCATGTACCTTGGTTGCGGGCACATCCCCGGTGGGGGGTGTGCAAGAGGCAGCTGATCAATGACTCTCATCGATGTTTCTAACTATCTCTCTCCTTTCCTCTCTGTACAAAATCAATAAAATAAAAAATAAAAATAAAAAAGAAATTATAAAAAATAAAGAAAATCCACATAAATAAAACAAAAGGAAGGAGAATTCTACATAGATGAGGCTAAGTGTGACACTTGGGAGTGGTTACTTTTGGGGAGAGGGGCAAGAGGGAGACTATTTTTATTGTGTTCCTTTCTGTATAATTTAAATAATTCATAATTACTTTAGAGCAGTGTCTCCCAAAGTGCGGTCCGCGTCCCCCCAGGGGTACGGGAAGAGTTGGGTGGGGGTACGCATTGCGCCGGAGTTTGGTGGGGATATGCACTGCACCAGGCTTAGCTGCGCCTAATTCTACGTTCTCATGAGGACGAGGGGTACTCAGTGTTACGGAAATTATAGAAGGGGCACACACATGTCAGAAGTTTGGGAAACTCTGCTTTAGAGCATACTCTATACTTTAATAACCATTTTGATATTTATGTCATCATACACAATGTAACTATAACGTTAATAAAAATGGAGATTAGTTTGATGAAGTGACTGAAACACTAAACACGGTCAGTGCCTGCCACCCCGCCCTCCTGCCACCCCACCCTCCTGCCACCCCGCCCGGCTCTCCGCTCACCCAGCTTCATCTTCTTGAGCGAGGACTCCGCGTCGTCGCGAGGCCGCTTGCGGGCGTCCTTGCTGCTGGGCATGTTGCGGGTGATCTCGGCCTGCGGGGTGCCCAGGTCCACCAGCAGGGTGGTGATCTGGGCCTGGAACTCTAAGGAGGCCGGGTGCTTGAGCACGTTCAGCAGGTGCAGCTTGAGGTTCTTGCGAACGCTGCTCACCTGAGATTTGGCCAGCGTCGGGGGCAGGTTGGCTGAGGAGAGACAGGAGGGTTCTGCTGTGAGCAGAGCCCTCGGGCCTCAGTCTCACTTCCCAAGTCCCAGCAGTGCTCACAGGCGTCTCCTGAAAGTTCCTCATGCTCCGATCGAATGCGTTGCCTTCCCTCTATACCAGCTTATGCTTAAAACCCCCGAGATGCCGAAACTTGTTTGGCTCAGTGGTAGAGCGTCAGCCTGCGGACTGAAAGGTCCTGGGTTCGATTCCAGTCAAGGGCATGTACATTGGTTGCGGCACATCCCCAGTAGGGAGATGCGCAGGAGGCAGTTGGTCAATGTTTCTCTCTCATCAACGTTTCTAACTCTCTATCCCTCTCCCTTTCTCTGTAAAAAAATCAATAAAATATACTTAAAAAAATTAAAAATAACACCCGCCCCCCCCCCTCCCCCGAGAGGTTTTCATCAGCATTACAACCTAATCCAAAGAGAAAACTTACCCTTCCCTTTATTACACACAGAATCTCGTCTCCCTCCATCTCTGGACGGGAAATCCCAATATGCCTCCCCTGGGGATGACTACAGCCTCACCGTCACCTCCAGAATGTCCCACTGAGCTGCTCCCACAGCTCACGTGGGGCCCTGCCACCAGAATGACACTGGAATGCCCACCAGTCACCTTGGTGGGCGAGCCTCCCCTGCGCCAGAGCAAACGAGGACGCCGGTAACGGGGCCTGCCCGGCGTCCTTCCCCGCCTCCTCGGCCAACAGCCCTCCCATCCTCCCGTGAGGGGACCACCCTGGCTCCATGCTCCGTCCAAGTGGGCAAAGCCCCCGGGCCGGTGAGAGCACAGCAACCCCTGCGCCACTGTGATTGGCTCAGACACAGGCTTGTCATCTCTTCTCGGCCAATCAGAAACAATGGCCACCAGGTCGCGGAGTTTTGCTGGAATGACTGGAGAGGAGACACTCTCTCTTCCTGGGGTTGCCAAGTGAACAGAACGGAAGCCTGGAGCTACTGGGGGCCATCTTGGCTACCTCAAGGGAGGAGACACAGAAGGACCCCAACATGGGAGACAATAAACCCACAGATGGAGACAGAGCCAGGGTCTGCACTCACATCTCTGCTCAACTTGCCAGTGTGACATGTGCACAAAAGCAGAGAAAACAAGGAATCGCCATGTGCCCATCGACGTCTCGCTTATTTTGACACATGGATCCTCCCTGCTTTTGGGGGGAGGGAGAGAGGCTGGAATGTTTAAGGCATTTCACAGACCTGGTGTCCTTTCACCCACAGGCCCCTCAATAGTGAAGCCAGCATCGAACCCAGAGAGCCTTCTTTGTGCCCATCACCCACTGGATGAATGACGAATCTCTCAGGAGCCCACCACCTGGCACCCACATTTCCCCGGCAAAGAGCCGACGGCCGGGTAGCGGGGGTGGGGGAGGACCAACCTACCATGCAGCGTCTCATAGGCCTGAATCACCTCGGACATGAATATGGGCCTCTGGCGGGCGATGCTGGCCAGGGAGCCCAGCGCTGTGGTCAGGTTGATGGAGGAGATGGCGGGGTGCACCATGAACTTGAGGAGCTGCTCCAAGGCTGCCTTGCCCTCTTCCCACAGCACGTCTAGTGAGAGAGGGAGGGGGAGAAGGGAGCCAGTTAGCAGGAGCCTCTCTCCCGGGGCTCTGGAGAGAGCAGCCTTTGGGGCCGACAGGAGAGCGACCTCGTACATGGAAGGCTGTGATTGGCTGAAAAACAGGAACTTTAGCACGGATGAGTCTTCTGAGACTTAATGAGTATAAAGATGTAGTGACGAGACTGCTCAAAACATGAGAGAATTTTAAATATCCAACTCCCAGAATCGGACGGGATGAACTGTGTGGATGTAAACGCTGAGTACTTATATATGCGTAAGTACACACAGGGAACTCGGAGTCCTTCGTACCACCCTATGCTACTGACCCAGTCCCAAAAGCTGACCCTTCATAACCTCACTGTTATCTTTCTTTGCAAAAACACTGGATAAGACATGGAATAAACCCAGCCAGCATGGCTCAGATCAACATATGAACCAGATGGTGACGGTCTGATTCCCAGTCAGGGCACATGTCCGGGTTGCAGGCTCCATCCCCAGTGTGGGGTACGCAGGAGGCAGTCAATCAGTGATTCTTTCTCATCACTGATGTTTCTCTCTCTCCCCCCTTCTTAAATCAATAAAAATATAATTTAAACAAAAAACAAACACCAAATGGGATGTAACCATACTATGGAATATTGTATAGCAACTGAACATGATTTTCTTTGTTATCCTCACCTGAGGAAATTTTTTTCCATTGAGTTTTAGAGAGTGGAAGGGATGGGGAGAGAGAAAAACATGGATGTGAGAGGGGAGGAGGAGGAGGAAGTGGGAGGAGGAGGAGGAGGAGGAAGCGGGAGGAGGAGGAGGAGGAAGTGGGAAGAGGAGGAAGAAGTACAGCCCCTCTCATGTGCCCTGATCAGGTGACCAGGGCTGGGGATCGAACCCGTTACTCTTCGGTGTGTGGGCTGATGCTCTATCCACTGAGCAACACCAGCCAGGGCGAACATGATTTTCATGGGGAAAGATAAAACTCAAGATAATATCGTTGAGTTAAAAAGGTTGTCAAGCAATACGGAAGAGCAGCAGTGGAGGAATGCTTACAATGCTCACCCTAAAGTACATAATGACCCCCAATTACCAATGAAGAAACAGAATAGGTCCCAAGAGAGCAGAGATTCAAACACAAGCCACTCCACTCCAATACTCTCAGCTGGAAATCTAAAGCATGTCTCTGCTCTGTAAACAAAAAAGTCACCAAACGTAGAAACTAGGAACACACAGGCAGGTACCTGTCTGCATGGAATCGTCTGGAAGGAAACAGTATTCTGAGTAGTACTTTTCTCTGAGAAGCAAGACCGGGGGTATTTTCCCTTTTACCCTCCACATTCATTGCTCAACACTTAGTGGTATCGGCGTCCTACTTTTATAATTTGCAATTGGAAAAACTAGCATTTACTGAACACTCACCTTCCTCAGAGAGCCTCACTACCCACAGTGAAAGGGTGTACCATCACCTCCATCCCTCCGCTTCCCAGAGAAAATGAAGTTCAGAGAGGGAACTGGCCCAAGTTCACACCGGGGTGTATGTGAATGGTGACGCTGGATTTGAACTTAAGTATTCAGGCACTTGAGCACGGCATTATACTGTCCCAGGAAACTAAAAACCAAGAAGTGTGGGAGGAGGAGGAGGAGGAGGAGGAAGTGGGGGGAGGAGGAGGAGGAAGTGGGAGGAGGAGGAGGAGGAAGCGGGAGGAGGAGGAGGAAGTGGGAGGAGGAGGAGGAGGAAGTGGGAGGAGGAGGAGGAGGAGGAAGTGGGGGGAGGAGGAGGAGGAAGTGGGGGGAGGAGGAGGAGGAAGTGGGAGGAGGAGGAGGAGGAAGTGGGAGGAGGAGGAGGAGGAAGTGGGAGGAGGAGGAGGAGGAGGAAGCGGGAGGAGGAGGAAGTGGGGGGAGGAGGAGGAGGAAGTGGGAGGAGGAGGAGGAGGAGGAAGCGGGAGGAGGAGGAGGAGGAAGTGGGGGGAGGAGGAGGAGGAGGAAGCGGGAGGAGGAGGAGGAGGAGGAAGCGGGAGGAGGAGGAGGAGGAAGTGGGGGGAGGAGGAGGAGTACAGCTGACGGAGCACTCACTGTATTGGATGTAGGGGTGGTCCCGCGGCACGCGGTCCAGGCTGATGTCCTGCTCGTGGCGTCGGGGTATCTCCGAGTCAGCCATGCGGGGCGACAGGGTGACGATGAAGGCCTCCACGAACTTGATGGCGTGGGTGCGGACGCCGTCGTTGTCGGAGTCCAGCAGCACAATGATGTCCCCGGCCATGGCGGACATCATGTCCCAGCAGGCCTCCTGGAGCTCGCTGATGACCCGCGACTTCACCATCCACTGCGAGCGGCCGGGAGGAGCGCAGACAGAGAAACGGGGACAAGGCATCAGGCGCCAACTCTTCCGCTCCCGGATATCCACCAATGATGATGAAAATTCCATTTGGCCCTGGCCAGGGCGCTCAGTGGTTAGAGCCGGTCTGAGCACTGAAGGGTCGCGGTTCGATTCCAGGTCAAGGGCACCTACCTGGGCTGTGGGTTTGTTCCCTGGCACCTGTCAGGGTCTGTGTAGGAAGCAACCAGTTGATGTCTCTCTCTCACAGTGATGTTTTTCTCTCATGCTCTCTCCGAAAAGTAATGGAAAAAATACCCTCAGGTGAAGATTAACAAAAACAAATAAGAAAAATACAAGTCTGTCCCCAGCCCTGAGCTAAGGGATACTGGGGACAGGACCAGTGGTGATCAAGACAGATCTGGTCCTGCCCACGAGGGTCACCGAAGTGACCACTGGAGTGATGAAGGCTCAAATCTTAAGCAGGACAAAGGAATGAGAATGTTGACCATAGAGGCGGAGGCAGAGACTGAATGAATTCATCTTCACATGATCGTTAATGAATGCACCATAGTGCTCTTTTCCTTATAGCACTATTTAATATTTCTGTGATTTCTTTAAAAGTATGTTTTTATTGATTTTAGAAAGAGAGAGAGGGAAAGAAAGAGAGAGAACAGAGAGGGAGAGACAGAGACATCGATGCGAGAGAGAACCATCCATCAGTTGCCTTCTGTATGAACCCACAACCTGAATATATACTCTGACCAGGAATCGAACCAGTGACCTTTCAGTGCATGGGATGGTCCTCAAAAGAACTGAGCCACACCGTCCAGGGCCCCTGGTTCTTTCATTAGGGGTGTCCTCGCCCTGGGCCGTGAGCACCATGATGGGAGCACTGACCCATCTTGGTCACAGGAGAGCTATTGGGGAACGTTTGCTGAATGCGTACATGGATAAAGCATGGGCTCATGGCGGTCCCTGACCATTAGACAACCCTGTTGCCTGTTCCCAAAGACCCACAGCACCTCGGAAGGAACCCGATCTGACGCTGGTTTTGAGCGCTAACAGGTGAGTCTGTAACACGTGTCAGCCGGGATGCTCCGGGCAGGGAGCCCTACCTGCAGGGCCACCTTGTAGAGCTGGGTCATGGTGAGGATGGCCCGTTTCACCACGTTCACGTTCTCGTCCCTCAGGAGCATGTTGAGGTTCGCGACCAGTTTCAGCAACAGCTCGATGTCCCGCTTGCTGGGGAGGGAGGAAAAAGGGCAAATCAAGCCCGTCTCTGGGCAGGTGGAAGGAACCGGGCTTCATGAGGAAAAGGAAGTCAGGGCAGGGCCAGGGAGGGTTGCTGAGGACAGAGGAAGGGAGGGTGAGAGCCAGGGCCCCCTGGAGGTGAGGTTCCTGCAGATACACTGTTGCAAGCAGAGGGGCTAGGAAGCAGAACAGCATTTTCTGAGGAACAGCAGGGAGGCCAGGAGCCGAGTGAGGGTGAGGCCCTGGAAGAGCCAGGGTGGGTTTCAATCTCAGGGAGACTGGCCGGGAGGTCTGAGAGCAGGGAGGGCCCGATCCACTCACATTCTGGCAGGATCACTGTCTGCCAAGCGCAGGAGGAAGGGGCGATGGGAACAGTGTTTCCTTTCGGGGAATTAAACTGTTTTGGAACTAGATCCTGAATGTGCTAAATGCAACAGCAGAGTTCCCTTCAAAATAGTTAATGGTCTGTCATGCGAGTTTCGCCTCAAGTAAACAGAGGAGAGAGTGGAGGGGAAGCCTGCACAGGCCACTGAGGCGGCCCGGGAGGAGGCATGGCGGCTGGAGCGACAGCCAGGGAAGCAGATGGAACGGTCAAATGCCGTTTCCATTTTAAAGGCACGGTCAGCAGTCCTCCCTGGGAGAAGCAGAGGTACAATAGTTATCCCCGGCAACTCCAAACCTCTGACTTATGAGCTGGGGAGCCTGTGCATGGGACGGAGACGGGGTCTGGGAAGTGGAGGGCAGGCTCTGAGGGCAGGGCCGGGGGGGAGCTACGGAGGGGGACTCCAGGGGCGCTCCCAGGGGCTCCCCGCCCGCCCCATACCATGCCTCCTCGATGAAGCCGATGACGAACTTGCGCACTTCGATGGACTTATCTACTTGGAAAGCGATGATCTCCTGACGATGTCGGGGAAGAAGGCGTGTCAGGGCGGTGCCAGGACCGGCCCCTCGCCGCTGCCCCGCCCCCGCCCCCCTGTCACTCACATCCAGGAAGTTGTCCAGGAGCGTGGGGTCTTTGTTGATGATCAGTTCCTGGACCTGGAAGGAGAGTGGGGATGGGGAGGAGGAGCACCATGTAAAACCAGGTCCGATGGCGCAGGCAGGAGTGTGGGGGACAGGAGCACGGGGTGGGCCGCAGACAGAAGACTCGGTTCAAACCCTGGCTCTGCCATCGCACCGGGGCCGGCAGGGCTTTTCCTGAGTCTCTTCTGTGAGGGGGGCTCTCACACAGCCCCTCGGGCTGCTACAGGCCGCGTCCTGGCGGACAGTGAGTGTGTGGTACGCACGGGGCTGGAGGAGGGACGTGCTGCAGGGCTCCGCCTTCCTGAGGCTCGTCCGTCATCAGCTCCCCACTGTCCTCTGCCTCTACTCCCCACCCGCACGGCCACAGTCCAGCAGGAACGGATGACGGCGGGAACCCGTGCCTGAGGCCCTTGTCCCTGTCACTTGTCCTCTGGAATCAGCGACTCCCACAGACACTCTCACGTACGCCCAGCGCCAGCACAGGCCTGGCTCCTCCGACCCAAGGTGCTGCTGTTGAGCTACCTTCACAGCAACTCCCCCGCCCCCAGGAAGGCCCCTCAGTACCCCACTCTGGGGGAGTCAGCTACACAAAGGGAGTAGCTGACTCCCCCACCAGTAGAGTGGGGTACTGAGCAGGTAGCAGGCCTGGGGTTCGGAACCCCACCTGCTTCCTGTTTTGAACCACCCCACACCCCCACACCCACACCCCTGCAGACTCCCATGTCCTCTTCTGCCCTTGCACAAGCTATTGTGACCTCTTCTCAAGCCCCCCTCCCACGCTTGGCTGCTTTCCGTCCTTATCCTCCA
Source organism: Pipistrellus kuhlii (assembly GCF_014108245.1). Lineage (NCBI taxonomy): Eukaryota > Metazoa > Chordata > Mammalia > Chiroptera > Vespertilionidae > Pipistrellus > Pipistrellus kuhlii. The sequence goes on along the minus strand of NW_023425557.1, from coordinate 1,511,353 downwards.
TGTCTCAGCCCACGTCCCCTCTCCCAGAAAGCCCTCCCCGAGCTCCACAGCCCCCGGACGCCTCCTCCCAGCTCTGCTCACTCCGTCCTCACTGTCACATGACCTGCATGTCTTCAGGGAGGAAATGAAGGATGAAGCGCACAGGATCTGAAATCCTAGCAGAGTGACTGACTGAGGGCTGATACTTAAGCTCTGAGACTGCTTCTCTCCCCATAAAAGGGGATGGAATGACCCTGCCTCCCGGAGCTTTGGTGGGAACGAGAGGAGAGCAGCCTGAACGGCACCGCACAGCACGGCAGGCACAGCCTACGTGCTGGAATGGGGACACAGTGCTGTCAGCACCCGTGTGTCTTCCTCACGGCTCCCCAGGCCCTCCCGTGCCCTGCCCCTCACCTGCTTGAGCAGTGTGATCTTGGACTCACTGGGGACCAGTGCCGCCTGGTTCAGGAGATCAACCACCTAGAAGGAGGGGAGAGGCAGGGGGTGGTGCTGATCTGGCCGGCCCAGCCCAGCCCCTCACACGCCCTGGGCTCTGCCAGCTGGGGGCGGACGGCCCAGACAGGGGCTGTGTCCCCACCCCCGCCCCAGCCCTTCTCCCGTGCTCACTCTCTCCGAAGTGGTCATGACATCGATGCCGAGCCCCTCCTCCTGCGTGAAAAACTGTGACGCCACGCTCCGGCGGGTGACGCTGTCCCCGCTGCTGCCTGCCATGGCTGCCGCCAGTATGCCCTGGAGAGGAAAAGATGGGCGGACCTTCCCCTCACCGTCCCAGCCCGAGGGGTTCTCCGAAGCCCTCCCGTCTCAGGGTCTGTCTCGGCTGTAAGTGCACCCGAGGGCTGTAATGTGGGGGAGACTGACGCCTGTCCGGTCAGGGGCGGTACCAAGCCCCCTCCAGTACTGTACACACAGCGGACAAGTGCGCACACAGCAGCCCCTCGCCCGCCTCAGGGCCTCTCCGTCTGAGCTGTATGCTCCGGGCTGGACACCAGAGTGAGCTTTCTGACACGGGGACTGGTTGCAGAATCCTGCGCAGTAATGACTCAATATGCAAGAAAGGGCCTCGTTAAATACGTTATGTATCAGCCACTTTCTAGAATGCTATGGAGCTGTCTTTCAAAAGGTGGTAATAACACTGTGGCCTCACCTTGTTGTCCCAATACACCAAGGTTTTGGGTTCGATCCTCGGTCAGGACACATACAAGGAACAACCTAGATATGTATAAATAAGCGGAACAACAAATCAATGTTTCTTGCTTTCTCTAAAAATTAATAAAAATAAATCAATAAATTAAAGAAAAAAATGTGGGGTAGGGAGGGGAGGGGAGACTTTTGGGCATCTGTCCCAAAGCAACACTGGCACAATTATGAAATAAGGATACCAACCAAAGACTATTCCTAATAGCAAAAGACTACTAGTAATCTGAGCGTTCTCAAATAAGGAGTCTGGCTAAAAAATGATGATGTATTATATCTACATAATCAAATGCTATGCAACTGTCAAAAGGAATGAGGGAGGGGAAAGAAGGAATGAGGACAATACACACTAATAAACAGTGGGCTTCAGCACACTTTAAGTGAAAATATGCAAAATGGAAGACAATGTGTACAGTGTGTCCCCTTTTTACGAAAGAAGGAATGATGCTTAAAAAAAGAAAGATGCCCTAGCTGGTTTGGCTCAGTGGATAGAGCATCGGCCTGCAGACTGAGGGGTCCCAGGTTTGATTCCGATCAAGGGCACATGCCCAGGCTTCGGGCTCAATCCCCAGGAGAGGGTGTACAGGAGGTAGCTGATCTCATCATTGATGTTTCTATCTCTCCTTCTCCCTTTCTCTCTGAAATCAATAAAAATATATAAAAGGAAGGAAGGAATAAAGAAAGAAACCCTGAAAGTAGAAGAGAAAGGAAATGATAAAACACAACACTTTGGTGGGCCAGCTGAAGTGGCTCAGTTGGTTGAGCATGTCTCTGCACCAAAGTGTTCTGGGTTCGATTCCTGGTCAGGGCAAATACTTGGGCTGTGGGTTGGAACCATGGTTGGGAGGATACAGAAGACAGCCAATCGATGTCTGTCTGTCTCCCCTCCTTCCTCTTTCCAAGCAGGTCCTCAGGTGAGGATTAAATAACAAAAACAACGTGGGTGGGTCTTGGTGTAGGATCATAAAAAGATGTCCGCGCAGCCTGCTGTACCACAGAGTATGTGCAATTCCATCCATTTTGTCACGTTTGTGTATGAACACACAGCAGGACCGGAGTCAGTTTCCCCTTCTGTGGAACAGAGGTGGTAACAGTTCAACCTCCCAGGACTATCCTGAGATACATGAGTTGGCACACCTAGTAAACACCAGTATGAGATAAATACAGCTGCCACTGTATATGGGAAAAGATCTGACCGGTACTGCATAATCTGTTAAACAGAATTTGAGGAAGGTAAAAAAGATACATCTTGCCCTAGCTGGTGTGGCTCAATGGATAGAGCATCGGCCTATGGACTGAAGGGTCCCAGGTTCCATTCTGGTCAAGGGCGCAGGCCTGGGTTGCAGGCTTGATCCCTAGTAGGGGGCGTGCAAGAGGCAGCGGATCAATGCTTCTTTCTCATCATTGGTGCTTCTATCTCCCTTTCCCTTCCACTCTGAAGTCATTAAAATATATATTTTAAACCACATGTGTCAAACACAAGGCCAGCGGGCCAAATCCGTCCCGCCAGGCCTTGCAATGTGGCCCGCACAGCGCTGTCATCACTGCACTCCGCTGCGTTTCCATCACAATGACAGTTTATGACTGTTCAGTAAACCATTCGGCCCGCGATTTAGGCTGGATTTTAGATTTTGGCCCCTTCTCTGATTGAGTTCGACACCCCTATTTTAAACAAACAAACAAACAAAGAGCCCGGCTGGTGTGGCTCAGTGGTTGAGTGTTGACCTATGAACCAGGACTTCACGGTTCGATTCCCAGTCAGGGCACAGGCCCCGGTTGCTGCCCCGATCCCCGGTGGGGGGTGTGCAAGGAGGCAGCCAATCATCGTTGATGCTTCTCTTTCTCCCTGTCCCTTCCTCTCTGAAACCAATAAAAATATATATTTAAAAATATATACATCTTGCCGAAACCGGTTTGGTTCAGTGGATAGAGCGTCGGCCTGCGGACTGAAAGGTCCCAGGTAAGATTCCGGTCAAGGGCATGTACCTGGGTTGTGGGCACATCCCCAATGGGGGGTGTGCAAGAAGCAGCTGATCAATGAATCTCTCATCGATGTTTCTAACTCTCTATCCCTCTCTCTTCCTCTCTGTAAAAAATCAACAAAATATTACCTTTTAAAAGGAACATATATACTGTCTACAGGTATCTGCTAAACAAATGACTAGCCAATAGCCTGCTTCCTGGTCTCCCTTCTGCCCGTCACCCCCACATCTTGCTTCGAGTCAAAGCCAACATCTTCACCAAGCCTAGAGACCTCCTGTGATCTGGCCCCTCCTACCTCTGCCTTCACTTCCCTCACCTTGCTCAGGCCTCCTGTTGTCCCTTAAATATGCCAAGCATGCCCTTCCCCCAAACCTTTGTGCTTCTCTCCCTCCTGCTTGGGAATACTCCTCTACAGACACTGGCCCAGCTCCCTCCCTCCTCTTCCTTTCAGGTTTCAGCTGAAATGTCTTGGCAGTGAGGTCTTTCCTGATCACCCTACTTCAAATTTCAATTTTCTCTCCCTCCCCATCTGTGCTGCTTTATTTATTTATTTATTTATTTATCTTTTCTTTTTAAAAAATGTTGATTTTTTCTTTTTTTCTTTTTTACAGAGAGGAAGGGAGAGGGATAGAGAGCTAGAAATATCGATGAGAAACATCAACCAGCTGCCTCCTGCACACCCCTCACTGGGGATGTGCCCGCAACCAAGGTACATGCCCCTGACCGGGATCAAACCTGGGAACCTTCAGTCCGCAGACTGACGCTCTATCCACTGAGCCAAACCGGTTTCGGCAGTGTTGCTTTATTTTTCTGCATTTATCATCAATGTACTACCTATTAGTAAGCTCCCTGAGGGCAAAGATGCGTGTGTGTGTGTGTGTGTGTGTGTGTGTGTGTGTGTGTTTACTTTCAATTTCCCTACTATGGAACAGTGATTGACACCTAATAAGTGTTCAGTGATTATCTACTGGGTGAATGCCAAAGGCCTTCCCCAGTCACTGGGCTTAGCATCCCTGCCTTTGGCTCTAGAATGTTCGAAGCCCAGCCAGTGTGGCTCAGTGGTTGAGCATCGATCTATGAATCAGGAGGTCACAGTTCAGTGCCCTGTCAGGGCACATGCCCGGGTTTCCAACTCAATCCCCAGAGGGGCTGTGCAGGAGGAGCTGATCCATGATTCTCTCATCATTGATGTTTCTCTCTCTCTCTCTTCCTCTCTAAAATCAATTTAAAAATATACTTTAAAAAATTTAGAATGTTTGAAAAATAATCACTATTATTTTCTAAGCAAAATGATTATTTTCTTTTCCTTTTAAAAAAATGTTATTGAGCCGGGACCGGTTTGGCTCAATGGATAGAGCGTTGGCTTAGGGACTGAAAGGTCCCAGGTTCGATTCTGGGCAAGGGCATGTACCTTGGTTGCGGGCATATCCCCAGTAGGGGGTGTGCAAGAGGCAGCTGATCGATGACTCTCTCTCATCGATGTTTCTAACTCTCTATCTCTCTCCCTTCCTCTCTGTACAAAAAACAATAAAATATATATTTTTAAAAATGTTATTGATTTTGTTTTATTTCTCTTAAATGTTATTGATTTTAGATGGAGAGATACAGAAACATCTACGAGTGAGAAACCTCGATCCGCTGCCTCCTGCAGGGTTGAGCCTACAACCTGGGCATGTGCCCTGACTGGGAATCGAACCGGCGACCTCTGGGTGCATAGGACCACGCTCAATCCACTCAGCTACACCGGCCAGGCTTAACGCTATTATGTATGAACTTATTTAACCTCACAACGCCAACTCTTCCAGGTTGGTACTACTTTTCAAATTTATTTTTATTGATTTTTAGAGCGAGAGGAAGGAAGAGGGAGAGAAACACTGATGTGAGAAACATCAATCTGGTGCCTCCTGCAAACTCCCGACTGGGGATTGAGCCAGAAACCTGACAAATGCCCTGTCTAGGAATCAACCAGCAACCTTTCCATCCTGGGGCGACACCCAACCAACTGAGCCAGGGAGGAAAAGACCCCTGACCAAAGGCCCAGGGTTTGTGAGATGCTGACCTAGGAGTGAGGCCTAGCCCCCTCACCGCTGTGCTGTACTGTCTCTTTAAAAGGAACTGCTTCTGCCCCCCCAGGTCTGTGAGTGCAAGCCAAGGGGCACTGCCTCCCAACGCCCAGCATACCCACCCATTCATGCATGATGAGCTTCTCATGACGAACCTTTCCACTCTTTTCATGATGAACCTTTCCACTCTTTTCATGATGATACGTTCAGATCCATCAATCTTTTTTTACCTGTCCTTCCTCTTCCACTTTTTTTAAAGTTTATATCCATATTTCCCTTTTTAAAAAAATCTATTTTATTGATTTTTTACAGAGAGGAAGAGAGAGGGATAGAGTTAGAAACATCGATGAGAGAGAATCATCGATCAGCTGCCTCCTGCACACCCCCTACCGAGGATGTGCCCACAACCAATGTATTGTACATGCCCTTGACCGGAATCGAACCCGGGACCTTTCGGTCCCCAAGTCGACGCTCTATCCATCAAGCCAAACCAGTCTCGGCATATTTCCCTTTCTTTAATAAAAAGGAAGTATATACTAAACATCACTTCGCTTTTCATTACTATATGCTGGAGCCCTCTCTAGATCAGTGTGCAAAGATTTCCCTCGTTCTTTCTTACAGCTGCATAGTGTTTTATTATGTGGATTTTTTTTTCCTGCCAGTCTTCCTATTAAAGGACACCAGTGGCCTGTGCAGTCTTTTACTATTATCAGTAACCATTGTTTCCCCTTCCTTCCAGCGGTACCCGCCTCGGAGTACCACTGCCTCACTCCCACCTGGGAGTGCGATAACTACCCTCACATACAGAATGGCCCCAAGGGTATCTTTCTTTCATTCATTCATTCATTCATTCATTCAACAAACATCAACTGGGCATCGTCAATGTGACCAGCACTGTGCTGGGAACACAGCAGTGACCATACATACCCAGTCCCGGCCCCATGGAGCTCATACTGTATTTGATTATTCAAATAGCCAAACAAATAAAGGTCCGAAACCAAATTAGATCCCCTGTGACACAAAGCAAATGAACTGGGACCTAGGAGAGCGTTTAAGAGGCAGATTTCGGGACAGAGGACAGGAAAGGACGACTTGGCAGAGGAAGTGACGTTGGTGCTGAGACCCGAGGGATGAATGGGAGTTAGCCAAGCAGAAGGGGGTGAGAGGATGTTTGCAGGCAGAGGGGCAGCATGTGCAAAACTCCCGGAAGGCGCATGGCTTGTTTAAGGAACCCAAGGCCAGAGCGGCTGTTGGAAGTGAGGCAGGAGCAGAGACAGCGGAGGCAGAGCTGCGGCCGGGGGCGGACACGCCTAGGGGCCCACTTTGGAACTTTGCCCCGAGGGGAGCACGGGAGGGTCCTCGAGCAGAAGAAATCGGGGTCCCAAACGTCACTGCCGCCTTCTCTTCGAAGCGCCCCCAGCCCTCCGCCAGCGCCTTGCAGCCTCAGGGTCCCTCCACCCTGGGCCCCGGGCCCCCACGCCCGCCCCGCTCACCGCAGCTCCGGCCTCCGGCCCGTGGCGCACCCTCAGCAGCACCCCTTCCCAGACGCCGCCACCGCCATCTTCCGCTCGCCGCCCGGCACGGCGCACGCGCGGCGCGCGCGGGTTCGCCGGGAAATGGAGTCCGGACAGCAGGCCGAGCCCAGGCGCGCGAGCGGCCTCCCGCCCCAGAAGACTCCGGGCGGCTCTCCGTTTCCGGCCTTCGAACGTCGTGCCTTCTGGGAAATGTAGTCCCTCGGCGGAGGAGCGGGACGGGACGGGGCGGGAAGAGAGGCTTCTGGGAAATGGAGTCCGGTGGGTCGGAGTCCCTGGACGGCTGGTGGTGGAGGGAGAGTGCCGAGTCTGTGTGGCGTGGCTCCTAGGTTTGAAAGCGGCCCGGGGGGCCCGAGGGGTGCATGAGCTGAGGCCCCAATCGCCTCCACCCTTTGCACAGTTTGGGGCATTTCCATCTGTTGGAAGCATCTGTGGTCCAGCCCGTCCGATGGGAATGTGGTTTCGGGGTCTCTTACCCGTCCCGATGGCGGCGTCCCTGGAGCCCGGGAGCCCCCCGCGCTCGGAGGCCCCTTCCTCCCGGAGGTCATGCCCAGCTCTGGCTCCTCTCCCTTCCCGTCTAGACGTTGAAGCCCTCCGGGGTAGGAGGGTCCGAGTCCTGCCCTCCGGGCCTCTGTCACCAGCGGTGCCTCCCACCGGTAGCTCCCTCCCGCTTCGGCCACGTCCAGCGCGCGGTCCGCGGGCTGCGGCTCCCGGCGCCTGAGGTCTGTCTCCTCGCAGTCCTGCAGGGGGCGCCCCAGCCCGAGCGCGGGAGGGGCGCCCGGGGAGGGCGGGGGCAGGGGCGGGGGAGGGGGGGCGCCCCGGCTATAAAGCTGGGCCGCCTCCCGCGGCGCCCGGGACGGCGGGGACTCTGGGCAGCCGGACGGACGGACGCGCGGGCGCCGGTCAGAGCGCGGGCCGTGCGGGCCGAGGGATCCGGAGCGCTCGGTTCCCCCCCCCACCGGGCCGGCGCGGGGGCAGGTGGGGGCGCAGGCCCGGGGGATGCTGGGCTCGGTGAAGATGGAGGCCCACGACCTGGCGGAGTGGAGCTACTACCCGGAGGCGGGCGAGGTGTGTCCGCGGGGCTGGCGGGGCGGGGAGTGGGGGACAGGAGAATCGAGGTGCGGGGCTTACATGGGGGCGATGATCGGGGTGCGGGCTCAAAGGGGGGCCCCAGCCAGAGCTGAGGCGCAGAGGAGCTGGACACTCGGAGACCAGGTGTCCCGGCGCCAGGGACCGGGGACAGGCGTGGCCGGAGCGCGGTTCCCGCGGGCTCGTCGGGGTGAGGGGTCAGTGGGGACCAGGGAAACTTGGGGGGTGGGGGGCGGGCCGAGGGTCAGGTCACCGCTGCAACGTGAGGGCTGGAGGTGGGCGACCCCAAATGCAAGGGAGACACGGGAACTAAACCAAAGCTAGGAAGGAGTCAGACCTCCAGGAGAGCAGGTAGGCAGGGGTAGGCAGAGCCTGGGAACTAGGAAGGGGATCAGAGTCGGGGTTGGGCGGCGGGAGGGGAGGTGGACAGGAACGAAGAGATGGAAGAAGGGGTCACCATTAAGAGAAATGCGAGGTGGGGGCTCAGGGTTGGAAGGCAGTGCTCAAGATGCGGGTTCTGGGGTAGAGATCACTTGGGGTTCAGGGAGAGCGTGCGATCTATAAGGTAAGGTCAGAAACAAGGGTTAGGGGGCTCCGGCGTAAGAGACGGAGGTTGGTTTTTGGGGAGTCTGAAGTAACAGGTGGGTTAGAGCTGGGGTTCAGCTAAGCAGGGGGCGCCCAGATGGAGTCGGAGCTGGGAGCGGGAGAGCAGGAGAGCGGTCCATTTCCATTCCCCGCCCCCATCCCTACTCCTGACCCTTACCCCTTCCCACTGAACTTCACTGGCTGCATTGTTTTCAGAGACCCTCCGCGGGGGTCCTCCTTGGGGCGGGAGGGTGTCAGCTTTCACACCTCTCTGTGTTCCCCAGTAATTGCTAATGTCCTCACCAGCCCCCTTCTTGCTAGACCACCCTGGATTAGGGGGCGGGGGTCTGTTTTAGCTCCCTCACCCCCACCCCCACCCCCAAGAGCCCTTTCCCAAATCTACCTCCCATTCCTCTTGCCAGGACTCCTCCTCAGCTCACTCCAGCGTCAACCTTGTGGAGGGGTGGGGGGTGGGGGGGAGGTCCTAGTTGAGGGTTATGGGAATCCGGACGCTGAGCTTCCTCACCTGGAAGGGGACTGTGGGCTGGAGGTCCGGGAGGGAGGCGGGGGCCTGAGCTCTCTGGGAACTGAGATCTGGGCTCTACAGGGGCCCCCGGACCTGCCTGAGCTATGGGTCTGGGGTTTGAGGCTGTAGGGTGGAACTCTTGGATCCCCAGGCCTTCAGGGCTTGGCCCGGTGCCCGGGAGGGGCCAGCGCGGGGGCAGTGGAGGTGTTAGGTGCACGCGGGGTGGGGCAGGCCGGCCAGGGAGGGGTGGGGGAGTGTTGAGAGGTGGAGACCCCGGGGGTCGGAGGTGTCGGGAAGCGGAGACCAGGTTGGAGGCGAAGGCTCCGGAGCAGTGGGGGGAATCCCAGCTGCACCACCCCGGAGAGTTCAGAGTCTGGGACTAGGATTTAAGGGAACCAACCAGAAACTGGCGTGTGGGCGGGTGGCACATCTTAGGTAAACTGGGGGGGGGTCTAGGATAGGGCAGTTGTTATTTGGGCCACGAGCTGAAGTTGAAGTTGAGGGGACCCTTGTGCCAGAAAGTGAGGGCTGGTCTGGAGCCGACCCGCGCGTGGGGGCATATTTTTGGGGACCTATTTTGACACCTGGGGCGCTGGAGATGGAAATACTGTGGGAGGGTTTCCCAGCCTTCCCCTCAGCTGAGCCACCTTCCCCCACTTGGGTCAGGTCTGCACTCACTCAGCAGCTGAGAAGGGAGAGATCCCTCACTCTGCTTCTAGCCCTCCCCACGGCCTTGCTGGGGGTGGTGTTTTCACCCCCCGGCTGGCTCCCTGGCCTCCAGTTCTCACAGGTCAGCTGCCCCCCACCCCCTTTTGGAGAGGAAACCCTGAGGCCTCCAGGAGGGTGGGGGGCTGCCTGAGGCTCTGGGCAGAGACCGGGAGTCAGTCTTCTGGTTTCACACCGCCTCCCTCTGCTCCCCGTCACACCCAGCGCCCGAGACAATAAGGAAATGAAAGGGGAGAAATTTCACCCTCCTGGGGTGGGTGGGGGTGCAGGTCCCCGGAGGGCTTCCCCCCACAACCTCAGCCCCGCCCTGGTGGCAGGGAAATCCGGCTCAGACCCGGACACTGGGGTTCATCCCAGCCCCAGGGCGTGGGAAAGCCTCGGGTGGATTAGGGCAGCCGGGCTGCTGGAGGTCAGGCCTCAGGGAGGACTTCCGGGTGGGTGGGTTGGGGAGCCGGGCCAAGAGGCCCTGGGGGTCCCCATGGGCCTTCCTCTGGGAGGGACATCGCAGAGGGATTTAGGGCTCTCTGTGGATCCCCTAACTCGGACACAGTCTCACCTCCTCTCTCACTCCGGGAGGGGCGGGCGAAGCCAGGTACCAGGCGGGGAGACCCATGCATGGGCAGGGGAGTAGCTGTGAGACTTGTGGGGAGCGTGATAGGGACGGATGGAGGGAGGCACGCAGGTACAAGGTGTGCTGAAGGAGAAAGAGATGGGGGTGGCAGAGGAGTGGGGGAGAGAGAGACAGAGGGAGAGAGAAGGTGGGGTGGGGGTGGGGAGATGGGGAGGGAGGGTCAGGGTTAGGGAGAGCCCGGAGCAGCGAAAGGCAGAGGGGCAGACAGTGGGGAGCAGAGAGGTGGGAGATAAAGGACTGACTGAGTGTGGGGAGGAGAGACAGGGAGGGACGGGCTAAGGGAGAGGGCAGACATACCTGCACAGACAGGGAGCGTCAGAGACCTGGATGGACATGGGAAGGAGGAGAGAGTCTGCAGCTGGAACTCGGACCTCGTCGGTGGCCACTTGTCCCTGACTTCCGGAGTGACCCTGGCTGTCCCTTGTCTCTCTGGCCCTCGGGACCTGTGGACGCAGTGACAGGGGTTGAGCGTGGGCTCCTGTTAGGGCCAGAGCAGCACCGGCAGGGCCAGGGAGGAGGGAGCAGGGCAGCCGGCAGACGGCGGAGAGAGGACGGGAGACAGTGGACGGAGGGAGTAAAGAGAGACACACACACACACAGAGGGCACCATCCACCAGGCTTCATGTTTTCCGTGTCTTGCTCACTTCCTGCGGGGCTGTGGGCTCCAGGAGAGCAGGCCTGTCAGTCCGCTCGGTCACTGCTCTGATGGCGACATCCAGATCACCGGGCTGGTGCCCCTTCCTGGCCGTGTGACCCGGCAGCCTCTCGGGGACTCGGCTTGCTCAGCTGTGAAATGGGCATCCAGGGAGCAGGGCCTGGCACGGAGCAGGTGGCTGGTGACTGCGTGCGAGATGGATGGGAGACCGTGGCGGGTTAGAGAGACGCAGCAGTCAGTGTCCGATGAATTCCACTAGTGCGCGTTTGCTCACCATGGAACGTTTCTGAAAACGGAACGGGGTTCACAGCCAGTGGTGTCTGGGGGTTATGATGGGCAGTGTTGTTTTTGTTTTTGTTTTTGTTTTTCCCCCCATCCTGACTGATATGTAATATTACAGCTTACAATCAGTGATGTCTTACATTGATGATGCATAGTAAGTAGATGATATGAGGTTAAGACGTGATTCCTGGGAGTCAAAACATCTTGACCAATGAAACACTGATTTTATAACCTCGGGGATGGAGAGCACACATGTAGGTTAGGTTATTGGGTAAATCAGCGGGACTGGATTTCAGGGTGGGAGGGGCGGTGGTGGTCTCAGGATCACTTATCACTCTTAAAAATTATGGAGGACCTCCAGCAGTTTTCATTGGTGTGGGTTATCTCTCTCTTTTTTTTTAATTAAACATTTTATTGATTTTTTTACAGACAGGATGGGAGAGTGATAGAGAGTTAGAAGCATGGATGAGAAAGAAACATTGATCAGCTGCCTCCTGCACACCCCCTACTGGGGATGTGCCCGCAACCAAGGTACATGCCCCTGACCGGAACCGAACCTGGGACCCTTCAGACCGAAGGCCAATGCTCTATCCACTGAGCCAAACCGGCCAGGGCGGTTATATCTCTTCATGGTTACCACATAAGAAATAAAAACTGAGGGAAAAAATGTAAATGTATTAGATAGTTCCAAAGCAGCGATAATTTGTTAGTGCAAACAATGTGTTTTGATGAAAATGAGTATGTTTTGGAACATCCGGTGAGAGGGGGGGCACTGTCGGGCCTCCGAAGATCCTTCAGTGCCTGCGCCATACGAAGCAGCTGCGTTCGTGTAGCTGCTGCTGTGTTCAGTCTGTTGCCACGTCACATGTCCCATGGCCTCTGGAAACCTCCACTGTGCACTTTTGAGAGAAGGAGAGTGATAGGAGGCTAATCCATCTTAGTGTTACAGGATAATAGTTTGTTTTGTTTTTTAATGTTTTTAATTTAATTTTATTGATTTTTTACAGAGAGGAAAGGAGAGAGATGGAGAGTTAGAAACATCGATGAGAGAGAATCATCGGTCAGCTGCCTCTTGCACACCTCCCACTGGGGATGTGCCCGCAACCAAGGTATAAGTCCTTGACCAGAATCGAACCCGGGACCTTTCGGCCCGCAGGCCTATGCTCTTTCCACTGAGCCAAACCGGTTTCCGCCAGGACAATAGTTTTGACCTCACAGATACCCTAACCCTAAAGAGGCCTTGGCCACTCCCCAGGGTGTCCCGGTCTCCACTTGGAGACCTCTTGAAGCATGAGCGAGGGGAGTGGAGGGATGAGATCAGGGAGGGGTGCATGAGGAGGAATGAGAGAAAGACTTCAAGAAACAGCTATCGCTGAAACCGGTTTGGCTCAGTTGGTCTGCGGACTGAGGGGTACCAGGTTCGATTCCGGTCAAGGGCATGTACCTTGGTTGCGGGCACATCCCCAGTAGGGGGTGTGCAGGAGGCAGCTGGTTGATGATTCTCTCTATCCCTCTTCCTTCCTCTCTGTAAAATAGGGGTGTCGAACTCAATCAGAGAAGGGGCCAAAATCTAAAATCCAGCCTAAATCGCGGGCCGAATGGTTTACTGAACAGTCATAAACTGTCATTGTGATGGAAACGCAGCGGAATGCAGTGATGACAGCGCGGTGCGGGCCACATTGCAAGGCCTGGCGGGACGGATTTGGCCCGCGGGCCTTGTGTTTGACACATGTGCTGTAAAAAATCAATAAAATATATTTAAAAAGAAAGGAAGGGAGGGAGGGAGGGAGGGAGGGAGGGAAGGAAGGAAGGAAGGAAGGAAGGAAGGGAGGGAGGGAAAGAAACAGCTGTCTGGGGGGGAAAGGATGGAAAGCCAGCAGACAGACAGACGGACGGACGGATACACACACAGTGGGTCCAGCAACGAATGGGGACTCACTGACCCTATCTCTCTCTCTCTCTCCCCCTCTCTCCATGCAGGTTTACTCTCCGGTGACCCCGGTGCCCACCATGGCCCCCCTCAACTCCTACATGACCCTGAACCCTCTGAGCTCTCCCTATTCCCCCGGGGGGCTCCCCGCCTCGCCCCTGCCCTCAGGACCCCTGGCGCCCCCGGCCCCCGCCGCGCCCCTGGGCCCCGCCTTCCCCGGCCTGGGCGCCGGCACCAGCGGAGGCGGCGGTGGCGGCGGCGGCTCCGGGTACGGGGGCCCGGGCCCCGGGCTGGCGCACGGGAAGGAGGTGCCCAAAGGGTACCGGCGGTCCCTGGCGCACGCCAAGCCGCCCTACTCCTACATCTCGCTCATCACCATGGCCATCCAGCAGGCGCCGGGCAAGATGCTGACGCTGAGCGAGATCTACCAGTGGATCATGGACCTGTTCCCCTACTACCGGGAGAACCAGCAGCGCTGGCAGAACTCCATCCGCCACTCGCTCTCCTTCAACGACTGCTTCGTCAAGGTGGCGCGCTCCCCGGACAAGCCGGGCAAGGGCTCCTACTGGGCCCTGCACCCCAGCTCGGGCAACATGTTCGAGAACGGCTGCTACCTGCGCCGCCAGAAGCGCTTCAAGCTGGAGGAGAAGGCCAAGAAAGGGGGCGGCGGCGGGGCCTCGGCCGCCGCCAGGAACAGCGCGGGGGCCGCCACGTCGTCCGCGGCCGCCCCCACGGCGGCGGCGGCGGCGGCGGCGGCGGCGGCGGCGGCCGCCACGGTGGCCTCTCCGCCCCAGCCCGCGCCGCCGCCCCCGGAGCCCGAGGCCCAGGGCCGGGGCGAGGATGTGGGGGCTCTGGACTGCGGCTCGCCCCCTCCCTCCGCCCCCTACTTCACGGGCCTGGAGCTGCCGGGGGAGCTGAAGCTGGACGCGCCCTACAACTTCAACCACCCCTTCTCCATCAACAACCTCATGTCGGAGCAGACGCCCGCGCCACCCAAGCTGGACGTGGGGTTCGGGGGCTACGGGGCCGAGGCCGGGGAGCCGGGCGTCTACTACCAGGGCCTCTATTCGCGCTCCCTGCTCAACGCCTCCTAGCGGGGCGCAAGCGAGGGGAGGCGGGGTGCGGCCTTCGCTGGTACCGTCCGGCCCGGTCCTCCCGGGACCCCCCTGGGCCCGTCCCCGCCAGTTAACGCCTCGGCCTGTGACCCGCTGCGGTGACCTGGGCATCACGTCCAGCCACCAGGCGCTGCGATCGCTGCCTCTGATGTCTCGGGGGGCCGTGCGGGGCCGTGGGGAAGACCCCCACGGGACTGACCTTGTTGGTGGAGCCATTGGGGGTCACTCCGATGGCCGCAGTGGGGGTGACCTCGTGGTGGGCCCTTTGGAAGCGGATGGACATCCCCGTGGCTGACCGGGGTGTGTGTGTGTGTGTGTGTGTGTGTGTGTGTGTGTGACGGCGATGCCATCTCCATGGCATCTTCTTGGGCCGGTTGGGGGTTGTGGTCACGTCTTTTTGGGGGGCTTCCTGCCACGTTGGCCACCACCCCACAGGACACCCGCCTGGGTCCGTATGGCGCCCTGATGGCCGCCATATTGGCTGGCTGACACATCCATGGACCAGCCCCTGTGTGGGCCTTGCCACTGCCTCTTTGGGGTGCGGGTGGAGTGTGGGGTGGAGATGGGAGCATCTCGTCTCCGGTGGTTTGCTCCGAACCCTCTGGCTCCAGGGAGAGCGGGAAGGCCGCCCAGGGGGTGGGGAGTTCCTACTGAGTCTGGTTCTTGCCTGGGACGTGGGACACTGCAGTGTGTGAACATTAAAAGGCACCATTTCTGCCTCTTCCGGAACGTCTCTTCCTTGGGGGGGGCGGGGGGGTCCCGTGGAGCTCCAGCCCCGGATTGCTCCTTCCTGCCCCAGGAGCCGGCCGCCTCTGGGGGAGGGGCCCGGGAGGCATCGACCTGACCTTTGGCTCCTCGCTGTCCCTGACCCCAAGGACAGTTTGCTCACCGATAGCAGCCCCCGCAGAGCAGGGCCAGGGCTGTGGGGGGAGGTGGCTGTGCAGGGACCAAGGCCACGTCCCCACCCCCGCTCCGGACACACACCTCGCCTCGGCTCAGCTCGGAGGCCCGGGCGGCTCAGTTTGGGGTTAAGCTGTGGAGGAGGAGGGACGAGCAAGGTGTTAATGGAAGGAGACTGTGTTGGCGCCTGTGTGTGCCTGTGCCCGAAGGCCTCTGGGTCCCCATATGTCCCCAGTATGTCTATTGGGGTCACCATTGTGTCTATTATCTATTGTTTCTATCTCAAAAGGGTGTTGGTTTGTATGTCTGTGCCTACCTTGCCGTGTGCTTACTACGGGTGCCCTAGGACGGCGGTCGGCAAACTGCGGCTCGCCAGCCACGTGCGGCTCTTTGGCCCCTGGAGTGTGGCTCTTCCACAAAATGCCACGGCCTGGGCGAGTCTATGTTGAAGACGTGGCATTAGAAGAAGTTTAAGTTTAAAAAATGGGGCTCTCCAAAGAAATCACAATCGTTGTCCTGTTGCTATTCGGCTCTGTGGACGAATGAGTTTGCCGACCACTGGGCTAGGCTATCAGACTCGTGTGTGTGTGTGTGTGCGTGTGTGGTATGTGTTTCTCTGTTAGGAGTGTATGACTGTGCTGTGTTTCATGTGTACCTGTGTCAGCATCTGTCTGTCTGCTTGTGCTTACATATCATGGCTGTGTGCTGGGCGCTGTCCCTGCTGTACAGAGGGTCGGCTGGCCCTGGCGTGTGTCTGTCGCTCTCGCAGGCGGGGGTGTGGGGAAGGAGCTGGGTCCTTCGGCCACGGAGGGCCCCTGGGGGCCCCTGGCTTGGGGCCTGGGTCTCTGTTCCTCCAGGCCTCTGGGTGTCTGTTCCTGCCTCGGCTCTGAGACTGAGGTCTGTCACTCCCGTGTTCTGGGACATGGCTCTCCGACCCGCGGTGGCCGCTGACAGCCCTGGTTTCATGGGGCAGAAACCCAGCCGGGCTGGGGAGGGCCTGGGCCGAGGTCACGGGCCAGCCGGGAGCAGGTGGGCACGGTTGTTTGAAATGGTGTTTTCTAGTTCCCATTTGTCTTCTTTGGTCATGGGTTCTGTCACTCGTCCATGTGTTCAGTCTCTCAAAGACCAGAGGCCGTCTCTTTATCCGTGTGTGTGTGTGTGTGTGTGTGTGTCAAGTCTCTCCCAGTTTCTGTGCCCATCTGTCTCTGAATGTCATCTCTCTCTGTGGCAGGGCGTCCCTAAGCTTCTCTCTGTGCCTTTATCTCTGCCCCTTGTTTGTTTGTTTGTTTGTTTGCTTTTTTTTAAATGTTCGCTTACTCTCTCTCTACATCTGTCTCTCATATGGTCTGCCTCTCTGTCTCTCTCTGTCTCTCTGTCTCTCTCTCATTCTCTCATGGCTTTCCCTCTGTCCCTCCTCCGGGCCTCTGGGTCTTTCCTTTTCTTTCTCGGGGACTTCCTTTTCTATCTCGGGGTCCACCTCCCCCCACTCCTCCTTTGGATCTGGCCTCTCCCCCCCTCTGGTCTCCCTCTCCCAGCTCCCGAAGTTTCCGCTTCTACCTGCCACCTCGCCCAGGCCGGGCCCTCTATTTCTGTCGCTGTGCCCGCCCTGCCCTGCCGGCTGCGTGTCACCCCCGCCCCCTGCCGTGCTGGCTCCCTGTCAGTCGTCCCTGCAGCCTCTGTCCTGGGCAGGCTGGGGAATTCCTCCCGGTTCCTGGAAAAAACAACTGGGGCCGAGAGAAAGGCCCTCAGTCTCCCCGGGCGCCTGCCCCCCTCCCTCAGGCCTGGGGGTCTCTCCCAGAGTCGGCCGGCCTGAGGCAGGAAGCCCTGCGGTTTCTGGCTTCTCCCAGGCGGCCTCCGGATCTGGCCCCCGCCCCCCGGCCAACAGCCCAAATATTATTCCGCAGGAGGAGCCGGTGGCAGCGGGAGGAGGCCCAGGCTGAAAGAGGCTTTCAGGGCGGCCAGGCCTGGGGCTTCCTGTCCCCAGGCTCGGGCCTCAGGCCGCCCCTGTGGGGACCTCAGGTGGCCGGAGAGGCGGGTGTTGTTGTAGGGTCCCGGGTGGAGGGTGGGGCCACCCGTCAGGGTGTCTAGTGGCCACCGGTTCGGCTGGCGTGGGCAGGTGTGACCCCCACCCCAGGGACAGCCGGCTGACGTCCAGCGTGGAAAAGTACCATGGCCAGACGTGGGATGCATGGACAGACACGAGGACGCCAGGGGTCGGGGATGGAGGGATGGTGGCCATGCGGACCCAGAGAAGCCGGGGACCCAGACACAGTTGGTGGGCCTGAGGCGACACGGTCCAAAGGAGGGGCCTGTGGGGGGAGACGGAGGGCCAGGGTGGGTCCAGGCGGTGGGCCGAGGGCCATCTGCATCAGAAGACAGGACGTGACCATGGCAACAGTAATAGCCACGAGGGCCAGGGCTCCCCATGTCAGGCCTGTGGGAACCTGTTCCTGGAGATGGATCTGGAGGTGGGAAGAGAAGGAGGGATGTGCCCCCAACCACACAGGTAGTAAGAGTCAGGTAGCTGGGACTTGAACCCAGACCGTCTGGCAGACTCAGTGCCCCTGACCGCCAAGCTGTTCTAGAGCCTGGGAGGGGCAACAGCAGCCAGGGGGGCCCTGGGGTCTCCAGCCCTCACACAGTCACCCCATCACAACCGGCTGCAAGGGGGGGGCACACTCTGGAAGCTAGGCATGCAGGCAGTGTACGAGTGTTCACATGCATGTCCGTGTCAGTGTGTCATGGGATGTCACACATGTATCCTGGTGTCAGGTTGTGTCATTGTGCCTCTATGGGTTTGTGTGTTCACTCTGTGATGTGTCTCGGGTCCCCATGCTAGCGTGCGTCGAGTGTGCCTGTCTGTGTCTGTGTCGGTGTCCGTCCGTGGGTTGCTGTAGGTGTTGCTGTGTTTGTCACTCTGTCTGCGCGTGTCCCTGTCCTGTCCTTGTCTTTTGTGTGTCTGTGACAGAGGGTCTTTGTCTCTGTCTCTGACACTCTGGGTTCCTATATCTGTCTCTGTGTGTCACTATGTCTGTCCCTCGATGTGTCACCATCTACCCAGGTGTCACCGCGTTACTCACCGCCCAGGCCACAGGTGGGCGTGGCGGGCCCAGTGGTGCCAGCGCTGGGGCCCACCCCATCCCACCCTCCATGGGCCAGGCCGGACGCCTGTTTGCAGAGCCTGCCCCAGGTAAACACCGAGATCCGGAACCCGAGGGCCACCTCCCTCACCTCCGCCCTGCCCCTCCGCCTGCCCCGGACTGGGCTGGACCAAACTGCCGGTGCCCCCACACCGGAGATGTGCCCTCCCTCCCCCCCTCTTAGTCACCAGCCTCCCCAAGCCCCAGCCTCGGCCCCGTCCTGTCTGCCTGCTCCTGTGTGTGCGTCTCTGGCTGTCTGCTGGCCTCTCTGTCCCTCCTCCCCTCACCTGGGTCTCTCTGGCTCTGCCTCTCTCTAGAACGACTGTGTCTGCATTCTGTCACTGCCCTTCTCCCTTTTCTGTCTTCTCAGTGAAGTCCGATTTCTCCGTCTCCACTCAGGCCAGGTCAGACGCTGGTTCTCTGTGCCTCTCTCTTCTCATACTTTGTAAGTTTTGCTCTCTCCTTCTGTCGCTGTCCCTCTCAGTCCCAGCCTCTATTCCTGTCTCTGAGCCCCCAGCCATGACAGGCGCAGGCTTCTGCCATGCCCAGGCCGCTGAGGGAAGTGTGCAGCTCCAGCCCACTAGGATATGTGCATATATATATATATATTCACACACACACACACACACACACACACATATAAAGGTATATGTACGTATTATTTATATCTGTACCCGGGGGCAGAGGGCAGACACTGGGGCCTTTGTGTAGCTGCTGCCCGCTGCCTGCCTGCCTGCCACTCCTCTCCCTTCGTCCCTGCCGCCCGCCCGCCTCCCCCCACCCCCACCCCCCCGCACAGAAAGGTTCCTGTGGGGCCTGCCAGCTTCCTCTGCCTGAGGTGTGAGTGGGCACACCACGGGTGAGGCGGGTGGGCGGGGGGCCTGGGGGATTTTTCCAGCTTCAGGGAAGCTTTCCGGGTGGGGAGGGCTCTCGGAGAAACGGGGCTTCTCGGCCGGGCTGCCGGCTGTGTCTGCTGTCCTTGGGTGTCCCCGGGGAGCCTGTCCGTTCACCTAACGTCACTCTGACTTTTTCTGGGCCGGTCTGGGTCTCACCCTGCCACTGAGCATGTGTGCTAGGGCCTGTATTGAACCCTGGAGGCGTAGGTAAATGAGATGCCCCCGGATTCTTTGCCATTTCTGTCTCGTTGGCTCTGTCCTTCTCTCAATGCTGGAGACCCCTCTACCTGTTCAAGAAAAATCCAAAGTCCTTACCATGGCCCTACAGCCGGCCCTCCGGCCCCCACGCCCCCTCACTGTCCCTTTGCCATCGCTGCCCCGGCCGCATGGAACAAACCAGGGCCTTTGTACACGCTGCTCCCCCAGATTCCTCCTGGCTCACCCCGTTACCTCCTTCCGTTCTTAGCGCCGTCTTCTCGGTGAGCCTTCCCTCCCTTCCTCCCTCTTGAAATAGCAACCCCCATCGTTCTCTATCCCTTTCCTCTGGCTTATTATTTTTTAATTCTTACCCGAGGATCTGTGTATTGATTCCAGTGAGAGAGGAACATCGATTGATTGGTTTCCTCCAGTTGGGAATCAAACCCTCAACCTTTTTGGTGTTTGGGACACGATGCTCCAACTGACTGAGCCACGGCTGTCCCATTTGCTGGGTCCGCCTGTACCTCTCACCCGGATGTCAGCTCCGGGAGAGTAGGGACTGCATCTGGTCCCGGCTGTGTTCACAGCACCCAGCTCGGGGTCTGGCCCTCGGTGGGCACTGTACACACTGACGGGAGGGGACAGGCCCTGAGCTGCGGGGACACAGTGGTGACTTCACTGTTTTCTGTCTCCTCATGGGCCAGCCTCCTCCTCTGCCAGGTCAAACCCTGGGCCTCTCTCTGCCTCTCTCCTCTTATACTTCGTAAGCTTCTCTCTCTCCCTCTGTCACTGTCCCTCTCAGCCCCAGCCTCTATTTCTATGTCTCTGAGCCCACAGCCACAACAGGGGCAGGGCTGGGAGATGAGAAGTGTCAGGACCCAGAAATGCCACCTGATGCAGCCTGGAGGTCCGGGAGGGCTTCCTGGAGGAGGTGTCAGCTGAGCTGAGACCTGGCGGGGGAGGAGTTGGCCAGGCCTTTGCAGGGGACCAAGGGACCAAAACAGATGGAGCCTGTCCTTCACAAAGCTCCATTCTGTCCCCGCTGCACAGAACTCTCCAGCTCAATCCTGCTCCTCGGTTTCACAGGGTGTCCATCTCACTGGCTCTTTATCCCTCTCCCAACCTTAGTCTCTCTTTCCCTCCTTCTATCTTTATTGTGCGCCAGGCTATTTCTCTTCTGGAAATATCCATGGACCTGGACATTCTGCTCCTTTTTTCTGAAGTTCGTTTCTGCCTCACCCTCACCTCAGAGGGTCTCTTGAGCTCTCCTGGTCCCTCGAGGTGTGCCTTCTCTCAGGGAGCTGGTCTCTGCATCTCCCTGCCACCTGCTGTCTCCCCCGCCCCCCCCCCCCCACGTCTCTTTTGTGTGTCTTTAAGAGCCTGGTCACCTCCTCATGATCCCCAAATACATCCAGCTCCCCTTCACTCTGGACCCACCCTGGTGTGGGGGGGAGGGGGGCCGATCCAGCCCCTCACACCCACACAGGTCAGGTCCTGTTAATGGTTAACCCACCTCTATCTAGAATACACACACCGACCAGGCTGGGGGTGACTCCCCTGCCCCCCCACCCACCCACCAGCTGTTCTTAAAGGACCAGGTGTCCTCCACAGCTCTTTGGCCCCGCGGAGAAGGAGGGCCCTGGTGTTTGGAGCCCTGAGGATGGGGGAGGGGAGCTGCCCAGTGCCTGCGTCTGCAGAGCTGTGTCCGGGAGGCCACGAGATGGCCAGGAGGGGTGCATAAGCAGGGAGCTCCATCCAGTCTCACTTGCCCTGGGCTTATCACCTGGTGTATTTAACCAGGGGTGGTTTTCCCAGCCCTGCCCAGAGCCCAGGCTGGCAGTGCCAGGGTGACTGAACACCTGAGACCTGATGGCTGGGGGAGGGGGAGGGAACCCTCAGTCCAAGAACTGGGGGTTTGAGCTCAAGGTGTAGACCCTCCTCCTCCTCCCCCCCAATATCTGGAGGTTGGGGCATATGGTCTGCAAGATGTGTGTGTGCGACACCTGAGTGACCCAGGTCCGAATGTTAGGCTTTTCCAGATTTAGTGACTAACACCTGGCCTGAGTTGGGGCAACTGTGGGTCTCAGTGTGAGACAGGGCTGCTCAGTGGCAAGACTACCATCCCCCAACTGTCCACCTCCTAGCCTTTGAGCCCGGCATCCCCCCTCCCCTCCCCGGAATTGCCACTTCAGGGTCACAGGGGAGGCCGATGGGGTGGGGGCTGGGCTTCTGGGGCTGCCCCTTCCCCTTAACCCCTACCTTGCCACAGCCTGCTCAGGCCCTGCCCCCTGACGTCAGCGAGCAGGAAGTCCTAGTTAATGATCAGCCCACCTGACAGGTGCGGGATAAGGCCTGGCACATCAGAGGCAGCCGCCAGAGGGAAGGGGAATGGGGGGGGGAGCATGGGGGGCGGTGCTTTCCCCCTGCCGGTGAGTGTTCTAGGATGGCCCCCCTTGAGGCTGGTCTCCCCGGATGCACCCGAGGAGCCAGTTCGGGTTTCCCAGGCGCCTGCCTCTTGCGCCCCAGGAGGCCAGCAGCAGCCAGCGTGCTTCCAAGGACCCCGTTAGTGACCCACGGAAGTCCGTCTCCTTCATGGAAGTCCCTCTAGCGATCTTGCCCAATTCTGACTCTGCCCGCAAGCCTCGCTCCCATCCCTCCTAAAAGCCTCCTGATGCACCTCCCCTCCCCTCACGGGCAGGCAGAGTCCTCCCCCCTATATCCTCGGTAAATACGGGGGAAGCTCCGGAAAAGAAACCCAATCCCCAAGCGTGGCGATGGCTCCCATGCCGCAGCCATCTCCCCGCAGCCTGTCCTGTCATCTGAAAAGCAGGCGGTGACCAGGGGCGGGCATTTGCCAGGCTCGCCAGTGGGCCTGCCTGGGCGAAGAGCGACACCTGGAGGACACAAGCAGCATCCTCCCTGCAGGGCCAGTCCCGTCCCAAAGAGGGCGCAGCAGCTCACACACTGAGGGACCACGAAGGAAAAGAAACCCACGTTTCGGTTTATTGAAGGGGGACAGGGGGCAGGAGAGGGAGCGATAAATGCTTTTGCTTCATTGATAAGAGCGACAAGTCCAGGAGGCCCTTCTCCAGGAGGAAGGGGCCGCCTCTTCCCCAACTACGAGCAGCAGCGAAGCCAAGCGGAGGAGGGGAAAGGGAAACCGGAGGGGCCGAGGGACCCCGAACACCGCCCTCAGACAGAGGCCACGGCTTTCTCCCCCCACCCTCAACGCGTGTACCCCAGGGGACCCCGTGGGAGGAGGACGGGAGTATGTACACGGGCGGGGGGGGGGGGGCACTGGGCTGGGGAGGGGAGGGAATAACTTATCCGCAGCAGCGGTGGGTGGCCAGGGGGCAGGGGCAGCAGGCTGGTGGCCGTGGTGGTCTAGGGGTCCCGTTCTTTCTTAACCTTGATGTCTCCGGCGAGGATGGTGGCGATCTCCCCCTGCATGAAGGCCCAGGGGACAGAGGAGCCCACCAGCGGGCACTTCTCTCCGCTGGGGCAGTACACCTCGCCGGCAGGGCCCTGCGCCTTGATGAACTCTCTGGAGCAGGGGAAGCAGAACTTGTGTCCGGGCACGGAGGGGCACTGGACGAAGTGGGTGTCTTCCAGCCGCTCCCGGCACAGCGTGCAGCACAGCGGGGCTCCGGGGGTGGCCCCGGTGCCGCCGCCGCCCCCGCTGACGGCTTCTGCCCCGGTGGTGGGGCTGACTTCGGCATCCCCGTTTCGGGCCACCAGGCGATGCTGGGCTACGGGCTGGGCCGTGGAGGAGGCCGCGGGGCTGGCACCCCCCGCGCGCCCAGGGCCGCCGCCCCCGCTGGGGTCCTTGGGGGAGTGGCCCAGGGCTTCAGCCACATTCTTCAGGGCGGCGATGGGCGAGGGCATCCCGGGGGTCTCGGCAGAGTACGGACCGCCGGGGGCCACCCAGTGTCGCTGCTGCTGCTCCTCGCTGGTCATCTTCCCGGCCGCCTCGCCCTCGGGCTCAGGGGACGCCTTGCGGCGGCGGGTGGCGGGCGCCAGGTTGCGGGACGGGGCCCTCGGGGGCGGGCCGCACAGGGCTGCGGGGGCCGGCTCGGGGTACTGCTGGGGCAGGGCCTCGGCCGGGGCGGGCTCCCGGAAGCTCCGGACGCCGTCGGTGAGCAGCTCTCCTAGCTGGCGCCACTCCCCCGAGCCGTGCCGGCGCTCGTACTCGAGGTACTTGAAGCCCGAGGAGGCCAGGGCCTTGCCCGGCTCGCGCAGGGCATCGTGAAACATCTGGCGGGCCACGGCCAGGACGCCCGCGTACACGTTGCCGGAGCCGCAGGGATACTCGGTGAAGAGCTTCAGCTCAAACTCGTAGCCCGGCGGGCGGGCGGCGGCGTCGAAGGCGAACACCCGGCCCACCAGCCCGTGATCCTTCTTGAAGCGGACGTTGAAGGGGGCGCAGGCGGACAGCGCCAGCAGCTGCTCCCGCACAGCTTTCGGGCGGCCGTGCCACTCCTCCGCCCTGCCCCGCATGGCCTCGTTCAGTTCCGCCAGGCAGTCCGCATTCCTCTGCTGCTTCTCCTTCTCGAAATCGGAGCCGAAGATCGGGCGGGCAGGGCTCAAGCCCGGTGCCAGGGTGAGAGCTCGGCTTCCCAGGCCGGTCACCGCAGCTGCCAGCAGCCCGGGGGGCACCAAGCCGGGCATGGAGCCAAGCAAGGCCCTTCTCGCCCCCTCCACCACCACGGCGTCCTCGCGGCCCAGCCCGTTGGCCAGGCGGGACCCCAGCGTGTACTCCAGGGCGGGCGAGGGCAGCGGGAGGCGGCCGGACGAGGTGGCCCTGTCGTAGCGGTCCTGGCCCGAGGTGCTGCCGCCGGCCCCCGAGGGCTGGGCCTGGGCCTGCGGCGGCGGCAGCTGGGGTCCCTGTGCGGCGGCGGCGGCGGCGGCAGAAACCAGGTCCTTGGAGGTGGGGTGCTTGAGGGCCGGGGGCCCCGGGGAGCGGCCCTCGGGGAGCACGTGGCTGCGCTTGAGCTGGCGGGCGGCGTCGATGAGCAGCTCGATGCGGTCCGCGCCCTCAAAGTTCACGCAGCCGCGGCACACGGCCTCGCTGAAGTCCCACACCATGGCCCACGGCATCTTGGGCAGGTCGCACAGGTAGCACCACTGGCGGCGGGACGCCTGCACCGACGCCATGGCCCCCCGCGCGCGCGCGCGCGCCGCCCGGCCCCCGCGCTCCACCCGCCGCCGCCGGCGTTCGATCCGCCGCCGCCGCCGCCGCGGTCGACGACGACGCTCCTTCTAGTCGCGTCCCCGGGAAGCGCGAGCCGCAGTCGGGCCTCGGGCTCGGCCTCCCCGCGGATCCAGGCCCGGCCCCCCTTCCCCGCCCCCTGGGCCCTAAGCCTTTTTCCTCACTCCCGCCTCCTCGGAAAGGCAGACACAGAGGCGCGTCGGCGCCCCCGTCCGGTCCGGGCTCCGGGGCCGAGGCGCGCACAGCTGGGGCCCGGGGATGGGCCGCGGGTGCCGCCGCCGCCCTCAGGCTCCCGCCGCTCGCGTCGCTTTCGCCGCCGCCACCACTGCAACGGCCGCCGCCGCCGCCGCCTCCACCTTCTTCTGCCCCAGAGGCCGCTTCGCAGGGAAAGTTACATAACGCGCCGGCAAAGCCTTCTGGGAAACGTAGTCCCGCCGGGGCCGGTTCTTAAAGGGGACGGCTGCGGCTGCGGCGGCGGCGGCGGCGGCGGCGGGGGTGGGGTGGGGGGGGGGTTCCCTCGTCGCTTCCTTGCCGCGCGCATCCCTTTGCCACTCACTCCTCCAAAAGGGCAGGGAGGTCGGGGCGCTGCGAGGAGCTCGGGCACAGGAGTTGGGGGTAAGGATGTGGTACCAATGGTCAGAGGTACCACGAACCCAGAAATGGTAGGAGACAGACATGTTTCCCGGCGTCCGCTTTCTGCTCCGACTTGCTGTGCAGCGTTAAGCGCCGGCCTTGCCCTCTCTGAGACTGGGTTCCCCGCCCGTCAAAGGTAAACCAATGGCCAGTAAAGAAGGCAGGCGCTCCAGGGTTGGAATGGAGGGGCCCTGATTGGATGGTTTCTGGGTAGGGGACGGGAAGTTGGCAATTGGATGGTGGTGGTGGTGGTGGTGGGGAGATTGTCCACTTGGCACTTTGTTTCCCTCAGACTCCCGGGTATCAGCCTCTGAGCCGGCCCAGCAGCAGCCAGCTACAAAGAGAGGCGCAGGCCTCTGCCTCAGTTGCCTCATCTGCCCTCCAACTCTGTTCCAGCTCCGACAGCGCGCTCTGGCGTCCAAAGGGTTACCACGTCCGTTTCTCCGCCCGCCTCCAACTTCACTACAACTCCCAGAATGCTTTGCGGATCGGACAAACTGACGCACTTCCGCTGTCTGGGAGGTCGGGGGGGGAGGCCTTCCCTATTCCCACAGACTGTCCTACCTCCGACACCCCCATCAATTTGGTGGTGGTGGTTTTGGGGGGCGGGAGGCGGTTTTCTCCCGTGTTTTCGGAGCACGGAGTTGAGGGGATCACCACCTTCTACTGCTCCCCAATTGGAGGGAGGAGGAGGAGGCCAGAGATGGCGAGCAAGAGTCGGGGTGGGGGGTGGGGGTTAGTCTCTGAGAAGAACTAGCGTCAGACCACCTTTCAACAACCTTGAGTGCCTACTACCTGATAGGCCCAGCCAGGCTTTGGGGCCCCCGTGTTTTTTCTTATAATTTTTTTTTTTTAAATTGCAGAGAGGGAGTCAGAAATAGAAGCATCAGTGATGAGAACCATGGATTGGCTGTCTCCAGCAGGTCCCCTACTGGGAATAAAAGCCTGCAACCCCAGCACGTGCCCTGACCAAGAATCAAACCCTGACCTTCTGGTCCATGTTTGTTTTTTCTTCTTCTAGTCGTTGGGAATAGTGCCAGGCAAGCTGATGTGAGGGCTGGGCGGGGAAGACAGGTCTCTAAGTCCTAACCTCCATTAGCCTCTTCCTAAGCCTGAGTCCAATTTAAGAACACCAAAATAGTTTAATGTATCGTCAGCGTTGCATTCTTTAATGTTTACTGATCAGGGGCTGCCTACTCCTCTCCCTCATCCAGCTGCAAGCACAGCAGCTCTGATTTTATGTTACCCGCCTCTAACTTGTGAGAAACGGACTTCTTGCCCAGCGGGTGTGCTTCAGTGGTTGAGCGCTGTGGACCTAGGAGCCGGGAGGTCACGGTTTGATTCCCATCAGGGCACACGCTGAGGCTGCAGGCTTGATCCCCAGTGTGGGGCTTGTGGGAGGCAGCCACTCAATGACTCTCATCATTGTTGTTTCTCCCCCTCTCTGAAATTATACACTCTGGAAAGGGCTCCTTTTGCTTTAACCTAAGCAATGTTATGTGCACAATCATGGCTCTGTGTGCTATCTACATTTGTACAAAAGTTAAAGGTGCATCTACAACTATTATAAAAGGGCCACCAGGTATTACTGAAAATTGCATTTGGGTCATCCTCTAGCAAACTCTACTGGCAGACAAGAATTTTGGCCAGATGCCAGCTTCAGGTGGACTGGATTGGCACCTGACAAGTTTAAGGCTAGTTCCTAAACTCAGGGGGGGAAAAAAAACAAAAAAACGGAGACCTCTAGATTCTGCTTTTCACTGGCTACCTTCAGGTGAAGATGCAAACATGCGTATGAATGCTGAGCATGGTGCCTGGCCCGGAAAGAAGCACTGTAAGTGAAGTGTTTGTTTTTAAGCTGCCCATTATTTCAAAGATTCAACTCCTCTTCAGCATAGGTAATGCTGAGGACACAGGAGTGACCGAGAGAGGCTCAGGCCTTGACCTGACAAGGCTCAGCCTAGTGAGGGAGGTAGACCTGCCATTTAAATGTGCTCAGCGTCAGCTTGAGGACTGAAGGGTCCCAGGTTCGATTCCGGTCAAGGGCATGTACCTTGGTTGCGGGAATATCCCCAGTAGGGGGTGTGCAAGAGGCAGCTGATCGATGACTCTCTCTCATCGATGTTTCTAACTCTATCTCTCTCCCTTTCTCTCTGTACAAAATCAATAAAATATATTAAAAAAAAAATAAATGTGTTCAGATGATTAACTTCATTTTTGGGTAACTGCTGGGGGAGAGGAGGTGATATTTGAGCTAAGGCCTGGAAGGTAAGTAGAATCTAGTTGTAGAAAATAAAGCCTCCTACATCAAAAGATGCCCATTTTACAGATGAGGAAAATGGAGGACTGTGGTTACATAGCTGGCCAGGGCACACCAGGGGTGGAGCCAGGTATGAATCCAGGGAGGTGGTTATTACCTGCTTTGCTCCAGGCTCTGCAGCAGGTTTCAGAGTAAGAAAATCAGCTGCTGGGCTGAAACCGGTTTGGCTCAGTGGATAGAGCATCGGCTTGCGGACTGAAGAGTCCCAGGTTCGATTCCGGTCAAGGGCATATGCATTGGTTTAGGCACATCCCCAGCAGGGGGTGTGCAGGAGGTAGCTGGTCAATGTTTCTCAACAGTGTTTTTAGCTCTCTAGCCTCTCCCTTCCTCTCTGTAAAAACTCAATAAAATATATGTATATTTTAAAAATCAGCTGCTGGGACTCGTTCCCCTCTCCAACTGGGAGTCTGTGCTTGTTTCTCAGTAAATTCCCACCTTTGCTATACTAAATAAATTAATTAATTAATTTAAAAAATCAGCTCCTGCCTTCTTGAACTATGGAGGAAATGTGTTTTAATTGGGGACCCTATTAAGTAGCAGACCCATCCTAGGGGGCAGGGGATCCAGGATGCTTTGCTGGAGAAGACATTTCTGTGACGTCTGAAGGATGAGTAAGTAGGAATAACATTCGAACACTGGCCTTGACAGTTTTAGCAAAGGCTCCAGTCTCTGACTTCAAGGGTGTGTCGCCAGCTCATGGGAGGGAGGGGCAGGTGTAGGGACTGAAATCCTAGGCCTGTCTCAGCCGGAGCCTCAAGTGATTGTATTAAAAATAAGTTTATTGGTATCTTGTCACCACTGAGGAGAAAGGAAGGGGCTGACTTCCGGAGGTCAGAGGGCAATGGGAGGCAGAGGACCCAACCTGTACCTCCCCGTGACAACTCCCCCCTCCCCCCCCAACACAGACTGCTGTGTCCTCATAGTCATCCACGTTCGGATTTGTCTCGCCGCCCCCACTCCCTCCCAAGTCTGGACTGGGAAGTGGGGAGGCCCCCGGCAGATCAATTCTCTTCAAGTCAAGACCAGGAGTGGTTAGGGGAGGGGGATGTGCAGCCCACCGAAGGCGGTAAGAAAGAACATAAAACCAATGGCTTAGAAGTCAGGATTAAGGGAAGCAGCCAGGCAGACAGCGCTGTACTGGACAAGGGGCTGGGGGGGCCCATGGGCGAGGGCCCCCGCGAATCAGGCACTAACTAGTATGGGGGATCGGATAGGGGTGCTCACCCCCTGCAGCAGGGAGCCAGGGTGCAGCTGGCGCAGGGCAGGCGCATGGCCCTCCTCCGCCGGGCAAAGCTGGGGGAGGCGGTGCAGGCAGAAAGTGCAGACAAGCTTGAATCCAATGGCAGGTTTCACGGAGATTTCCACCGGCCTCGCCTCTTCCGCGTGGGAAAACCTTTCCTCCTCTTGTGTGGGGGGGAATCATGGGGAGGAGGAGGGGTTGGGGGCGCCCGGGGGGTCCTTTCCTCGTTTCTAAGGGCGACGATCACCCCCCTGGCTGCCACCTTGGCCGGGTCCACGACAGCAGCCACCAGGGACACGGGCTCTGGGGTGCTCTCCACCTTGGGGGCGGGTGGAGGCAGGACAGGCCTGGGGGGCGGGGGGGGCGGGGGGGGGCGGGGGGTCCACGGGGGTTCCGGGCAGAAGGGGCAGCAGGGCGCTGAGGGCCTCGCTCAGCTTGGTCAGTCCCTGCCGCAGGGTGCCAGCCAGCTCCCTGATGGCGTTGGCGGTCTCCTGCTGAGCCCGCAGGAAGTCCAGGGAGGGGTCTGGGGCCGAGGGCACAGGCAGAGGCAGGAGTGGGGGCGAAGGGCTGGCGGGCGAGGGTGCCCCTTGAACCTGCTGCGATGGCGGGGGTGCCGGAGGGGCTGGGGGCGGTGGAGACAAGGCCAGACGGGGCAGCTGGACGGTCTGCAGGGCCGGAGGGGGTGAGGACTCACGCTGCTTGGGCAGTGGTGGGCAGCCCCTCTCCGGGGGGCTGCAGGAGGGCCGGGCTGAGGGCTCCGGGCTGCTGGAGCCCCCCTCGCTGTGGGCTGGTGGGTCTGCGGAGAGAGATTTGGGAAGGTGTGCATGACGCTGCGATGCTGTCTGGATTTCTCCTTCCCGCCTCCCACCCACCTCAGCCCCAGAGCCACCTTTAAGACTTGTCAGGTCATGCCTTGCAACAGAAGCCCGCACTCTGCAGAGTCAGTGCGTTAGACTGATACCCTGGCGGCCTCCGCTGAATCGGGCAGAGCCAACCTAGAATCTGGAAGGCTCGGACCCTCTGATACTCTGTCCCCGCACTTCTCAGACCTCTTTGCTGGGTCCCAGGGAGAGAGGGGTGGTGGCCGGAGCGGCAGGGGCAGTCCTGGAGGCTGGCAGGAGGGGTTGTCTCCTACCGGGATGATGCCAGGATGTCAACCTCGGCTCTGGTCTGTACCAGTGCGCCCCCAGGCCTGCCGGGCTTCCTCCATCTCATCTCCCCCCGGGATCTCATTCATGCTGTGAACTTGAACAGTCCTTCTCTCCACTGTGGACTCCGCATACCCTGCTGATCATCTACCAATGCCTCTGGCTCTCTTGCCCGGAGCTGAGCTCCTGGTCCCCCCAGCCTGCTCCTCCCCCAGCCACCCCCATCGCGGCTCATGGCAGCTCCACCCTTTCAACCTGAACACAGTCCACATGCAGAGGCTTCCAGCTTCCCAGGCCCAGCCTGGACCCTTCTCTCGGGCCACAAACTTTTCCTCTTGCCCTCGCCGGTTTGGCTCAGTGGATAGAGCACACTGGCCTCCCGTCTTTTTCAAGTGAAGGGTCCCGGGTTCGATTCTGGTCAAGGGCACATGCCCAGGCTGTGAGCTTGATCCCCAGTAAGGGGGGCGTACAGGAGGCAACCGATCAATGATTCTCTCTCATCATTGATGTTTCTATCTCTTCCTCTCTGATATCAATAAAAATATATTTAAAAACCAAACAAACAAAAACCCTTTCCTCCTTTTCTCTCCCAAGACCCCACCACCCATCGACAAACACCATTGGTTCTGCCTCCACACGAATCCAGCACCCAACCTCCACGGCCCCCACCTGGTCCACCCATCACCTCCCACCTGAACCACAGCAGCTGCCTCCTCACCGGCTTCCTGCTTCCACCCTGCCCCTGACAGGCTGCTCTCCGCAAGAGCCTCAAGGGCCCAACCGAAATACATGTCAGTTATGCTACAGGAGAGAAGCCAGTCACCAAGGACTCCGTGTCACGTGACCCACTTATACGAAATGTCCAAAATAGGCACCTCTGCAGAGACAGACAGTAGATTAGTGGCTGCTTAGGGCAGGGTGGAGATGGGGGGATGGGCAGAGGGTGATGGCTAAGAGGTGCAGGGATTCTCTCTCAAGTGAAGGAAAAGTGTCTGAAATGGACTGTGATGGTTGCAGACTCTGTGCATATGGGAAAAGCCACTGACTTGGGGCAGGCGGGCTACACGGTATGGGAATTCTAGCTTAATGAAGATGTTAAAAAAATACAAGTCAGTTCTAACCGGTGTGGCTCAGTGGATAGGGCGTCGGCCTGTGGACTGAAGGGTCCCAGGTTCTGTTCCGGTCAGGGGCATGTACCTCGGTTGCGGGCGCAACCCCAGTGGGGGTTGTGCAGGAGGCAGCTGATTGATGTTTCTCTCTCATCGACGTTTCTAACTCTTTATCCCTCTCCCTTCTTCTCTGTTAAAAAATCAAATAAAATATATTTTTAAAAACACACAAGTCAGATGTTGTCTTTGTCAGCTCAAAGCCTTCTGGCTTTCATCTCACTCAGAGGAAGGAAAGTCCTCAAAGACCCCAAGTTTCTGCAGGATCTGCCCCATGATCTCCCAGACCTCACCTCCCTCCCCACTGCCTTTATCTTGTTCATGTGGCTCCGCCACCTTGGCCTTCTCATTGGTCCTCACACAAGGATGTTCCTGCATCAAGGCCTTTGCATTTGCCATTCGTTGGCCTGGAAAGGTCTTTCCTCAGACCCACCTGCCTGGCTCCCTCCCTCGCCTCCTCAGGCCTCTGCGCCCAGGTGGCCTCCTTGGGAAGACACTCCTTGATCTCCCCTCTTCCATGGCTCCCATCCCTGGGCTAAAACGGCTCCGCTGTCCTCCCACGCTACTGTCCTCACAGCCATTCTCGGGATAGGTGCTCCCACTATCATCCCATTTTACAGATTAGGTGACTGAGGCCAGAGAGGTGCCACAGGCCTGGCGAATGGTAGAAGAGGGAGTGGAACCCAGGTAGGTTCCAGAGCCCACACTTTTATCCCCTCCCTGGGCAGCGGCTGTGGGCCTGGGGGTGGTGAGTCTCACTCAGAAGGACATGCGAACTGCAGCCACCTGAAAATAGGGCTTTTCGTCTACTGAGAAAGAGGCCCTCTCCCCACACTCACAGGGCTCATGGAGGGACCATCACACCGGAATTAAGATCCTATTTGCCCAGGTTGAGCCGCAGTTTCCCTACCTGTAACTGGGTGTGTGTGAGTGCCTGAGACCAAGGGCCCCCATAACAGATCATCTTCCTGACGGCCATTACTCGGAGTCACTGACTCACCTCTGGCTTAAGTGTCGGATACACAGTGAGAATTCTCCATGTTGTTATGGAGAATTCTTAGGTCTGAGAGAAATGGTCCTAATTCTCTCTCAGTGTCAACAAAGACACCTCAGGCAGCCCCAGGCTGTTTCAGTCCTTCAGTTCCTCTTTTGAGTTTGGCACTGTGGGTCTTCGAGACACTATTCTGATCAAAGAGATTTAAGCTCACTCCTGCCTCAGGGCCTTTGCTTGTGCTGTTTCCTCTAGCTGGATGCAGTGCTTTCCTCAGATACTCATCCGCTTGGCTCAATCTCTCTGTTCAGGTTACTGTGCAAAGTTCACCTCCTCCGAGAAGCTGACCCTCACTACCCTGTCTAAAGCAGCCCTCCTTCCAATGCTCATGATCCTCTGAATGCCTTATTTTTCTTTTTAGTTTTCATAACCTCCCCTATGTGATCCATGTTGGACTGTTTGTGGTCTGTCAGTTTCATAAGGAAAACTGTCTTTCTGCACAGTATTCCCCGTATCTACAACAGTGCCTGCCTCAGAAAGGTACTCATTAAACATCTGTTGAATGAATGAATGAATGAAGGGGCTCCACAGGTTTTGAAAAAACAAGTTTAGCACGTCCACTCCAGTTCAATCGGCCCATTTCACAGATAGAAACACTGAGTTTTCATTCTCACTGAGAATAAGAGCCACAAGTGATTATGTCTTTCTCCTGCTCAAGACACTTACATGACTTCTAAATGCCCTCAAGATAAAGTCCAGCCCTAGCCGGTTTGGCTTGGTGGATGGAGCATCTGCCAGTGGACTGAAGGGTCCCGGGTTCGATTCCGGCCAAGGGCACAGGCCTGGGTTGCAGGCTTGATCCCCAGTAGGGAGCGTGCCGGAGGCAGCCGATCAATGATTCTTTCTCATCATTGATGTTTCTATCTCTCTCTAACCCTCTCCCTTCCTCTCTAAAATCAATAAGAGAATATTTTTAAAAAAAGATAAAGTCCAAAGTCTGGCCTTCACTTGCAAGCCATGTGTAACCCAATGCTGGCATGCTCATTGCTTTCAGTCATACTGATGGTTGTTACTGCCAGGCAATCTAGCCCAATTGCTAAGTGCATGGACTGCGAGTTGGACACACGTGTATTCCAGTTTGAACTCTACTCCTTACTTGCTGTGTGACCTTGGGTGGGGGAAGGAACCTCTTTGAATCACACGATCCTGAACTGCTTGGTTTGATCCTGTCCCTCTTTCCTCAAAACCCTCCCGTGGCTTCCCACAGCACTTAAGGAGAACATTCAAACTCCTCAATCCAGCCTAAAGGCCCTGCGGGGTCTGGTCTTTGCTGACCTCTCCAGCCTCACCTCAAAACATTTCCCTTCTTCCATCTTTCCACGGTCCCTCTCCTCTCTTCAACGGGGAGACTTCAGGTCTCTGAACTGACCGATCTTTCTTGCTTCCAAACCACTGGACATGCTGTGCCTTCTACCAGGAACAATCTCCTGGCCCTTCATCCTCACTCTATGTCTCAGCTCTGATTTCTCCTCCTCCAGGAAGCCCTCCTTGACCTCCCAGGCTAGGTCAGCTGGGAGTCATCCCTGACTACGTATGAGTCTGTCTTCCCCACTGGACTGGGAGTCCCAGGAGGGCAGGCCTGAGGATGTCTCAGCCACAGACAGAAACACTGAGGTTTGATTCACACTAAGAACAAAGGTCCAAATTATTGTGTTTCTTTCCTGCTTAAGACTCCCGAATGCCCTCAAGATGAAGTCCAAAGTCTGACCTTCAATGTGTCCCCAACACTGCCCAGCAGCGGACAGTGCCTGGGGAATACTGTATAAGAAATAATAACCTAGCCCTAGCCGGTTTGGCTCAGTGGATAAAGTGTGGGCCTGCGGACTGGAGGGTCCCAGGTTTGATTCTGATCAAGGGCATGTACATTGGTTGCGTGCACATCCCCGGTGGGGGGTGTGCAGGAGGCAGCTGGTCGGTGTTTCTCTCTCATCGATGTTTCTGGCTCTCTATCCCTCCCTCTTCCTCTCTGTAAAAAAATCAATAAAATATATTTTTAAAAAAAGAAAAAAAAAGAATAACCTAGCCCTAGCTGGTTTGGCTCAGTGGATAGAGCGTCGGCCTACAGACTGAAAAGTCCCAGGTTCAATTCCGGTCAAGGGCATGTACCTTGGTTGTGGGCACATCCCCAGTAGGGGGTGTACAAGAGGCAGCTGATTGATTATTCTCTCTCATCAATGTTTCTGACTATCTATCCCTCTCTCTTCCTCTCTGTGAAAAATCAATAAAATATATTAAAAAAATAAAATAAAAAAGCTAATAATGAGTATTCAAGAGGCCATGTTCTAAGCAATTTATGCAAATTAATTCACTCAATCTTTTCAACCACCTTTGGGTAGCAACTACTTTTTATCCCCATTTTACAGATACAGAAACTGATCTGCAGTTAACTTACCCAAATTGACAGAGCGGAGTGGCAAAGTTGTGACTGGAGCTCAGTCTGCCTCCAGAGTCACTACCCCACAACACGTTTATTTATTTATTTTTATTTATTTATTTTTTTAATATATTTTTTATTGATTTTTTACAGAGAGGAAGGGAGAAGGATAGAGAGTTAGAAACATCGATGAAAGAGAAACGTCAATCAGCTGCCTCTTGCACCCCCCCAATGGGGATGTGCCCGCAACCAAGGTCCATGCCCTTGACCGGAATCGAACCTGGGACCTTTCAGTCCGCAGGCCGATGCTCTATCCACCGAGCCAAATCGGTTTCGGCCCCACAACACGTTTAACTGAAATGATGCCTTGCCCTAGCTCAGAGGTCGGCAAACTGCGGCTCGTGAGCCACACGCGGCTCCAAAGCCGCGGTTTGCTGTTCTGTTAACTAATGAGTTTGCCGACCACTGGGACAGGGACTTAATCACAAGGAACAACAACAACCTGCAATTATTGGAATTGATTCTCCAGGTCAGTGGTCGGCAAACTGCGGCTTGAGCCCTAGTTGGTTTGGCTCAGTGGACAGAGCGCTGGCCCGCGGACCATAGGGTCCCTGGCTGGGATTCGGTCAAGGGCTCCATCCCCAGGAGGCAGCCGCTCCATGATTCTCTCTCATCACTGTTGTTTCTCTCTCCCTCTCCCTTCCTGTCTGAAATCAATAAAAATATATTTTAAAAAGGATTAGATCACAAAATTTAAAAAAAAGAGAGAAAAAAGAAATGAAATGATGCCTGAGCTAAGGACTCTGGGTGTGCACTCTGGGGCCAGGCCTCCTCGGGCTGGGATCTGTTCCTGCCTCTGCCAGTCACTAGCGGTGGCACCTGAGGCAAGTCGTTTCACCTCTCCGAGCCTCAGTTTCCCTAGGTTTAACATTGGGGATGCTGACAGCATCCACCTACCAGGGTTGCAGTGAGAATCTGAGGAGCCACCTCAAGGGCTGGGACCCGCGCCAGGCACCCAGCAGACTTCGAACCATCACACCCAGGTGACGGTGAAGGCACTCACCTGCCCCTCGGTCTTCCCTGCGGTGGTCCTCGGACAACACACAGCGTTCGGTGTAAGCACCTGGGGCCAGCGGCTGCGAGGGGGGCGCCGCCGCCGGGGGCTGCTCCGCCCCGGCACCAGCCCCCGGCCCCGGCCCTGGCCCCGCCACACCCGGCCCCAGGATGGCGAAAATGGTCTCCTCCTCGGCCGAGAAGGCGTCCTCGGCGGCGGCCCCGGCGCCCTGCGTGGAGTGCGGCACGCGGGCCAGCTTCTCCTTGGTGCGGCGCTTGAAGTCGTTCCAGCGCTTCTGCACCTCCTGGCCGGTGCGCTTCCAGCTGGTGATGCCGTTGATCTTGGCCGCGATGCCGTCCCACACGCGCCGCCGCTCGGCCACGCTCACCCGACGGCTCTGCGCGCCGTAGAGCTGCGGGTAGTGGGCGCGCACCTCCCGGATCAGGATCTGGTTCTCCTCGAAGGAGAAGCGCGGCTTGCGCAGCCGGGTGGTCTCTTCCGCTTCGGCCACCGCCGCCGCCGAGGCCATGGCGCCCCCCGACGCCGCCGGCCGGCCGCCTGGCGCATGGGGGGCGCCGGCGCTGCGGGCACAGGGCGCACCGCGCTGGCGGGGGGCTCGGCGTCCCCGCGCCGCCAACCCCACCCCGGCCGGCTGCTGCCGCTGCGACACCGGCTCCTAAGCACCCGGGGCCGGGGATCGGGGCGGGGGGCGGGGGGCGATGGGCCGTGGGGGGCGGGCAGTCCGAGCGGACACCCGCGGAGCGCTCCTCCCCTGCCCGCGAGGCGCAAAGTGCCAAGCCGAGGAGGAGCGGATGGCGATGGGGAGGCTTTGGAGGGGTGGAGGGAAAGGGGGCAAAGCGGAAGAGGGGGTGTCTGCGGGGGTCAGAGGAGAATGGGGGCACAGGGAAAGTGGAAGGAGGATGGGGGTGTTTCGGGGGTCGACAAAGCACAAGGGTCATGGGGGTAAACGATGCTGGAGGGGAGATGCAGCAGGAAGGGGGGGTCTGGAGCAGAGGAGCGCTCTGGGGGTTCCGGGCCAATGGGACGTCCGTGAGACCATTAGGAGAAGGGGTCCTCCGAGGGGGGATGAGCAGGAATAACGGGGAGTTGGGGGGCTCCTAGGTCAGTGGGGCTGGGACGATGGAATATTAGGAACTGGGGTCTGCAGAGATTGCGGGGGGTGGGGGGGGGCTCCGGGGATTGCTGGAAATTACGGGGCGCCCTGGGGGCAACGGGAGTCAGGGATTAGGCGGGGGGACAACCGAAGCTATTGGGGCGGGGGGGGGGCTCCTGCAAGAGTGAGGGTCGCGGAGGGTGGGGACCGAGTCGGGCCGCGGGGTCACTCACCGGCGCCGCCGCAGCCCCCGCCTGCCCGTCGGTCAAGGCTCGGGCTTCTGCGGCCTCTTCCCTCCCTCCCCCCGCTCCTCTCCGGGCTCCCCCTCCTCGGACCCCGCCTCCCGCAGCCGGGAGAGCCGCGGCGCAGGCGCACCGCACGCCTGGCGGTCCCCGACGCCCCGGCCGCCGGGGGTTCACGCCCCGCCCACGTCGCAGGCGCAGGGCCGCCTCCCGCCAGCCTCCGCCCGCCGCGGCCTCCGGTGCCACCACGGCGCACGCGCAAAAGCCTGCCTCACGCATGCGCGCCCCCTGCCTCTAGCCTTGGTACCCAAGGCTGCGGCCCTGCGCAGGCGCAGCAAGCCTCGGGGGAGGCAGGGGAGACCTGAGGGAGAGCCCTGGGACCGAGCGGCGTCCCGCCTTTTGAAAAAAAAACCCAAAAAACAATAACTTCTAAATATATTTTATTGATTTTTTACAGAGAGGAAGAGAGAGGGATAGAACTAGAAACATCCATGAGAGAGAGACATGGATCAGCTGCCTCTTGCACACCCCCCACTGGGGATGTGCCCGCAACCGAGGTACATGCCCTTGACAGGAATCGAACCTGGGACCTTTCAGTCCGCAGGCCGATGCTCTATCCCACATGTGTCAAACACAAGGCCCGAGGGCCAAATCCGTCCCGCCAGGCCTTGCAATGTGGCCCGCACCGCGCTGTCATCACTGCACTCCACTGTGTTCCATCACAATGACAGTTTATGACTGTTCAGTAAACCATTCGGCCCGCGATTTAGGCTGGATTTTAGATTTTGGCCCCTTCTCTGATTGAGTTCGACACCCCTACTCTATCCACTGAGCCAAACCGGTTTGGCCCATCCCCGCCTTTTGGACTTGCAGCCCACCCAGCTCAATAACTATGCATATGTGTGTGTTTTTTTTCTCTAGGAGAAAAGGGAGGGAGACGGCGTTGGAGGGATGCGCTTTGTTTCCATGACAACTGCGTGGGTGGGGTGGAAAGGGGGGTTCCTCCTAAGAAAAAACGGGTTGTCGCCTCCTTTTACTCACCCCTGCGCGGGACTACTCGGGATCCGCTAACCACCTATTCCCCGGAGGGGCGGGGCACCCTGGGAATATGATGCTCCAGGCGGGCGCAGTAACTATGGCAACGCATAAAGCTTCCATCCATGCCTGGGGGGCTCCCCTATCCACACGTTTCCTTCATGAGGCAAGGGAGGGAGACGGAGGGAGAGCCTCCTCCGTAGGGAGGGCGATCCTGGCGCGGGTATGACTTTAAAAAGCAAATGCAGGGAAGCAGGAACTAATCTAGAAGACAGTTGGGTGAGCTGGAAGGCAGGATGAAACATTTGTAATTTAGTAGTCCGCAGGAGACTTCAAGGTCATTCAACCAGCAGTGCTTCATCTATTCAACAAATGTTTATTGAACGTCTACACAGTTCCAGGTGCAGGGAATACAGAAGACAGAAACCTATACCTTCATGGTGCTCACTTTTTACGTGGGAGAATAAGACCATTGGCAAAATAAATAGGCGTATAAGTGAGAAGGCGATAAATATTATGAAGAGAATGGAAGGGAAAGGGCTTGGGGAGTCTAAGGGAGGCCTCATTTAAGTAGAGAGGTGACATTTAAAGAGAGAGGTGAACCCTAACCGGTTTGGCTCAGTGGATAGAGCATCAGCCTGCAGATTCAAGGGTCCCCAGGTTCGGTTCTGGTCAAGGGCATGTACCTTGGTTGCGGACACATACCCAGTGGGGAGTGTGCAGGGGGCAGCTGATCGATGTTTCTTTCTATCCCTCTCCCTCCTTCTCTGTAAAAAATAAAAAAAAAATGTATTTAAAAAATAAATTAGAGAGGTGACATTTATTTTTATTTTTTTTAAATATGTTTTATTGATTTTTTACAGAGAGGAAGAGAGAGGGTAGAGAGTTAGAAACATCGATCAGCTGCCTCTTGCACACCCCCTACTGGGGATGTGCCCTCAACCAAGGTATGTGCCCTTGACCGGAATTGAACCCGGGACCTTTCAGTCAGAAGGCCCACGCTCTATCCACTGAGCCAAACCAGTTTTGGCGACATTTAAGTAGAGAGGTGAAGCAGGTGAGAGAGCAAGTGCAGCCAGGGTTATGACTTGCCTGGTGTTACAGGAGCATCTAGGAAGCCGATGGGGATGGAGGGAGTCAGGGGTGGGCAGGGTGGGGAGCCAGATGGCGCAGGGTCTTGTGGGTCCGTGCTGGCACTTAGGCCTTTACCCTCCATGAGGTGAGAGCCAGGGGCGGGGCCTGCACTGGGGAAGGACTCAGTAAGATTCCTCTGGGGACCTGCCTTCAGGGAACCAGGATGGAAGCTGGGAGCCCAGCGAGGAGGCCACTGCCCTGGTTCAGGAGATGGTGGCTCCAACCCAGGTGGTAGCAGGGAAGGCGAGGTGAAGTGGATTGCCCATGGAAGTGAGAGAACGACAGAAGTGCAGGGTGACTCCAGTGTCTTTGGCCTGAGTAACAGGAAGGATGCAGCCACCAGAAGCAATGGTGGGCAGAGCTGCAAGAGGATCAGGAGTTCGCCCTAACCGGTTTGGCTCAGTGGATAGAATGTCGGTCTGCAGACTGAAAGGTCATAGGTTCGATTTCAGTCAGGGGCATGCACCTTGGTTGCGGGCACATCCCCAGTGGGGGGTGTGCAGGAGGCAGCTGATCAATGTCTCTCTCTCATCAATGTTTCTAACTCTCTATCCCTCTTCCTTCCTCTCTGTAAAAAATCAATAAAATATATTCAAAAAGAGGATCTGGAGTTCAAGTTTGCCTAAACTTGCGGTGTCCATTAGTCTCTCCAAAACAAATGGCAGGTAGTCAGCTGGATATTTGAGTCTGGACTTCAGGGGAAGAGCTTCAATCCTGAGATAGAAATTTAGGCGTTGTCAGTGAATAAATGCCCTGTAAGTCCCTAAGGCTGGGAGAGGCCAACCAGGGACCATTGTAGGTAGAAAAGAAGCCCAGGCTGGGGAGGAGCTACCAGGGAGTCAGAGGAGCACCTGGCTGTGGGATGCCCTGGAGGCCCAGTGAAGGAGGAGGGGAGGGTGGTGGGTGCCAAATGCTTGCTAGAAGCCAAGTCTGATGCAGACTGAGAACTGACCTCTTGAGCTAGCAAGATGGAAGTCACCAGTCATCTATAAAGGAGCCATGGGTGGGAGTGAGGGGCTGTAGCTTGTCTGGGTGA
This sequence comes from Pipistrellus kuhlii, assembly GCF_014108245.1. NCBI lineage: Eukaryota > Metazoa > Chordata > Mammalia > Chiroptera > Vespertilionidae > Pipistrellus > Pipistrellus kuhlii. Next base: position 1,471,152 of record NW_023425557.1, on the reverse strand, counting down.
GTTCAGAGAGGCTTTGGAGAGAGTCGGCACAGGTGATTCTTTGCAACACAAAAATGCGGTGGTTTCTTTTTTCTTTTTTTAAAATATATTTTATTGATTTTTTTACAGAGAGGAAGGGAGAGGAATAGAGAGTTAGAAACAACGATGAGAAACATTGATTAGCTGCCTCTTGCACACTCCCTACTGAGGATGTGCCTGCAACCAAGGTATATGCTCTTGACCGGAATCGAACCTGGAACCCTTGAGTCTGCAGGCTGATGCTCTATCCACTGAGCCAAACCGTTCAGGGCTCTTAAAATATATATATATATATATATATATATATATATATATATATATATATATATATATATTGATTTCAGAGAGGAAGGAAGGAGAGAGAGATAGAAACATCAATGATGAGAGAGAATCATTGATTGGCTGCCTCCTGCACACCCCCTACTGGGGATCAAGCCTGCAATCAGGCATGTGCTCTTGGCCGGAATCAAACCTGGGACCCTTCAGTCCGCAGGCTGATGCTCTATCCACTGAGCCAAGTCGGCTAGGGCAATGCGGTGGTTTCTGAAGGGGGTATGGGATCCCGGAAGGTGTATTTCAGATGGTAGGTGTAACACTAGGTCACGTGCCAATAGAAAGATCTAGAAGAGGGGAGATGGACGCTGCTGAGGGGGAAGGGGAGAATTGCTGGAGCCCTGTCCTTGAGTAAGCACGGTGGGTGGGTTCCAGGGCCCATGCGCTGTTCTGCCACAGTGAGGGGGGAGGGAGCGTATGGGCACGGAAGCAGGCCGGTGGCAGCATGTGGTGTCAGGAAAGGTGAACATTCTCTCCTCCTTCCTTGTTGTCTTGGTAAATTAGGAAGCAGTTTCCAGGTGAAGGGAGGTGTTGAGGATGGAGAGAGAGGGGGAGAACATGCGGTAGTGAGTGAGTGGCCAGGGAGAGGTAGGCAGACAGAACCAATCGCCTGAGGTTCCTGGATAGTAAACTGAAACGAGATGAGTCGCTGTGGCTGTGTGTTTCTCTCTGGCTGTATTTTTCCGAGTGGGTGCAGGTGCAGACCGGGTGGCAAGCTGACTGTCACCAGGGCTGGGTTTATATGAGGTCCCACATGTGCCCCATGAGGGGACCGGGTCCAGCAGACAGGACAGCCCAGGCAGGATCTTCTGGGCCATGTAGAGGCCGTGGGCTCTGAGCCAGGAAGCAGGGGTCTCACGTGTGCTTTAGGAAGGCCCCCTGGCCGCTGTGTGCAGGGTGAATGGAGAGTCCAGGGAGAAGTCTAGAGCAGGGGCCCGGAAGGGGAGGGGCTACTGGACCAGAGCAGAGATGTGGGAAAGGGAGAAATTAATTGGAAGGCATCTGGGAGACAGAATGTAAAGAGTGCAGAGCCTGTCAGGCTGGGGAGCAGGGAGATGTAGGGGACACCCAGTTCTCTGGCCCAGGTCCCAGTTGGGGATATAGGGCCAGTTAAGACATGGTGAGCCCTAACTGGCTTGGCTCAGTGGATAGAGTGTCAGCTTTCAGACTGAAGGGTCCCGGGTTTGATTCCGGTCAAGGGCATGTACCTTGGTTGCAGGCACATCCCCAGTGGGGAGTGTGCAGGAGGAAGCTGCTGGATGTTTCTCTCTCTTCGATGTTTCTAGCTCTCTATCCTTCTCCCTTCCTCTCTGTAAAAAATCAATAAAAAAATAAATAAATAAAAAAAGGCAGCAAGACATGCTGAGTATGTTTAGTAGGTGACATTCATTAAGTTTTATTACCTCCCCCCCAGCCCTCCAAAAAAGAGAGATATTGAAATCCTACCCCTCAGTACTTCAGAATGTAATCTTATTTGGAAATAGATTACTGGAGACGTAATTCGTTAAAATGAGGGCATCCTGGAGTCCTGATAAGGAGAGGAGAGAGACGCAGAGGCTGGACGGAGGTGGGAGTGATGCTGCCGGAGGCCAGGGAAGGCCTGGGGCCTTCAGAAGCTGGAAGAGATGAGGAAGGACCCTCCCTAGAATCTTTGGGGGTGGGGGTGGGCAAGTGTGACCCAGCCAACAGCTCCATTTCAGATTTCTGGCCTCCAGAGCTGCGAGAGTGTGCATTTCTGTTAATTTTTTAAAAAAATATATTTTTATTGCTTTCAGAGAGGAAGGGAGAGGGAGAGAGAAAGAGAAACATCAATGATGAGAAAGAGCCGAAACCGGTTTGGCTCAGTGGATAGAGCGTCGGCCTATGGACTGAAAGGTCCCAGGTTTGATTCTGGTCAAGGGCATGTACTTGGTTGTGGGCACATCCCCTGTAGGAGGTGTGCAAGAGGCAGCTGATGGATGTTTCTCTCTCATCGATGTTTCTGAGTCTCTATCCCTCTCTCTTTCTCTCTATAAAAAATCAATAAAATATATTTTAAAAAAATGATGAGAAAGAATCATTGATAGGCTGCCTCCTACACGCCCTGCACTGGGGATGGAGCCTGCAACCTGGGCATGTGCCCTGACCGGGAATCGAAACGGGACCTCTTGGTTCCTAGGGACACTCAATTGCTGAGCCACGCCAGCCAGGCTCTGTTAATGTTTTTAATTCCCATCTGAGGATACGTTTTTGTTGATCAGAGAGAGAGAGAAAGAGAGAGAGAGAGAGAGAGAGAGAGAGAGAGAGAGAGAGAGAGAGAGAGACACTGATCAGTTGCCTTCCACACAGCCTAGGTATGCGCCTTAACCCACTCTAGTCTAACCAACCCAGCCACCCGGCCAGCGCCGTTTCTGCTGCTTGAAGCACCCTGTTAGCTGTGGCCGCCCTCGGAAAGGGATCCGCGGGGCGTCCCAGCGAGGCACCCAGGATGCTGCTTGGCGCCGGGAAAGTGTGGGCTGAGGGAGGATGTGGGTCTAAACCAGGCCTGGATGCTGGCGGGAAGGCTGGAGCCAGGGAGCCCCTGGCAGAGGTGTGGGGTGTTGAACAGAATGCAGGAGGTCAAAGGGCAAGGCCCCTGCAGTGGGGATGAACTGGGGAAAATGTCCTAAGGCACGTTTTCCTGACTAACTGTGGGTCCCGACTCATGAGTGACCCAGAAAGACAGTCAGTGGGTCGCAGGCAAACGAACACACTAAAGCAGAGCAGGAAATGAGCGGAGTGCATTGTGAAGAGTCAGGTAAGCGTTGCTCTGAGGACTTTTCCCTTCAGTTGTGTATTTTCAGAGGTTTTGAAGCCACATCCTAGGAGAGTGGAAATTGCTCGGTTTTAGAGTCAGGCAGTCTGGCTTCCAATTCCCCCCCTTACTTGTTATGTAACCTCAGCCAGGTTCCTTAACCTGCCTGCCCTTGGCTTTCCTGTCTGTACAATGGGGATAGCCTGGGGTCCCCCTCATTGGAGTGTTAGGAATGTTAACTGGGTCCGTATGGAGAAAGCCTTTGAGCGGGGCCTGGTGTGGAATAATTGTTTTGTTATTATTACTAAGATCACTCTTGTGAACCTGGGTTTCAGAGGAGTGTGCGTACGCACCTGTGTGTGTTAGACCATGATGTAAAACTCCTCATTGTGGGTTGCAATAAGAAGTGAAAGGAGCCGAAACTGGTTTGGCTCAGTGGATAGAGCGTCGGCCTGCAGACTGAAGGGTCCCAGGTTCGATTCCTGTCAAGGGCATGTACCTTGGTTGCCGGCACATCCCCAGTAGGGGGTGTGCAAGAGGCAGCTGATCGATGTTTCTCTCTGATGTTTCTGACTCTCTATCCCTCTCCCTTCCTCTCTGTAAAAAAGTCAATAAAATATATGTATATTTTTTAAAAGTGAAAGGAACTCGATCTAGGAGAGGAAATCTGTTCTTTAGACTTTTCAAACTATTAAACTAGGCCCACCCAGATTATCTAGGACAGTGTTTCCCAAAGCGTGGTCCGCGTACCCCCAGGGGTACGAGAAGAGTTTGGTGGGGGTACTCGTTGCACTGGAGTTTGGTGGGGATATGCACTGCACCGTGCTTAGCTGCGCCTAATTCTACGTTCTCATGAGGACAAGGGGTACTCAGCGTTACGAAAATTATAGAAGAGGTACACATATGTCAAAAGTTTGGGAAACACTGGTCTACGATAATCTCCCTTACTTCGAGTCAACCAAGGCCCTAGCTGGTGTGGCTAAGTGGACAGAGCTCAGCCTCTGGACTGAAGGGTCCCGGGTTCGATTCCAGTCAAGGGTATATGCCTGGGTTGTGGGCTCAATTGCTATTAGGAGCCATGCAAGACGCAACTGATCAATGATTGTCTCTCATCATTGATGTTCCTATCTCTCCCTCTCTGAAATCAATAAAAATATATTTTTTAAAAATATAAAGTTAGCCAGGACCGGTTTGGCTCAATGGATAGAGCGTCGGCTTGGGGACTGAAGGGTCCCGGGTTTGATTCCGGTCAAGGGCATGTGCCTTGGTTGCGGGCATATCCCCGGTGGGGGGTGTGCAGGAGGCGGCTGATGGATGACTCTCTCTCATCGATGATTTTGACTCTCTATCTCTCTCCCTTTCTCTCTGTACAAAAATCAATAAAATATATTTTTAAAAAATAAAAATAAAAAATAAAAAATGTAAAGTTTACCAAGTATTGGCTTTAACTGTATCCATAAGATACCTGCGTTGCAGCACTGGGGTTAGTGTTTGAATAGCTGGGGACAGCAGCCTCACCAAGGTGACACATCAAACTGACCATCGCAACCACAGACAGAATCAGTAATTAAACCACATAGCATGTTCTACCCCTCTCTCTTCCTCTTAAAGGGAGATTAAAAAAAAAAAAAAGAGGGAACAGCAGTGTGAGGATGGGAGGCCTCATAGAGGAGGTGATATTTGACCAAAGAATTGCAGGAGGTGGGGGGGCAAGCCACTACCAGTGGGCATCTGGGTCAAGAATGACCCAAGTAGGGGCAGGATATGTGCCAAGGCCCTGAGGCAGGTATGTTCTTTTTTTAAAAAAATTTATTTTATTGATTTTGTACAGAGAGGAAGGGAGAGAGATAGCAAGTTAGAAACATTGATGAGAGAGAGTCATTGATCAGCTGCCTCTTGCACACCCCCTACTGGGGATGTGCCCGCAACCAAGGTACATGCCCCTGACCGGAATCGAACCCGGGACCGTTCAGTCCCCAAGCCGACGCTCTATCCACTGAGCAAAACCGGTTTCGGCGGTATGTTTTTTAAAAAAAAATGATATTTGATTGATTTTTTACAGAGAGGAAGGGAGAGGGATAGAGAGTTAGAAACATCAATGAGAAACATCGACCAGCTGCCTCTTGCACACCCCCTACTGGGGATGTGCCCGCAACCAAGGTACATGCCCCTGACCGGAATTGAACCTGGGACCTTTCAGTCCGTAGACCGACGCTCTATCCACTGAGCCAAACCGGTTTTGGCGGCAGGTATGTTGTGGAAGCATTTGTGGAACAGTGAGAGAGGTTCAGAGAGGGGCCCTGGGGAGGATGCTGGCTTTTACTCTGGGAGACAGACCATAGAGGGCCTGTGAACTGACCTGGGTTTCAGTGGGATCGCTTTTGTTGGGGGTGGAATGTGTACTCCAGGTCCTAGAGTCCAGGAGGTGGAGAACAGAAGCGGGTGTGTGGGGTGGGGGGGACCAGTGAGGAGGTGACGACCACAGTCCTAGAGAGAGGAACTGGGGGCCGGGTGGCATGATCAGAATCGGGGTGTGGCCAGTGTTTTGAGGGGAGAGCCGACAGGATTTCCTCTGGGCGTGTGATTTCCCTTTTGGACGCGATGAGGCATCCACCTGGGCATTGCTCAGGCAGCCGTCTGTGATGAGAGCGAGTCTGCGGGAAAGGCTTGCATTTGTCAGAATGACTGCCGGGGAGGTGGAGGGGGCAGTGGGCAGGAAGGAAGGATTGGAAAGGGACAGAGTGAAAGACACAAAGAAACAGAAATCAAAGCTAAAAGAGACCCGCAGCATGGCCAACACAGATCAAAACAAGGACCTCAGCTAGGGGAGCTGCCTGTTCCCATCGGCACAAAATTCTCCAGCGTGGCCCCGGCTCTGGCCGGCCTGGCATCAGCTCTAACCTACGGTCACAGCACCCAGGACCCCTGGGCCCTGGCAGGGGCACACATTCAATTCCTGAGTCCCACGAGGTGGTGGGCACCGGCCCTGAGGGGGAGGGGAGGCTCAGGAATTCCACATTCTGTGTGTACACTTCCGGGCACAGTGGGACTCTGAGGGATTCTAGGGCCGTCTTTCATGGACCTATTTTTCTTTTTTTTTTTTCCTTTTAAAATATATATATATTTTTTATTGATTTCAGAAAAGCAGAGAAAGGAAGATAGAAACATTAATGATGAGAGAGAATCATAGATCGGCTGCCTCCTGCACGCCCCACGCTGGGGATCCAGCCCACAACCTGGGCGTGTGCCCGTGACTGGAATCAAACCTGGGACCCTTCAGTCCGCTGCTCTATCCACTGAGCCACACCAGATAGAGTTATGGACCTAATTTTCCTTCCATGGCTTTATGTGGGCGGAGAACTGCCCCTCCCTCTTCTTATCCTTAAGGGTGCTGGAGGGAGGAGGGAGGAGTTCACTCTTAAGCACTTGCTTCTCTACACGATGTCCAGCCTGTCTCTGTCTGTTCTGCTCTAGAACTCACAGGGCGGGCCCAGGAGGCCCAGCAGCAGAAGCCTGTGGTTGCCCTCCAGGCCCGTTCTGTCCCTGGTCTGCCTGCCCTGAGTGCCGGATGCTGCCAGCTGCTCTCCATCCCCCGGGCTCCCTAGTCTCTGGTTCCCGGTAGGGCCCGAGGGGGACGGGGGCGGTGCTGGAGTCTGAGCAGCCCCCCTGCATCCTGTCTCCGCTCACTGACACCTGCCCACTCCATGCACTTCCCTCTGCCCTGGCTCCCTGGCTCCCTACTCAGCCTCCTCATTGAGCTCCAGGCCGGATTTAGTCTCAAACCCTGCCAAAACCGGTTTGGCTCAGTGGATAGAGTCGGTCTTCAGAGTGAAAGGTCCCAGGTTCGATTCTGGTCAAGGGCATGTACATTGCTTGTGGATACATCCCTGGTAGGGGTGTGCAGGAGGCAGCTGATCAATGTTTTTCTCTCTCTTTCATCGATGTTTCTAACTCTCTATCCCTCTCCCTTCCTCTCGGTAAAAAAATCAATAAAATATATATTTAAAAAAAAAATAGACTCAAATCCTTCCCTCGGCCCAGACTCCTGAGGCGCCCATGGTCTTTATTCCAAGGGCTGCCGTAACAACACCGCACACTGGGTGGCTGAAGCAAGCAACAGAAATGCAGAAATGCGTTATTTCTCCCAGTTCCGGAGGCCAGAGCTGGAAATTCGGCTGAGGCAGGGCCAGGGCCACGAAGGATCCGCCCCTTCCAGCCTCCGGCAGCCCTGCGCCTTCCCCGGCTGAGGCAGCGTCCCTCCATCTCCGTCTGTCTTCCCTCTGTGCGCCTCGCTGCCCTGCTCCTAAGGACACTGGTCATGGTGGGTTTGGGGGTTCGGGGGCACACTCTATTCCAGTATGACCTCATCTTAGCTCCCGGCATCTCCGAGTGAGGCCACGTTCTGATGCATGAGGGACAGGACGTATCTCTGGGGGAGGACAACGTTCACCCCATAGCACCTTATACTCCCCACATCCTAACTGACCCCACATCCCCACCCGGGCCCGGGCTGCCCCCTGTGTCCATAGGCATGTCCCTTCCCTGGCTGTCCAGGGAGGCAGCCGGGCGCTGTGGCTCCCGGAGAGTCTGCGCCTCCTGCACGCCCCCACTAGGGATGTGCCCACAACCAAGGTACATGCCCTTGACCCTGAGTGGAACCTGGGACCCTTCAGTCCACAGGCCAACGCTCTGTCCACTGAGCCAAACCGGCCAGGGCCATAGTCTCTGCTTTTCTCATTTCATTTGGACTCGGCTCAAATGTCACCTCCACCGAGACGCCTTTCCTGACCACCGCGGGTACAACAGCCTCTCCTTCACGCTCCATCCCTTCACCTGCCTTCTCTCCTCCACCCCTGCCATGTATTTACTGATTGTCAGGCACCTCCCGTCCCCACCGGAGTGTCAGCACCCTGAGGGCGGGCGTCTGGCCTGCTCTGCTCACCGCTGTGCCCACCAGTGCCTAGACCAGGATCTATATTTTGTTGATTTTTTTACAGAGAGGAAGGGAAAGAGATAGAGTTAGAAACATCAATGAGAGAGAAACATCGACCAGCTGCCTCCTGCACACCCCTCACCGGGGATGTGCCCGCAACCAAGGTACATGCCCTTGACCGGAATCGAACCCGGGACCCTTGAGTCCGCAGGCCGGCGCTGTGTCCATTGAGCCACACCGGTTTCGGCGGGGGCCATGCTTTTCCATCACCTCTACAAGGGGGCCTGGTACCCAAAGCTTAAGAATTACCATCCAGTTGGTCCTTGAAGACCTGTGGTCCAGCAGGCAGGACGGGGACCCTGGAAAAGAGGCAGGAGGATGAACCGGGGACCCTGGCAGAAGCTGGGACTGCAGGGCCGGTCCGCAGGTGACCTGTGCGGGGGACATGGTGGGGGCACATCCGGAGAGGACTCGGGGCCCCTCCCGCTCCGCTCCCCTCCCGCTTCCCAGGGGCGGGGCACAGGCGAGCCCTCTCTCCCAACAGCGGGGCCTGGGGGCGGCTGAGCGGGGTGTGTGTGTGTGTGTGTGTGTGTGTGGCGAGAAGACGCAAACAGACACGGCGATTGCAAAGACAACCTTTATTTACCGGAGGGCAACACAGGGGCCCCGCCTTGCCCCAAAACAACTTAAAATCGGACCGGGGCTCCGACTCGCCCCTTAAAACAAACGCTAGGGAACTGCCATTCCCAGCCGGGCACGTTGTTGACTTAACTGTTCCAACCGGGAGGGGGGAAAACACACACACACACACACACAGAAAAAAACCCGCCCCCGACCTTTCAGCAAACGGTGATTCGGGGGTGGGGGTGGGGGCGGGGGCGGCGGAGAGGCGCACGCCCGGCCCACGCAGTCTCCCCGCCCCCCTCACGGCCCACGCAGTCTGGGCCCTGAGCCCGCTGGCTGGGGCAGAGGACGCCTCGGTGAGGTGGGGGTGAGGGCAGGAACCCAGGAAAGCAGTAAAACAAGTGAACAGCCAACAGCCTGGGGTGGGGGTGGGGGAATCAGAGGGGAGTTGGAGGGTGTCAGCTCACCTCCAGATTCTCCACCCCCAGACAAGCCTGCAGGACATGGGGTCCTGCAGTGCACCCCCTCCCTCCCCGGCTCCTGACGGAGGGGCTGGCGGGCGGCTGGCGGGCTGTGGTTCACGATGCACCGGGGTCTGCAGGTGCCGGAGAGGAAGGTGGGCGAGGCTGGTCTCCAGTCACACAAGTCCCAGTCCCACCTCGGCGGAGCTCTTGGGCTGCAGGTCCGAGCCAGGCTTGTTCCGTCTGCACATTCCGACCGCCGGCCTGGGACGGCCCAGCGGGGGCCTGTGGGTCCCAGGACCCAAGAATCCCACAGGGAGTGGATGGAGCCCAGGGCTGGGGCTGCGCAGTCAGAGGAGGCAGAGCTGGTGTCACCAAAGATCCATGTGGCCCCAAAGGAGCCACGGGGCCGTGTGGTCCAGGGGGCAGAGGTCCTGCGAACCCCAAAGGCTGAGCCGTTGTCCCAGGGCCCGGGCGGGCCTCCTGGGTCCCCAGCAGCCACCGCTGTCTCAGGATCCGTCCGGGCTGGAGTTCTGGGGACCCGCGGTTCCAAAGGATGGGGTGAGTCTGGGGAGGGTCCAGGGCACTTAACCAGGACGCTGAGCGGTGCAGGGGGGCGGGCACCCCACGGCCCTCAGCGCTTGACCTTGCGGCCGGCCGAGTTGCGCCCGCTACGGCGGTACAGGGACTGCTGGCCGCCGTTGAGCGGGCAGTACTTGAGCGTGTGGGCCTGGCCGCCCGTGGCCCCGCACAGCGGGCACACGTAGTGCCGCAGGATGGGGCACACCACCTCACCCTCCGGCGTCTTCAGCTGGTGCGAGGCGTACACGTGGCGGGACTCCCCGTTGTGCTTGCAGAAGTTGCACAGGGTGGCGGGCCCCCCAACGGCCCCCGGCCCTCCTCCCCGGCCCGGCTCCTGTCCAGGCCCCGGCGGGGGCTCGGGTCTCGGCTCCCTCCCATCCGGGGGGGGCTCGGGCCTCTGCCCCCGGCTCCGGATCAGGGCCAGCACCACCTGGCTCAGGTTGAAGTAGTCCTTCCACATGTCGAAGGGCGGCAGCTGCATGGCACCAGGGCAGACGGCGGTGCCTGGCCGCTGGATGGGGGCCGGGCCGGGGGCCGGTGCCGGGAGCTGATCCTGGGTGGTATTCTGGAGCAGAGGAGGACTGCACCCCCTTTTATACTCCCCCAAAGACCCTTCTCAGCAAAGGTGGAGCTTAGGATTTAAAGGGCCCACTCCCTCCCTGCCCATGCCTCCTGTCGGACCGACCCCCCACGGAGATGGGGAAGGGGGGTCAGTCCTTGGCCTTGTCTCTGGTCCTCGCTCTGCCTCCAGGCTGCTCTGTGACCTCGGGGAACGCCCTTCCCCTCCCCAGGCCTTGGCCCCCTGTCCATGCGGTGAAGCACACCTCCCTCACCCGCTCCTCGCGTATTCCAGGGCTGGGCCCGCCTCCTCTGTGAGCTCCAGAGCCGCCCCTACAAACAGCACCGCCCCCGACTCTGCGCTGGGCACCGAGGCACCGTTACCTACGTACCGTTACCTACACGATCTGGTGGGACCCTCACCACGGCTCCACGTGGGAGGCACAGCGATGACCCCATTTTTATTTATTTACTTTATTTCAAGAAAAGTACATTTTATTGATTTTTTACAGAGAGGAAGGGAGAGAGATAGAGTTAGAAACATCGATGAGAGAGAAACACCGATCAGCTGCCCCCTGCACACCCCCTACTGGGGATGTACCCACAACCAAGGTACATGCCCTTGACGGGAATCGAACCTGGGACCTTTGAGTCGGCAGACCGACGCTCTACCACTGAGCCAAACAGGTTTCGGCCAATGACCCCATTTAAAAAAAAGTATATTTCATTTATTTTTTACAGAGAGGGAGGGAGAGGGTTAGAGAGTTAGGAAACACCGATCATCTGCCTCCAGCACACCCCCTACTGGGGATGTGCCCGCAACCAAGGTACATGCCCCTGACGGGAATCGAACCTGGGACCTTTCAGTCCACAGGCTGACACTCTATTCCCCGAGCCAAACCGGTTAAGGCTGAGATCCCATTTGACGGAAAATATTGGAAGCTCAGAGAGGGAATCTCTGGGGCTCGGACAGAGCTGGGCTCTGGCCCAGGCTGAGGGGATTCCGAAGCAAGTGCTCCTCAGCCTTTCTTAAATAAATGACAACCTCACGTCTTACGTCCTGAACTGGGAGCCGCTTACTCAATAACTGTTTATTGACGGCACACTGCTGTTCAGTGTTTTTTATTTATTTTTTAATATATATTTTATTGATTTCTTACAGAGAGGAAGAGAGAGGTATAGAGAGTTAGAAACACCGATGAGAGAGAATCATCGATCAGCTGCCTCCTGCACACCCCCTACTGGGGATGTGCCCTCAACCTAGGTACATGCCCTTGATCGGAATCGAACCCGGGACCTTTCAATCCGCAGGCCGACACTCTATCCACTGAGCCAAACCGGTCTCAGCTGTTCAGTGTTTTTTTTTTCCTTGTGTGTGTTTTTTATTTTATTCTCTGTGCCTGGTTTTACTTGTTTGCAGCAGATTATACCTGACATAGAACTTAGTCGCAAATATTTAGCTGTGCATTGAGGATAGTGCTTAAGTATTATACAAATGGGTGATAGGATTTCCTTTATTGTTAAAAATATTTTTATTGATTTCAGAGAGGAAGGAAGAGGGAGAGAGACAGAAACATCAATGAGGAGAGATACTCATTGATCGGCTGCCTCCTGCATGCCCCCTTGGGGAACGAGTCTGGGACCTGGGCAAGTGCCCTGACGAGGAATCAAACCATGACCTCCTGGTTCATAGGTCACTGAGCCACGCTGGCCGGGCTGATTTCCTTTTTATTTTTAATTTTTAAATGTCACAACCATGTCCAGTTTGTGTTTTTTTTTTTTTTTTTTTTTTTTTTTTTTTAACGTTTTTATTGATTTTAAGAGGAAGGGAGAAAGAGAGATAGAAACATCAATGATCATTGATTGGCCCTACCTCTGCACATCCCCTATTGGGGATGGAGCCTGCACCCCAGGCACATGCCCTTGACCGGAATCAAACCTGGGACCCTTCAGTCCGCAGGCCGACGCTCTATCCACTGAGCCACACCAGCTAGGGTGCAGGCTGATTTCCTTTAACTGTAAACACGACCCGCCCGTGAGCACGTGGGCCCTAGGCCTGTGTGGTGGAGCAGCCGTGCATGTGACCCTGCAGGACGACAGGGTCCCCCCCATCGATGCTTGGAATCGGGGTGCCAGTGGTCCTCATCACCAGGAACCGGTTCTAGAGCCTCCCCAGTGCTCCACCCATGATCCTGCTGGGCAAGAACACTGGAGATTCTGGAAGATCAATGTCTGTAGCAGTGACGTAGTCTGTGTGGCTCTCCGGGTCCCCCCGTCTAGGCAAGGGGCACACCTCGGCGGCTTTATTCAGCTCATCGCACCGCACCAGCAAAAGGCTCTGTCCTACCCTAACCAGTGTGGCTCAGTGGATGGAGTGTTGGCCTACGGACTCAAGGATCCCAGGTTCGATTCCGGTCAGGGGCATGTACCTTGGTTGTGGGCACATCCCCAGTAGGGGGTGTGCAGGAGGCAGCTGGTCGATGTTTCTCTCCCATCGATGTTTCTGACTCCCTATCCTTCTCCCTTCCACTCTGTAAAAAAAATCAATAAAAATATATTTTATAGCCGAAACCGGTTTGGCTTAGTCAGTGGATAGAGCGTCGGTCTGCAGACTGAAAGGTCCCAGGTTCGATTCCGGTCAAGGGCATGTACCTTGGTTGTGGGCACATCCCCAGTGGGGGGTGTGCAGGAGGCAGCTGGTTGATGTTTCTCTCTCATTGACGTTTCCAGCTCTCTATCCCTCTCCCTTTCTCTCTGTGGAAAATCAATAAAATAGACATTTAAAAAATAAAAATATATTTTAAAAAAAGGCTCTGCCCAGGCCCCTGAGGGTGTTGGGCCAGGCACCCTTGAGAAGGCCTTGCCCCCTTGTCCTTGAAGATGTCCTGCCAGCCACCCACGGTCCCCCTGCACATGCTGCCCGCCCCTTTGCGCCCCCACTGCTCCATCATCGCCTCGGCAGGGTGTTGAAGGGGCAGGAGACCAGGCCCGCCATGGCCGTCGCCGTCATCCAGCTCACCATATGGGTGACCTTGGGCCCCGGGGCCATTCCTCTGGCCGTGTTGTCCAAGCCCAGGTAGGCAGCCGGGGAGCTAATGCCCTGCACCAACGAGGAAGCCTGATGATTCTCACCAGACGGTTACCAGGCCCTTGAACTCCACTCAGTTCTAAGTTTCCCCATGTCGGCTGCCAGGTGGGTTCTGGTGAAATCCAGGGGGTGGGTGAGCAGAGGGAGGTGGCTCTCGTGGCACCGCTGGAGGCCAGGTGGCCAGCAGACTTCCTCCAGGACTGCGTGTGCTCGTCCACGCCCCCAGGAAGACCTGCTCGCACCTCCCCTGGGAGGCGAAGTTCAGGGCTCGCGTGGGGCGGCAGCAGGTGACGCTGGCCAGGCTGCCCCTCCGGGAGGAAGCGCGCCCTGCTCCCTGGGGATGCGCGGTGCAGTCCCCGATGCCCCGGTTCTGCTTGTCCGCTGCGATCTGCTTGCTGGTGCTGTGCCTGAGCGGCAGCTGGACCGGCTCCATCGGGGGCCACTGCGATGCCTCAGGCCAGAAGTCCTTGGCAAAGGAGACGCCCGGTCTGTCTTGGTTGCCCAGCGGGCCGTGCAGAGGGCACAGATGGAGTGTAGGTGCAGATACAAAGAGGGTGGGTGCTGCTGGCTCAGCTTTGCCACTGTAGGACCAAAAGGGGCTCATCTACATCTATCTATCTATCTATCTATCTATCTATCTATCTATCTATAATCTCTCTATATAAAAGGCTAATATGCTGCCAAAACTGGTTTGGCTCAGTGGATAGAGCGTCAGCTTGGGGACTGAGGGGTCCCGGATTCGATTCCGGTCAAGGGCATGTACCTTGGTTGCGGGCATATCCCCGGTGGGGGGTGTGCAGGAGGCGGCTGGTCAATGGGTCTCTCTCATAGATGTTTCTAGCTCTCTATCCCTCTCCCTTCCTCTCTGTACAAAATCAATAAAAATATATTTTAAAAAAATAAAAAAAAATAAAAGGCTAATATGCTAAGTGTCCAACCGTCCAATCAGTCGCTATGACGCACGCTGACCACTAGGGTGCAGATGCGCAATGCAGGAGCTGCCGTGACTCACACTGGCCATTTGCAGATAAATGGCACTGCGGACCTGGGGCCTATAAAGCAACACTTGGCTTCCCCCACTTGGGAAACAGGTCCTGCCACCATCCTGGAGACACACCCCACCAAATTTCAGCCAATGTTGCCAAGACCCCATGGTGCAAAATGTGGCCCACAGCCCAGCCAAGCCCGGAAACAGTGGCTGTGAGTGCCGGGTAATGACATTACATAGCAACGCCCGGCTTCCTCTCCCTAGCAACTAGCATCCTTGGAGTTTCTTCAGCCCAGGAATAGACTTGCTTTTTAGCTGAGTGCAAACGTTTCACACTGTAACCAAATGTATGTGAAGCGTTTTCCGTGCCTCATCTCATTTGATCCTCACTGAAGTCCTGGAGTAGGTAGATGGGAATCCTATTTTCATTAGCCAGAAAACGAAGATTTAGAAAGCTCAGAAAGTTGACGCGACTGAAAAGAAGTAAGAAATGGTGGACCTTGAAAATGACTTCAGGTTTTTCTCACTGCACCAAATATAGTCAAACACTGCTGCAGCTAAGTATTTTGCCTTTTGTTCTCCCTGCGTGATCTGCAATAATAATCTGCTTCATGTTGATATTTACTGCTGTGTTCCTGACAATTACCTGAAAGAGAAGTTGGGGTGTTTCACTGGGCTGGAAAAAGTTTAGCCAAATCAGAAAGCAGGTCTAATTAAGCAAGTTTATTCTCTCTCTATAAAAGGCTAAGTTGACTCAAGCAGGCATGATACGATACATATAAAGCTCTCGCAAGCATGTGTTTCAACCTGTCATTGTCAATTGTGAATTTGGTTGACACTTCTATGATAGAGAACGGGTGAATAGCGATGGTAAAATATTTCTTCTGATTAAATTCCTTTCAATGTGCACAAATTCGTGCACCAGGGCCACCAGTTGTTTTATAAACATGATCTGTAAACATGATTTGAACCTCATAACCACTCAAGGAGGGAGGCCCTATCGTTTCCAATTTACAGGGAAGGCTGTGCACCTCAGGGAGGTTTATGTACCCAAGGCCACACAGCAGGGAAATGACAGAGTTGGGATCCGCACCAGGTCTGGGTCCAGAAACACTGGGGCTTGATCTTAGAAGCGGTCACCGTGACAACCCAACACCGTCCGTGAGGCCCCCTGCGTTGGCACCGGAAGCTCAGCAGTCACCATGGCCACCTTGTGCCTGTTTCATGAGCAGCCAGTCCATCCTGGGAACAGCCAGCGAGGGAGGACACATGAGGCATAACCACCTGCTCCGAGAGAGGCTGGGCTAGGGGCGGGAGGCGACCTGAAAGCTGAAACCACAAAGGACCTTCTAGAATAGGGGTGTCGAACTCAATCAGAGAAGGGGCCAAAATCTAAAATCCAGCCTAAATCGCGGGCCGAATGGTTTACTGAACAGTCATAAACTGTCACTGTGATGGAAACGCAGCGGAGTGCAGTGATGACAGCGCGGTGCGGGCCACATTGCAAGGCCTGGCGGGACGGATTTGGCCCGCGGGCCTTGTGTTTGACACATGTGTTCTAGAAAGAGGGGTGGAGGCCTGAAGTTTGGGGACCGCAGGGGGCAGAGGTGGCCAGAACAGAGTGGGGATCCCAGGAGGAAGCTCGCTTGCTGTGCAGGGACCATGAGACTGCGGCTCCTCCTCTGGAGGGGTTTTGGAAATGGTGGGAACATTTAAAAAAAAAAATATATATATATATTATTGATTTTTTTACAGAGAGGAAGGGAGAGGGGTAAAGAGAAACATCGATCAGCTGCCTCCTGCACACCCCCACTGCGGGTTGATGTGCCCACAAGCAGGGCACATGCCCTTCACTGGAATAGAACCTGGGACCTTTCAGTCCGCAGGCCAGCGCTCCAGCCACAGAGCCACACCGGTTAGGGCGGTAGGGACATTTTGAGCTTGTCTCAGTGGCTGGAGGTGTGTCTGGCTTTCGTGGACCGGGTCCCGGGCTGCCAGGTGTCTGACGGTGCACATGAACCAGACCTTTTCCTAGCTCACTGAGTTTCCCAGGGTCCCCCTGGCGCCCCCCCCCCCCCCCCATTCCCCAGTATGAAGAGCTGCGTTTTACCTACAAACACCGAGTGCGTAAGATGCACTGACTTTTCCTGGAATTCAACTAACTGAGCACATTGTGTCCCGCCGCCTGTGCTTAGTTTTGCCGGGAATTCTATCTGGATGTACTCCCTATTGCTAGAAGCCACGTTACCCCAGGCAATGCTGATGGTGGTAACTGTCCAAACAGCACACAGTTTATTCTGATCTCATTCGTGGTGGGTTGGCACTAGATGCTAGTATTGGCCTGATGAGATTTTTTTTTTTTTTGAGAGAGAGAGAGAGGAAAAGAGAGAAAGAAAAAAAAAAAACATGGAGGGAGAGAGGGATAGATAGATAAAGAGAAGCATGGATTGGCTGCCTCCAGCATGAATCTTGACTGGGGATTGAGCCCCCCACCTGGACATGTGACCTGACCAGGGAATCGAACTGGTGACCTTTCAGTGCACAGGATGGCACTCAACCGAGTCACATTGGCCGGGGTTGATGAGATTTTTTTTTTTTCTTTTAGAACAGCCATGCCTGAGCATTTGTATACAAAAATAGATTATTAATCCTATGTAACAAAACCCTAATTGCAAATCCATTGAACAGTGGAACAATCGGTCGCTATGATGCGCACTGAAGGCCGGGGGGGGGGGGGGGGGCTGACGCTCAGTGCAGGAGCTGCCCCTGGTGGGAGCGCCACTCAGCCAGAAGCCAGACTCACAGAGGCGGTGGCGGGAGCCTCTTCTGCCTCTGTGGAGGCTAAGGAGCGGTGAGCCGAGCGGCAAGGAGCAGAGAACAGGCAGGCAGGCAGGAGCGAGGGGTCACAGATGGGGCTGAGGGACCCCCCCCCCACCTCCAGTGCATGAATTCCGTGCACCGGGCCTCTAGTTTATTATAAAGTTCTCCATCGTAGTTAGTTCACTTAGGACCCGATAAGGAGTTTTGAAAATAAAATCGGTGGTGGTGGCTGTAGTACCTGTGAGTTGAGAATACCAAAGGGGCATCTTGAAATGTTATATAAAGTGGGTGTCAGGCCTCGTGGTGTTCAGAACCAGCAGGATGTAGGCCAAGGCCAGCTGTCGGTATTTGCCTTCAGACAAATAGGGAGCCACTAGAAGGGTAGTAGCAGGGAAGGCACTGTTGAGAAATAGGTTTTAGGTTTCTATTGACTGAATAGGGGCAGCGGACTGTCCCTGTCCGCTCACCTTGTCTCTGTGTGCTCAGGGACCAAAGGCTGAGCAACGTGTGAGAACTCTGTGATGGCAGACACTGTACCTGTCCTGCCTTAGAAAGAGCTTAGTAAATGCTGACTGAGCAGGTGCATTGCCTCTGAGGACGGGCTTATAGTTGGGAAGTGACAAAGGCAGGAATTTGTGAATGTCACAGGAAAGGTCTTCTTGTGATATTGCTTCCCAGCTTACTTAATTTCTTAAAAAAAAATATGTGTGGCCAAAAATGGTTTGGCTCAGTGGATAGAACTTCAGCCTGCGTACTGAAGGGTCCCAGGTTCGATTCCGGTCAAGGGCATGTGCCTTGGTTGCGGGCACATCCCCAGTGGGGGGTGTGCAGGAGGCAGCTGATCAATGATTCTCTCTCGTCGGTGTTTCTGACTCTCTATCCCTCTCTCCTCTGTAAAAAAAAAAAAAAATCAATAACATATTTTTAAAAATGTGAAGCAGGGTCTGTGAACAGTCCCGTTTTACAGATGAGCAACGGGAGGCTCGGAGAGGCTGAAGAGCTTGGCTAAGGTTACGGACAGCGAGTGTGAGGCTGGAGCCGAGCCCAGGGCCGTCGGACCCAGACCTGGCTGTCCTCTGCCCTTTGAGAGAGCCTGCCAACGGGGTTCACAGAAAGCAGGGGAGCGCAGAGGGTGCTGCCAGGCACGGGGGCAGAATGAGGAGGGACATCAGGAGGGATGGGGTATGCGAGCCACAGATCCTCACAGGAAGCACGGAGGAGACCTGCTGGACACCCGGGCGCGTTCTGAAGGCAGAGGAGAGGGGTCTGCGTGTGGAAGAGCGAGCTTCCTGGAGGGAGGAACCAAGCCTGGCAGGGAGATCTGTCTCCCCAGTGCTTTCCACAGAACCACGGCGGAGACCTCCGAGCCCCTGGGTGGGGCAGAGCTGGCACAGAGGGCCCAGCGGCCCGTCTCAGCCACTGTGGCATCTGCTGGACGCCAGGAACGACTAAGGAGGGATGAGGGGCCGAAACCGGTTTGGCTCAGTGGATAGAGCGTCGGTCTGCGGACTGAAAGGTCCCAGGTTCGATTCCGGTCAAGGGCATGTACCTTGGTTGCGGGCACATCCTCAGTAGGGGGTGTGCTGGAGGCAGCTGGTCAATGTCTCTCTCTCGTCAATGTTTCTAACTCTCTATCCCTCTACCTTCCTCTCAAAAATAAAATCAATAAAAATATATTTAGAAAAGAAAAGAAAAGAAGGGGTGAGGGTTCTGTGCCCCCGCAACTTCCCTTGTCGATCACACCTGCTGACTTAGATTCCGTTGCTTGCCGGAGTCTTTTATGACCACCTTTCCCCCAGTTGTTGTTGTTTGTTCTCTCTAGGATCCTATGACGGAGGCCATGGCACCCCTCCCCGGTCTGAAGGGGGATGCCCTCCAGGAGGGTGTTTTGCTGGGTCCCTTCAGACAGCCGTCTTCTGAGGTGCGCCTGCCCTGTGCACCGAGGCGAAGCCCGAGGCGATACTGATGAGAAACTCATCAGCCTGGCTGTTTACCTGAGCACCAGTCTGCCCCCACAGCGGCTCCGCTGGCCAGACTGCACAGCCGCCTGTTTACTGGGGGATGCACAGACCGCCTGGTGCCCGGCAGAAAACAGCTCTCAGGCCAAAACCGGTTTGGCTCAATGGATGGAGCATCAGCCCATGGGCTGAAAGGTCCCAGGTTCG
The DNA here is from genome assembly GCF_014108245.1 of Pipistrellus kuhlii. NCBI lineage: Eukaryota > Metazoa > Chordata > Mammalia > Chiroptera > Vespertilionidae > Pipistrellus > Pipistrellus kuhlii. Next base: position 1,451,809 of record NW_023425557.1, on the reverse strand, counting down.
ATTCCGGTCAAGGGCATGTTCCTTGGTTGTGGGCACATCCCCAGTAGGTGTGCAGGAGGCAGCTGATCGATGCTTCTCTCTCATCGACGTTTCTGACTCTCTCTCTCCCTTCCTCTCTGTAAAAAATCAATAAAATATATATTAAAAAAAGAAAAGAAAAGAAAAGAAAAGAAAAGAAAATAGCTCTCGGCTCCGTGAGAGGGCTGGGCAGGGGCAGGAGAGAGAAACGTGGAGACAGAGCGGGAGAGAAACACACCCAGGGGACAAGGACTCCCAGAGGGCCCGGGGGAGGCATTTGTGCAGAGAGAGACCAAGGCAGGGGAGATGCGACCAGCTTAACGAGAGACACCGGGCCGTCCACCAGGACCAAGGAGCTCAAGGTCATTGCCCTCGCAGCCTCTCTGTATTGGGTGCTGCCTGTGCAATCCCATGACACCCTCACAACAACCCCGACCAGTGGCTAGCCCCGTGTTACAGAACAGGAAGCGGGGCCGGCGAGGTGACCTCTGTCACTGGGGTCATCCGGTTAGCCTGGAGGCAGATTCAGGTGTGCAGAGAGCAAGGAGGGACACGCACATCTGCAGTGCTGGGAGGAGGCAGGCCCCAGGAGAGGGGAACAGAGACAGAAGACAGAAAGCGAGAATCATGTGATCCTTAGCGAGGTGGTTGGGGCCTGGGTACTGCCTCGGCCCGGCCATGCTCAGCTGTGTGGCTTTGAGCAAGTGGCACCACCTCTCTGGGCTTCTGTTTCTTCCTTTTCACAGAAAGAGAGAACATTGCAGACCTCCTGCGATGGGGCTCTGGATATATTTATTATATTATATTATATTATATTATATTATATTATATTATATATTTCCTCTTTGAAATTATATATATAAAATTTCAGAAAGGAAAGGTGAGGGAGAGAGAAACATCGATGATGAGAGAGAATTACTGATTGGCTGCCTCCTGCATGCCCCCTACTGGGGATTGAGCCCACAGCCCAGGCATGCGCCCTTGACCAGAATCAAACCTGGGACCCTTCAGTCCGCAGGTCTGACGCTCTATCCACTGAGCCAAACCGGGAGAGCACGATGGGGCTGTTTTGAGGGTGACAGCTGACAAGGCAGGTGAAGTCCTTAGAATAAATAGGTCCATAGTGAGCTTTCGCCAGTACTTTTAATTTTATTTCCTCACCTAAGGTTTACGGACGGGTGCTAGGCAGAGGGACGGGGCCGGTGGGGCACCGGGAGACAGAAGAAGATTTGCTCGTTCATTCGGCAGAGACTTGCTGAGTGGTACCTAACGTGTGTCTGGCACTGTTCTAGGTGCTGAAGATACAGAGATGAACAAAACATACCAAGATCCTTGCCCTTATGGAGCTGGGATTCTAGACAGATAGTAAGTAAGATAGACCATTGAAATATAATATGTCAGGCAGGGCTATGTGCTAAAGAAAAGAAAAAAATAAAGGCGTAAGGACCTAGAGAGTGGTCAGGGAAGGCCTCCTGGAGGAGGCAGCACTTCAGAAGAATCTCAAAGGAGAAGAGAGAGAGAGCCTTGTCCCGGGGGTGGGGAATGAAGAGGGTCCCAGACAGAGGAAATAACGGCCCGTATGAAGGCCCCAAGGTCAGGGTGCGGCTGGTGTGTGGAAGGAACACGGTGGCTTGGGTAGATTGAGGGGGAGAGAGGGGGGAGGTGAGAGAGTGCAGGACCACGTGGGCTGCTGGACTGGCTTTACCTATTACGTAGCAGAGTGACGTTTCCAAAATGCACATGAGAATGTGACAGAAATGCGTCTTGCTTTCGGGAGCAAACACGTTAGTTGGGAGTGGGGTGGGGGAGGAGCCCGACACACCAGCGAAGAGGTGGTTAGGGGTCCAGAGTGTGAGCCCTAGAAGCCAGGGCCTTTGTCTTGTTTGCTGCTGTGTCTGCACTCAACGTAGAGACGTTTGTGGAAACGAATGAATGAGTGATGTTGCTGCGGAGACTCCAAAAGCAGAGCGCTCGGTATAGAGAGGCTCCGGGTGGGCCGAGGCGGGCCGGGCGGCTATTTTAGGAGGATGTTAGCGGACAGACCGCGGTTAGGGATGTGTGGAGTTGGAAAGAAGGGGAAAGCAAGTGGGAAAGGCCCCTGAGCCTCAGGGGGGAAGTTAAACAGAGAGCGTGGGTGAGGTTCGTGTTGGCGATTTTCAAAGTGTGTCATTCACGTAAGAAACTTTGTATTCATCGTGTTTCATCGTTCTCACTTGTAAAGAATCAGAAAAACAGAAGGTAAATATTCCTATGGAGGATGGAAGAGCTTTAAGATTCGGTTCCATTGGAAGTCCATTTGTTTTGCCAGTGTGTGTGTTCATGTTTAGGTCTGTTATACTAATGTTATTCTCCCCCCTCCCCCCCATTTATATACACAGTAACCTAAAGAGCTTTTGCAAGCACGCAAGTCTGTGAAGATAAAGTTTCTTTTGTAAAAAAAAAAAAAAAAAAAAAAAAAAAAAAGCCGGGACCGGTTTGGCTCAGTGGATAGAGCGTCAGCCTGTGGATTAAGGGGTCCCAGGTTCGATTCCGGTCAAGGGCATGTACCTTGGTTGCGGGCACATCCCCAGTAGGGGGTGTGCAGGAGGCAGCTGATCCATGTTTCTCTTTCATCGATGTTTCTAACTCTATCCCTGTCCCTTCCTCTCTGTAAAAAATCAATTAAAAAAATTTTTTTAAAAAAGGTCCCCCTATATTTGTTGTGTTTTGTGAGCAAAGAGAAAGCTGGGGATGGGGATGCGGGGCGAGGGGTGCCAGTGAGACTGAGCCCGGGTCCCCCGGAGCTCAGCTTAGAGCCTGCAGAGCATGAGGATGGGACATGGGAAGCCCGGGTCGGGGAGGGGCTGTTATGGGCAGAGAGCGATGTGACCCGAGGTCCAGGCTGCAGAGAGGGACACCCCTCTACCTCTGTCTTTATCTGTGCTTTTCTCACCTTTTGGGGGACCCACTGGTGAATCTGACGGAAGCTGCATGAGTGCTCGCAATTGTCTGTGTGACAGCAGGGGGTTCGCTGACACGGAAGATCTGCTCTCTGGTCTGGTCCACACCACGTGTCCCAGACAGGGAAATGGAGACTCACACCGAGCCATAAAGACCAGCACCTACAGAGCACGTGGTCCGTGCCGGGCTCTGTTCTGGGTACTCTATAGTCAGAAAACAGTCTTCACAGCAACCCCAGGACCAAGGGACTTGACGACGCCATTATACAGATGGGAACGTGAGACCCGAGAGGGTAACTGCCTTTCCCGGGACCACACGGTGGTCAGTGACAGAGCAGGGCTGGCACCCTGCAGTCCCCCCTGTCTTAGCCAGTAGGCCAGGACTCATTTTATTTTTATCTCAGGGGTCAAGGGCCCTCTAGAGTTCACCCAGGTCTTCCTAGGGACCTCAGGCCTGGCGGTTGGTTATCTTTATTTTTGAAGAATCTGGGGTGTTTGTCCTGTAGAGGTCTCCATGTTTTATCTATCTATCTACTGTAGATAGATATAGATATATTATTGATTTCAGAGAGGTAGGGAAAGGGAGAGAGAGAGAAACATCAGTGATGAGAGAGAATCATTAATCGGCTAGCCTTCTGCATGCCTCCTACTGAGGGTTGAGCCCATAACCAGGACATGTGCCCTGGACCAGAATCGAACCCAGGACCCTTCAGTCCACAGGCTGATGCTCTATCCACTGAGCTAACTGGCTAGGGCTTACGGTTGGTTATTTGACTCCAGCTCCAACCAGCTGAACAGAGCAGGGGCTGCACAGTTGCTTCAGGTGAGGACCCCAGTCGTGGGGGGTTGGGTTGGGTTGGGGGTCCCACAGCTGGCAAGGTGGGCGTGGGGACTGGGTCATCCAGTCAGAGCGTGTATCTGTTTTCCTGTGGCTTGTTACTTGTGCCTGCTCCTGGGGTTCATGGGAATATTTGAGGCCCAGCCCATCAGCACCTGGGCTGGGGCAGGAAGTTGTGTGACTTCAACTCCCAGCTTACATCTTGCTAGCGGGGCAAGCTGGGACAGCTTACTCAGCGTCTCTGTGCCTCTTGTTCTCTGTCTGTAAAATGAAGACACGTTTCTGCTTTGTAGGCCTTTTGAGGATGCAGGGAGATGATGCCTGTCAGGTGCCAGGCTTAGCCCAGAGTGTGGCCATCGCTCACCCGAGGTGGCCTCCTGGGTAAGGTGACCAGACGTCCCACTTCTGGCGGGACAGCCCCGATTTTTAACAATTTGTCCCGTGTCCCTCGGCGTTTTAAAAAAGTTCCGATTTTTTGAAAGAAATCTTTCTTTCCAAAAATTTCTTTCCAAAGATTTCTTTGAAAAAATTGGGACTTTTTTAAAACGCCGGGGGACGCGGGAAAAATTGTTAGAAAGCGGGACTGTCCTGCCAAAAGCGGGACGATCTGGTCACTTTACTCTTGGGCTAAATGTGTCCTTCCGCAGCATGTGCTGCCGGCTATTCGTTCCATCGGCTTCGTGGCGTGCCCAGCGGGTGTTGTTACTATGTTTGCCATCCCGTGTTTTCCTGAGTTGGAAGAGCCGTCTAGATACTTTCCGGATCTTCCGCTTCCAGGACTAGTTACAAGATTACCCCCTGGCATCCTCTCTCCAACCCTAGAGCGAACCAACATCCTCTCTCCGACATCCCCCCCCCCCCCAACCCCATGGGAGCCGAACCTGCGGAGTGCGAACCCAGGCCCTCTCCCCAGCCCTCCATGCCAGTGCCAAAGCAAGTTACCCCAGCCATCCATCCATGCCAGGGCTAAAGCAAGTTAGCAGCCTAGCGTCCGCTGAAGGCCTGCGTCCCTTAGCCCCGCCCACAACACTGAAACCACGCCCTCCCATCAGACAAGCCCACATCACTATGACTACGCACCGCCTACCATTAGCCACGCCCACCGCACTGGGACCACTCCCTATCACTTAGCCACGCCCAAAGCCCTGGGACCACGCCCCGCCCCGCCTCAGTCCTTCGATCACCGCCATCAAGCCACGCCCCCCGTCAATTTCAGGTCCGGGTTCCCCTCCAGGCCCCAACGCGAAGTCTCCGGCGCATCCACTCTGCCTTCGCCGGCTTCCACCGAGTCTAGCTCCGCCCCTGCCCCTGAGGGTCCACCTCCCCGCCCGCCCCATCCCCTCAGAGCCCTGAGCCTTGAGTGGTCACTGTTGGCGCGGAGGGTGTGGGTCCTGGAGACTGTGTTTGCCCTGGAAAGGTCTTGCCACGGGGCGTTGGCGAGGTACATCCTGCGCTGGGGCTGCGGGAATCTCTGGGCCTCCGGAGGGGGTTAGGCAGAGGCTGTGAAGGCCACGGACCCAGAGACCTCTGCCCAGCCCCACCCCTTTGTCTGTAAGTGAGCTGTCTCTCCAAAATATCTCCAGGGGCCAAAACTATCTCTTTGTGTGGGGGAGACAAGAGCCGCAGGCGCCGGTGATGCGAGGCACCTCTCAGCAAAGGCCACTAGTCTGCTCCCTTCATCCTCCAGGTTCTTCTCCCCAGGCTCTGAGCTCTGCAGCGAGAAGGGAAGGGTTTGACTGCCTTGTCAGTTTGTTTGTTTTTAGAGAGGAGTGGTCAGAATTGGTAGGCTCCCTCTCCTGGCTTCTAAGACACACAACTTAAAAAGAAAAAAAGGAAAAAAAGAAAAAAAAGAAGGAAAAGAAATAGAAAACGACACCTCATCTACTAAAATGTAAATATCACTCAGGGACCCAGCGCGCAGGCCAGCCCTCACTAAGCAAAGAGAGAGGGGAAGGGTGTCTGGGGAGGGTAGGAGGGGGCTTCTGAATTTCTTTTGTTTGTTTTGTTTGTTCTCTTTCTCTCTCTGGGCCTCTGTTTGCCACCCTTCTGGGTATCTTTTGTGTTCTCCCCCTCCTTCCCCCATCCACTCTCTCTGGCTCTCTGTCCCTTTCTCTCTCCACGTTTCTGTCCCTTCGTCTCTCTGAGTTCTCCCCTCCTTCTCTCTGGCCTCTGCCCATTTCTGCCTTGCATTTCTCTTAGTCTCTCTGGGTCATCTCTTTAGACTTTTGGCCCTGCTCCCTTCTCAGTCCTCCAACCCAGGGCTAACGACTATTCATCCATCTTTCTTCTCATGGATTCCCTCTCTTTTCATCGCACGGCCCCATTCGGCATGGCTGGGGAGGGCTGCGGGACTAGGGCTTTTGAAAGGAAGATGGGCAGAGGTGACCTGTGTCACTTCTGGGCTGCCAGAAGCTAGGAAGGCTTTCTGTCCCCCTCCCACCTCCTTGTACTGGTGACAGTAGATCCAACACATGAATGTTGCCTGCTTTAGACCCATATTGCATCGTAGTCTAAGCCACGGAGATTCTGGGGTTTATTGGTTACAGCAGCTGGTGTCTCCTCACCTAATACCACACCAGCATACATTCCCATACAGAAAGCTGACAAGACCTCAACACTAACATCCCCAAACCTTAGAAATAAATAAAATAAAATTCCCAAACCTTCAGCTCACATCCACCTTCAACCTGCCTTAGTCCTAAGGAACCCAGAACCTTAACCCAACCCGCATTCTCTCCCGCCCCCCCCCCCCTTTTATTTTATACAGAAGCCCTGTATTTCTTTGTTTTGATCAAGTCATAGAGCCTTCAGCTTCTTTAAAAAAAAATCTACCTAAATGCAGTGGTATTTGTTTTGAACCTCAACCCTGTACTTAATCCTAAATTTATGACCTGACCCTGGCCCTTAACTATAAATCTGATGGTCATGAAATGCTACAATCTTAAACCTTAACCTTGGTCCTGACCACAGATTCACCTTGACCTTGACCCCAGACATAACTCTAATCCAGTCCTAGATCCAAACGAAGCCTTGAACTCAGCCATAAGCCTTGCCTTGACTGATTCTACCTACAAGCAGAGTCTTAGCTCTGTGCCTAGTTTTTACCCTTATCCTACACTAGAGGCCCGGTGCATAAAATTCATAGATGGGAGGGGGGGGTCCCTCAGCCCAGCCTGCACCCTCTCCAATCTGGGACCCCTCGAAGGATGTCTGACTGCACATTTAGGCCTGATTCCAGCGGGATTGGGCTTAAATGGGCAGTAAGACATCCCCTCTCACAATCCAGGACTGCGGACTCCCAATTGCTCGCCTCTCTGCCTTCCTGATTGTCCCTAACCGATTCTGCCTGCCAGCCTGACCAACCCCTAACCACTCCCCTGCCAGCCTGATTGATTTCTAACTGCTCCCCTGCCAGCCTGTTTGCCCCCAACTTCCTTCCTCTGCTGGCCTGGTCGACATTAACTGCCCTCCCCTGCAGGCTTGATCACCCCTAATTGCCCTCCCTTGCAGGCCTGGTCCCTCCCAACTGCCCTCTCCTGCTGACATCTTGTGGTGGTCTTCCTGTGTCCACATGGGGGCAGGATCTTTGACCACATGGGTGCAGCCATCTTGTGTGCTGGAGTGATGGTCTATCTGCATAATACTCTTCTATTAGATAGGATAGAGGTCTGCATGGGTGGGCCAGCTGGTTTGCCTGAAGGGTGTCCTGGATCAGGGTGGGGTTCCCTTAGGGCGTGGGATGGCCTGAGTGAGGGGCTTGTGGTGGTTTGCAGGCCGGCCATGCCCCCCTGCCACCCAAGCGAAGGCCCTGGGATCTGGGATTTATTTATCTTCTACAATTGAAACTTTGTAGCCTTGAGTGGAGGCCTGAGCTGGCAACGGTGTGCAGAAAGCTTGGCTTCCTCCATCGCCAGGGAAACCCAAGTCTCCCTCCTTCTCTCTTTGTGGCAGCAGCCATCTTGGTTGAGTTAATTTGCATACTCACTCTTGATTGACTGATGGGTGTGGCTTGTGGGTGTAGCAGAGTGATGGTCAATTTGCATATTACAGGAGGCAACCGATCCATGATTCTCATCACTGATGTTTCTGTCTCTCCCTCTCCATTCTCTGAAATCAATAATCCTATATAATAAAGAGGTAATATGCAAATTGATCATCACTCCAACACACAAGATGGCCACCCCCATGTGGACACAAGTGGCCAGCACAAGATGGTTGGCAGGGGAGGGCAATTGTGGGCAATCAGGTCAGCAGGGGAGGGACCAGGCCTGCAGGGGAGGGCAGTTCGGGTCAGCAGGGGGGGCAGTTAGGCATTGATCAGGCTAACAGGAGAGTGGTTAGGGGGTGATCAGGCTGGCAGGCAGGCAGGTGAGCAGTTGGGAGCCAGCAGTCCTGGATTGTGACAGGGATGTCCGACTGCTGGTTCAGACCCAATCCACACGGATCAGGCCTAAACCAGCAGTAGGACATCCTCCAAGGGGTCCCAGATTGGAGAGGGTTCAGGCTGGGCTGAGGGACACGCCCCCACCAGTGCACAAATTCCGTGCACTGGGCCTCTAGTGTGGACAATAATATTGTAATAACTGTGTATGGTGCCAGGTGGCTGCTAGTCTTAAGGGGAGATCTCTTTATAAGTTATGTGAACGTCTAACCCATATGCTGTACATACACCCGAAATGAATGTGATATGGAATGCCAACTGTAATTGAAAATTGCGTCTATACAATTGAATGTCAACTGTATAAATTTTTTTTTTTTAAAGAAACAAATGGAAGTGAGAGTGTGTGTGCAATAACGGGGAGAAAATGGACCCCCCCACAATATTTTATTCCACTTCACAGCTATCTAACTCTCCTGCTTGCACTGACTGCTGGCTTGGCAAGTAAGGTAAAACTACACTTCCCAGAATGCCTTGTGGTTGGGGGGAGGGACAGACAGAGAGAGATTTAGGTTCCACCAATCAGGTGCCTTCGCGGGAAGCTTGGATTTCTAATTAAGCTGAGCTGGGAGACGGGAAATTGCTAGGCCTGCCACCAAGGGTTCCAGCGAGCCGGTGTGGGCAGGTGTGGTCGCGGTACCTGCTCTGGCTTCCTGATGGAGCAGGGGAGCGAGCAGCATTTCTGGGCAGTGGATTGGGGAGTGCCCTAGAGGCTCTGTGTCTCCTGACCGGAACTGTGTCCCCTAATACGTCCCTTTCTCCTTTCCCTGGCCCCTCTGGATCCTGTTGGCTGCCACTGAGTAATAACGGGCACATAGACAGAGAGAAAGAGATAGCGATTCCCAGAGGCACACGGAGACCCCACCCCCAGCAGACACAGGAGAGACCCAACCAGCTAAGATATACAGTGGGATGAAATTGGAAAAAAATCACAACAAAAGTGATGGGAGAAGGAAGATGTGAAACGGACACTCAGAGAAGTACTGAAGGTAAACCGAGGCAGAGAGCGCCAGCAGAGGCAAGGGCAGGGGGCAGAAACAGCGACAGAGAGAGGGGCAGGTTGCCGGAGCAGCCGTGTTGGAATGGGACCCTTTAGAGACTGGACTCAAAGCAGTTGGAGGCAAGAGGGTGGGGGGACATTGGAGAGGGCCAGGACTCATTGGAATCAGCAAGGCCTTGCTGCTGATGGAATGTTCTGGCAAAATGACTTTTTCGGAGCCCCAAGCTTCCACAGCCTGACTGAGGGGGGTCCTGTCCCTGAGTGCACCCCCAACCACTCTGTCACATGCCCAACGGGCCTTGTCCCTGAAGTCCCAGCCGCCACTGGATGACCTGGTTGACCCAACCATGTTTGATGTCTGCGGCAGACTCCTGAGGGTGGAGGAAGACGGAGGACCTGAGAGGAGTGGAGGGCACAGCGTCAGGGCCTCCAAGAATAGGAGACAGAGTGGAAGAGAGGTGCTTAGGGATGGAGCGGGGAAGACTGAGGCAGAGAGAGGGGAGACCCAGGGGCAGAGAGAGGGGCAGTGCCCAGACACGCCGGGTTTAGGATTTCAGATAGTGGGTCTGGATGACCTGGCTCCTCTGATGAGTTCTCCTGGCTTGATGATTGCCCCTCTGATCTTTGTTCTCCATCAAGGGTTGCCAGATAAAATGCAGGGTAACTAGTTATATTTCAATTTTAGATGTTTTAATGTAAGTTTGGCCCCAAGATTGTATGGGACAATCTTAGATTTAAGAGATCACTGCCCTAGCTTGGTGTGTGTGTGTGGTAGAGTGGTTGAATTTTGACTTCACAGTTGGATTCCCAGTCAGGGCACATGCCCGGGGTTGCAGGCTCAATGCCCAGTAGGGGGCAGGCAGGAGGCAGCCAATCAATGATTCTCTCTCATCCTTGATGTTTCTATCTCCCTCTCCCTCTCTCTGAAATCAATAAAAACTTGGTTAAAAAAAGGAGGAATGATTGCCCTGGTCGGTGTGGCTTAGTTGGTTGGAGCGTCATCTCATGCACGGAAAGGTTGCTGGTTTGATTCCTGGTCAGGCAACATGCCTAGGTTTCAGGTTCACATACTGGAGGCAGCCCACCCATGTTTCTCTCATACATGGATGTTTCTCTCTCTTTCTCCCTTCCCCTCTCTCTAAAATCAGTAAGACATATCTTTAGGTAAGGATTAACAAATACATTACTCATTAAAAAAAAAACAACTTCAATTCAAATCTCACCAGACATACTATATTTTTGTTAAATCTGGCATTCCCTCTCCATCACTTTTCTCTCTCTGCCTGTTTTGTTTGCTCTTGTCTTTCCCTCTGCCAGTCCAGCTTCACCTTCTCTGTTTTCTTAATGACCTTGCCCCAAGGTCAGAGAGCCTTCCCTAAGCCCCTGAGACCCCCCACTAGGTCCCCTCCCCCCTCCCTCCTCCCAGCCCAGCCCCGTCTTTAGGGCCATCTTTCTCCTCCAGGAGCCTCTTCTGTCTTCTTTCTTCATCTCTCTTCTCCTTGAGGACTCGCACCTCTGCAATTCTCCACCCCACCCCCACCCCTGCCCCCAAGAGGAGGTATGGAGGCGTTGATTTCCTTAGTTAGGAACCCGCCATTACTCACCTGCATCCCAGCCTCATGTCCTTTCCTTCCCAACTCCTGGGCCAGAGGGGCCATGAGAGTTTCCCAAAAGTCACACACCGCAGAACAGAGACGAAACTCCACCCTCTCCTCCAAATCCCTTCCAAGTTCCTGGCTTCCTGGTGGAAAATTCCTCTGCTCTCCCCTGAAAATGGCCCGGCTTGGTGATATTTCTAAACAAATACTTGATGGTCACAGGTCAGGACCAGGGGCATGGTAGATTTTTGAGCACCTGCTGTGTGCTAAGAGTTGGGGATATGGCTCACAGGCGGTTAGCACAAGGCCAGTGGCGAGCCACGGCGGCTGCTGAGAACATGGCAGGTGCTCCATGTTGAAACGCCTGTTGAATGAAAGAATGAGTGAGTGAACAAATGAGAACACATACCCCAAGTGGCAGGGATGCCTTTCTACGTCTACCCTTGCCTTGATCCCCATCGCTGTCTCTTCCATTGCTTGAGCCCCGTGGTCGGCAAACTCATTCGTCAACAGAGCCAAACATCAACAGGACGACGACGGAAATTTCTCCTGAGAGCCACATGTTTTTGAACTTCAACTTCTTCTGATGCCACTTCTTCAAAATAGACTCACTCAGGCCGTGGTGTTTTGTGGAAGAAACGCTCTCAAGGGGGCCAAAGAGCCGCATGTGGCTCGCGAGCCGCAGTTTGCCGACCACGGCCCTCGCCTGTCTCCTTCTGCCTCCTGCCCCCTCTCTTGGTTCGTCATTCTCTAGAATCCTGTTGTCAGTCTTTTTCAGCCGAGGGGGTTCTCTCCAGGGACCACTCTCTGCTGAGCCTCTCCTCCGTCTCAGGCGATTCGCTCGTGGAATCCTTCCGGAATATTCCAGAAGGCAAGGACTGCTTCTGCCGGGTGATTTCCAGAGGTGGAGACCGAGATCCAGAAAGAAGGGAGGTGCCCTGGTTGCATCAGCACCAGCGCGCCTGGCCTCTCCCTAGACGTGCCTCTTGTCTCTCCATCTCCAGCTCTGTCCTTCCTCCCGCTGGCCACCTCATCACCTGCCGCCTCCACGCATGTGCGCAGATTAGCGTGAAACAGCACAGCGGCCAGGTGTGGGACACGGCCCCCTGCCGGGGGGGGGGGGGGGGGATGGGCAGTGACGGTCCCTCTCACCCCGTTACCTCCACCCAAAGATCCCACATCCCGTTTCTCAAGAGGGGCTGGGAAGCCACATTTCCGGAAGTCTCCCCAGGAGGACATGCTAGGATTGAATTCACACAAACGCTCTTTGGCCCAAACAAGAATAGGTGCCCCAGACAGGTCGGCCGGCGGGCGGTGGCTGGCAGCCTCTGCGTTGATGCTGGTGCCAGGTTCGGTGCAGAGGAAGAATTTCCGGGTTCCAGGAGAACAGGCAGAGAGGTGTGTGGGGACCTGTTGTTAATGGCTTTCCCCCCCCAGCACCTAGGGCAGGGCCTGACCCGTCAAAGGTGCACATATATCTTTTAAGCGAGTGGTGTAGTGAAATCCTAGCCTAGAAATAACAATTTAAAAAAACCCTCCAGTTTGCAGATGGGGAGACGGAGGGACAGAGGCAGCGCTGGGATTCGAACCCGGATCTCCACGGGCTCCCACGCCTCGACTCTAGGCTATCCTGGCGCTACTTGGGGCTGTGCATGCGCGATGAATGCTGTGTGTGGGAATGCGTGCTCCGGGGGCGTGTCTGTGGGGTTGTGGTGCTGAGGAGGTGCCATGGTGGAGGTGTCCACCCTCCTGATTGGACACTGAGGCCTGGAGCACCCGCCCCCCCCTCAGACACACCCGCTCCGGGTGCTCCTCCAGTCCAGAGAGAACATCAGCCCCTCCCCTCCTTCCCCTTCCTCAGGGTCCCCCCGCCCGCCTCCCCTAGGTGCCCAGAGCCCTGGGGGAGAGGGGGGAAAGAATTCAGGATGAGGGTGGGTGGAGGTGTGGGGAGGAGGGAAGGGGAAGGGGATGGGTTAAGAAGGAGTGTGTGATGTCAAGCAAAAAAGACAACATTAGACACAGATGCTGAGATGGCGTTTATCGCGGCAAAAAAAGGTGAAGTCGCCGAGGGAAGGGGGTGGGGGGGAGTGGGTGGGGTGGGGGCCGGGGTGGGGGCCATGGAAGCTAATACATGGTGCACTAGGTCACACACGGACACTGGGTGGGTGGGGGGGTGGGGTGGGCGTGGCCCAGGCATGGTGATGGGGGGAGGGGGAGGAGAGGCAGTGGGCCCCAGCCAGGAGCTTCTGGAGGTGGTGGGAGGTGGCGGCGTCTCTGTTGCAGAGGATGGAAGGAACCGGTTAGAGGGGGTTGAATGGAGGCACTGGAGGCATGGCCACATGCGGATGGTCTGGGCCCAAGGAATGGCATTGGGGCTGGGGGACCTTCAAGGGTCCTTCAAGATCCTCTAGCCCACCAGGCCCAGGGGGGGAGAACAGCTGGAGGTTCTGATGAGGCTTTAGCAATCAGTTCTCCAGCCCTCTCCCCACCCCGCTGCGTCTCCTGCCCTGTCTGTCCTCTGACTCCTCGGACCCCTCACCGCTATCTCCCCGAGGCTCCTCAGGGAAGCTGGAGGACCAGCCCGTTTCACAGATGGGGAAACTGAGCTGTTCCGCTTCTCCCTGCCAGAGGTTCTGGGCAGCCCGTCTCCCTCTGGGGCTAATACTGGTCATCTTGAAGCTCTTAGGATTGGGCGCAAAGGAGGGAGGGGACACCCCTTGGGGTTCTCCCAAACCACCCCGGGCTGTGGGTCATGCCTCCAGTGGCCTGAGATGCCAACACAAAGGAAAAAAAAAAAGAAAAGAAAAAGAAAGAAAATGACTCCCCACGTCCCCTGGCTCAAACCCAGTACAAAAGTGAGTTATTTACAATGAAGGGGTGGGGAGTGGGGAGGGGGCGCAGAGAGGGGTGGGGCCAGAGTGAGCCCTCCGCTGGGGGGCCACGCCCCTGCCACCGCCCCCGGCCTCGGCAAAGGGACAAAGCCAGGCAGATTGAGGAACGGGTCTCTACCCCCAGCGCGGGGAGGACCCTGGGGGGGGGGGATGGGGGAGGGATGGGGATGGGGTGCGGGTGGGGAGGCATGGGCGGTGGGAGGAGATGGAGGGGAGGTAGCTGCGGTCCCTCGCCTCCCCCCTCCCCCCCGCCGGACACACAGTTTTCCGTGGGATGGACACAGAGAGGGTTAATTAAAAAGTTCGATGAGCGAAGTCTGACTGTCGAGTGGGGCGTGGCTGGAGCAATGAGGCCGCAGGTCCCGGTGGTGGCCGGTGGTGATGGAGTCACTTAGGAAATGAGAGGTTGGTGGTTTTGGGAGGGGGGTGGAGGGGGAGACAGAGAGGGGAGGGGAGGGGGATTAGGCGGTCCCCCTAATGATCTCTGGGAGACAGGAGTATCCTGGACTGGCTCAGAAGGGGTTAAACACCAGCAGCCGCCCCCCCCCCCCCCTACAGACGTCCCCATTTGCCTCCCCGCACCCAGCGCAGAGACCAGAGACCGGCCTTACGCGCACCTGGCCAGGCGCCACGGGGGCGGGGGGGGGGGGGGAGGATGTCCCCCCAGTGGCGTCCGGAGGCCGAGAGGGATCGCGATAGCAAGGCGACTTGGGCATCGCGATCCGGGTCTCCCCTCCGTGACATCCAGCTCAGGCTGGATGGAGGGGGTGCCAGGCCGCTGGGCACCCCGCGGGGCGGTGGCCAGCCTCCCCGCGGCTCCTGGATAACTAACTAACCTTTTTCCCAGCGCGCGCACTCTCCCTCTTCGCTCATCCTGGTCTCGAAAGAGCAATAAATACATCCATGCAGGGGGATCCTCTCACTTTCCAAACAGCAGGCTGCCAGCTCAGAGATGCAGTGAGGGGGGGTGAGGGATGCAGGGCCAGGGAGGAGAAACAGATCAAGGGGTGGGGTACTGAGGGGCTTGGGGGTTACGCAGGGGAGAAAAACCACCACCGGGATAAAAGTGGTTCCCTGGGTGTCCCAAGCAGAGGTCCTCCACCGTCCAGAAATGGACACTCAGATTCCAACTGCGATGCATGTCCTCACCTACAAGGAAGTCCAGGCCGGTGTCCAGGCAGACAGAGACGGCAGGACCGCCGCCTTCTCGTCCCTAAGGATTATTGCAGCGGAGCCCTGTGCCCACGGAGAGCTGGCCAGGGGCTGGGGCGGGGCAGGTGGCCGGGGCAGGCTGGCTCAGAGGCGAATTTGGCACATGGAACCCCTTCTCCTAAGTGCTTGAGGTCCTTCTCTGGCATCCAGTTGGCACCATCCGCGGGGCCGGCGGAGGAGGGGCCGAGTTTGTCTCCTCTCTCCCCCAAATTTCTACAGCTTAGCCCCAAGGAGGCAAGTGGGGTTCTCCCTGGCTGGTGGAATTTGGGGGAATCCAAAGGTTAGGGATTATTCGCGGAAGGGAGATTTTTTTTCCTTTTTTTTTCTTTTCTTACAAAGATTCTAAGAAAAACTCAGGGTGGGAGGGGCGAGGAAGGGGGACCCAATTGAGCAAAGTGTCCGTGGACTTTTTCAATGCCTCTTAGGGGCCTCCTCGGGGATACAGGGTCCCGCGTCCTGCCCCCTGTCTGAGGTTCCCTCCCCCCAGAGCGGCTCAGTTCCTAGGTTTGGCACTTTTTTTCTTTTTTTTTTTAAATCAGTGGGGAAACTGGGGGTGGGGTGTGGGGTGGGGTTGGCGGGGTGTTTGAGAGAGTGGAGTGGAGAAGGGGCACAGACACGGACAAAAGATAGAGACCAGACAGATGACACTGGGAACCACAGGGAGAGGAAGTGGAAAGCCACAGGGAGTCAGAGAGCGAGCGAGAGAGGGAAACGCTGGGGGAGGGGGTGTGCGCTGGGAGTTGGGGGGCACATGGGAAGGAGGAGGGAGACAATTCAATGCAGCAGACATGTAGTAAGCACCAGATGGGTGCTGAGGAGCGGGGTGCAGGAAAGCCACTCGGCGTCTCTGAGAGCGGACTGGCCGACAGGCAGAGAGGGAAGGAAAGAGGCGATGGGTTGGTCAATGATTCTCGTTCCTGACTCCACGTCTGCGTCCCCTCTGAACAAACCGCGGCACAACAGAGCGAGGCCAGCTTGCAGAAGGGGCCTTCAGGAGATGCGGACAGGACGGGGGTCGGGGGGATGTCCCAGGGCGGCATGGAGGAAGGCGGGCGGCTCTCCGCGCTCCAGCAAGGCGAGTCAGCTAGCTCACTGAGCTAGTAAGCTACCTTCCAGATAACCCTGGGACTCGGGAGGGGGATTGTCACACAGATATCCCAAAGGACACACTTGCCAGGAGGCCCAGCCTCCAGAGACGTGACTGTGTGAAAGGATACTGGACCCCCAGAAACGGGCACAGAAAACAACGTCCGACAAGCAGAGGGCGGGCGGCTGAGGATGCAAACGATATGCAAATGAGCAACTTTCAAACCCCACCTCCCCGCGCCCAGACCTTACTTGACCTCTCCCTGGCTCCTCCCTCCTCCTGGGGGCCTGGGGACGGGAATTGTAGGAGCGGGGAGGGGGGAATATTCCAGTTAGATACTGCAATACCCACACGTGGGTGGATTACTGTGAAATACTGTAAGGTCTTTCTGACAGGAGGCGGGGAGCCATGGCCCCCGGGGCCAGCCCCACCTCCAATCTCAGGAGCACCCCCCTCCCCCCAATTGCAGAAGATATGTACAAAGTGACATCAAGGATTGTTTTGGCACTCAGATCTCCATCTGGCTTCAGTCTGGAGATTAGGGGTGGGCGGGGGCAGCAGCGACAGGAGGTAGGGGGTGGGGAGATGGGGGCCTGCCCTCCCTCCACCCTGGAGATGGAGAGGGCATAGTAACCCCAGTGCCCACGCTACAGCCTCCCCTCAGGGTGGGAAATTCAGTGCAAGGTACCTTGAAGGCTATTGCTTTCTAGGGGTTTTTCACATTTTGATTTGGGGGTGGCTCTCTAGCGAGGGGCAGCAATCACCCCGGCTTTAGGCTTTAGGGGGGGTGGGGAATTGTCTCTGGCTTTTCTTCCCTCCTTTTTTTTTTTTTTTTTGGCAGGAGGAGAGAGACGAGGAGGCCGGATTCCCCCAAAGCCGAGGAGAAGCGGAGGGTCTGGAAGACCTAGGAGGGGCAAATGGGGGAGAGGGTGGGCATGGGGCGCCCCTCCCCCAGAGATGCTGATGATGGCACCAGGGCCCTGGGGGCCCTGCTTTGGGTTGGAGGAAGCGGAGGTGGCCTCCGAGGGCATGGGGGGAGGCGGAGGGGGGTAGAAGTGGGTCTCAGCTATCCTAAGTCTACAGGGTTGTCAGGCCCTGAAACCTCAGCCTGCCAACAAGGCCTTCCGTCTGACCACAGCCGCCGAGCCCAGGGGGCCGCTCCCAAACCAACGCTCAGGGCCGCCTGGCTTGGCAGACGCCATCAGAACATTCTAGCTCCTCAGAGCCCGCAGCGAGAGCACCAAAACATTCTGACTCATCAGATACCACCGGAGTGCTCCCGCTCGCCGGAGACCACAAGCCAACCTAATCCATTAGGCCGCACGGAGCATTCTGGCCCAGGGCCCCAGCCACGGCTCACTGACCTTCACAGCGGGCCACGCCGGCCTGACCGAACCCCCGCACACTGGGCTCACCAGACTCCATGAGACAAAGCCACGCAGACACAGGCATGCACACACAAGGTGGGGGGTAGGGATGGGGGTCTCTGACAGTGGCTTTCACTAGCTCCCTGCCAGGTGAGTTCACAAACGGGGGTGTTTGCACGGAGGTGACCCCGACAGGGCTGGGTCTTTTCCCTTGGAGTCCGTCCGATCAGATCCAAGTCCCACCCCATTATTCTCCTCCCAGGAAGACCCCCAGGCCAAGACCCACCAACGAGGAGCAAGGGTGGGGAGAAGGAGGGTCCGTAACTAACTGGCCATGGCCCACTACAGGAAGTGCATGCTTCGTCCCAATGACATCACAGGAAGTGCCGTGGAAACACCACAGGAAATACATGCCCCCCCCGTGATGTCATTAAAGCAACCTTCAAGAGATGCCGTAGGAAGTACCTATCTTTCCTATCATCACAGGAAGTGACCTTTGGGGAACTACTTCCTATGACATCACAAAAAATTCCAGAAGTGCCCCCGAAAGTATTTGACTCAGTGGCGTCACCACGGGTTCCTATTACTTTAGGAAAAGCCACAGGAGATGCCACAGGCAGTTGCTCCAGCCTTTCACAGGGGTCTTGCCGAGAGCCGGCCTCATTCCCAGCAGCACAGCCCCCTGCCCGCCCCCCCAATACCATCTGACAACAAAGAGTTAAAAGCCCCGCCGAGGAGGGGTGACTGCAGAGGGGGGAGAGTAGCTGAGAACTTGGGGGGTTCCCGCTGCAAATGCCCCATTTCAGCTACCTCTCCTCCCACGACGGAGGTGGCTGATGTTTTGGGGGAGGCCCTTCTTGCTGGGTCACCCAGAGGCTCGCCCCCCCACCCCCCGCCCGTAGGGAAACAAAAACAGATAAAAGGGGAGAGAAAGAAAATCCTTAACCAGGGGGGGAAAAAAAAAAAAGGAGGGAAAGAAAGAGAAAATAACGCTTTGTTTTCTATTAAAATCAACAAAATGCAATATATACAGATATCACACAGACCTGGGCCCTGGGGGAGGAGAGTCAGGCCCAGCCAAGCGTAGGAAGGAAGGAAGGAAGGAAGGAAGGAAGGAAGGAAGGAAGGAAGGAAGGAAGGAAGGAAGGAAGGAAGGAAGGAAGGGGTCCGTTCAGGGCCAGGGAAGGAGCTTTGGGCTCCATCCCCAGCCATCTCTCAATCCTGCCTACGAACTACCAGAAGGAAGGGGGGTGCCGTCAGACCAACCCCAACCCCAGCCCCAATCCCAGGAGGAGCGGGACCACCCGGAGCTGAGGCCAAGAGTTGGGGAGGAGGAGGAGGAGGAGGAGGAGGAGGAGGAGGAGGAGGAGGAGGCGGCATCGGGAGGAGGGTGGGAGCACACACCACAGGCCTCATCCCACCTTCTGGGGGTTTGAGGCCCTCACTCCCTGCTCGTAGGTGACCCGCTGGCTGATGAGGTATTGAGCGGCTTGCGTGGCCGCGGGGCTGCCCGTGATGGTGACCCGCCGGTTCCGTGTGCCGGGCAGGAACTCGCCCTTCTTAGAGATCTGGATGCGGGCACCTGTCAGCTCCTGGTACTCCACCAACGTCTTGCCCCCCTTGCCCAGGATGGCTCCCACCAGGTTCTCAGGCACCGCGATCTCCACCAGCTCCTTGGCGCTCTCGGCCGCCAGCTTCTCTGCCGTCAGGAAGCCCCCGGCCGCCCCTGCGGCCGCGGCGGCGGCCACCAGGGGGCCACCCGCGGCGCCCGCCCCACCGCCCGCCCCGGCCCCAAGGTAGCCGTTGGCGGCCGCGGCCAACGCGAAGGACCCCAAGGCTCCGGGCGGCGGGGGCGGCGGCGGGGCGGCCCCTCCGGCCGGCCCGGCCCCGGCCTCCCCCGCGTAGGAGGCCAGGAGGTTGGCAGCGGCGGCCGCGGCGGGGTTGGCACCGGCGGCCACTGCGGCCAGGACCCCGGAGGCGGCGGCCGAGTTGAGGCCCAGGCCGAGGGAGTTGGTGTTGTAGCCGTAGCTGGCCAGCGTGTTAAGGGCGGTGCTGATGGCCAGCAGGTCCGTGCCCGAGAAGGCGGGCAGGGCGGCGGGGAAGGCGCCCACGCTGGCCAGCCCCGCGGGGCCCAGCAGGCCGGAGGCGGCGGCCGCGGCGGAGGCAGCGGCCGCGGCTGGCAGCACGTCGGCGGGGCTGGCGTACGGCGAGCCGGTGGGGTTGGAGTTGGCCACGGGGCCGGCCACGTTGGCGTAGCTGATGTTGAGGCAGCTGCTGCTCTGGGGGTCCTCCTGTACCTTCTGCACGATGGCGCTCACCGCCTTGTGCACCTGCTCGGGCTCGCCGCTGACCGTCACCACGCGCTCCTGCAGGTTGATGCCCTCCGGCTTCTGGGACAGCTGCACCCAGGCCCCCGACTGTTCCATCACGGCTTTCACGGTGGCGCCGCCCTTGCCGATGATCAGGCCCGCCGTGCTGTTGGGGACGATCAGCTTGGCCTGCGTGGGGCGAGCGGGAGGAGCGTTAGGGTGGTCACGGGAGCCGGAACGGGGAACAGGGATGTCATTCCCATCTCCGCGCTCAAGGTCCCGGATCAGGCCCCCTTGATAGGCACCGGTAGGTCCTACTGGTTGTTAAAAAAAAAAAAAAAAAAAAAGTCGGGACCGGTTTGGCTTAGTGGATAGAGCATCGGCCTGCGGACTGAAAGGTCCCGGGTGTGATTCCGGTCAAGGGCATGTACCTTGGTTGCGGGCACATCCCCAGTAGGGGGTATGCAGGAGGCAGCTGATCGATGATTCTCTCTCATTGATGTTTCTAGCTCTCTATTCCTCTCTCTTCCTCTCTGTAAAAAATCAATAAAATATATTAAAAAAAAATACTGGGCCTTGGCCAGTGTGGCTCAGTGGATAGAGCGCCGGCCTGTGGACCGCAGGGTGGAGGGTTTGATTGTTGGTCAGGGGCTTGTACTGGGTTGCAGGTTCCATCCCAGTTCCGGTAAGGGTGCGTGTGGGAGGCAACTAATCCATGTGCTCCTTCTCTCTTTCTCCTTCTCCTCCCTTCCACTCTCTCTGGAAGTCAGAGGAAATATGTCGGAATGTGTCCCTGTTAGTCAGTTAAAAAAAAGAGCTGGTGACCCAAGTCCCCTCGGCAGCCTCTCGGCCAGCCTGTCCCAGGCCCTAGGTCCGCTGGGCCCTCCTTCCCATCCAGCACCTGGAAAGGCTTCGTGGCTGACCCCGTGGGGGCCCCCAGGACTCCGCTCCAAGCCTGCCACGGTGCCCACGCCCTTCTCCATCACTCAGAGTCTCCTGAGCCCCAGCCGGTGTGGCTCAGTGGTTAGAGCGTCGGCCTGCGGACTGAAGAAGGGTCTCGGGTTTGATTCTGGTCAGGGCACATGTCCGGGTGTGGGCTTGATCCCCAGTAGGGGACGTGCAAGAGGCAGCCGATCCATGATTCTCTCTCATCACTGAGGTTTCAATCTCTCTCCCCTTCCCCCTTCCTCTCTGACATCAATAATAATAATAATAAAAAGTCTCCTGAGCCCCAGAAAAGGCATCATCAGTCTCACTTTACAGAGGGGCCACTTGAGGCCTAAGAGGGGAAGGGCCTGGTCCCAGGTCACCCAGATAGTGAAGGAGTGCACTGTGCCTCCCAGCCTAAGACATGGTCACCTGCTTAACCTCTTTGCTGTTGTTATGGGTCTCATGGTCCTTCCCTCCCCCCAATTCATATGTGCCAGTTCTCACCCTCACTACCTCAAGTGTATTTGGAGATAGGGCTTTAAAAAGGGGATTCACGCCAAAACCGGTTTGGCTCAGTGGATAGAGCGTCGGCCTGCAGACTGAAAGGTCCCGGGTTCGATTCTGGTCAAGGGCATGTATCTTGGTTGAGGGCACATCCCCAGTAGGGGGTGTGCAAGAGGCAGCTGATCAATGATTCTCTCTCATCGATGTTTCTAACTCTCTATCCCTCTCTCTTCCTCTCTGTAAAAGAATCAATTATATATATTAAAAAATAAAATATTTTAAAAAATAGATAAATAAAAAATAAAAATAAAAAGGGGATTCAGGCTAAGCAGGGTCCTGGGGGTACTGATCCAATATGACAGGCGTCCTGATAAGAGGAGGAGGTTAGGACACACACACACACAGAGGAAAGACCGTGCGAAGACCACGGAAAGAAGACAGCCAGCCACAGGCAGAGGAGAGAGGCCTCAACGGAAACCAGACACGCGGACACCTTGGACTTGGGCTCCTGGCCTCTGGGACTGGAAGAAAATGAATTTCTGTTGTTTAAGCCATGGGGTCTGTGGTGCTTTGCGACGGCAGCCCTAGCAATCTAACACAGGTGTCTTATCAGTAACATGAAGATGGCAGAACCGCACGCCTGAGGAGGCAGGGAGAGAACAGGCCACTTGGACATGGCGGTCTCTTCCCTCGGTGGCTAAGCAGCCCATCCATCCAATGGACCAATCTGAATGCCAGTGGGGCTATTTCACAACTCATGTCTCCTTTCCAACCCTTCCCACGCCCCCTCAGAACTCGCCCTTCTTAGGGGTGCCCCCTAACTGCATGCTTATCATGCTAGCACCCCCTAAGTGCATGCTAGCCCCTGAAGCTCTCTCTCACCTCTACCTCTCCTCTCTCTACCCCCAAGCCAGACCCTGGGGGTATTTGCGGGAGCAGTTTTAAAAAATATATATTTCTTTTCTTTTCTTTTCTTTTTAATTTTAAAAGATTTCAAGTCAGAAGGAGAACCCAGGTCTCCTCATCTTAAGTTCAGGTTTTTTTTAATATAATTAATTTATTTACTTTATTGATTATGGTCAAAAATATATTTCTTTATTGATTTCAGAGAGGAAGGAAAAAAGGGAAAGAGAGAGAACCATCAATGATGAGAGAGAATCATTGATCGTCTGCCTTCTGCACATCCACTACTGGGGATTGCACCCGCAACCCAGGTATGTGCCCTTGGCCGGAATCAAACCTGGGACCCTTCAGTCTGCAGGCTGACGCTCTATCCACTGAGCCAAGCCGCCAGGGCTGTGGGAGCAGTTTTGCTTGTTGCAATGACGAGGGGCAGATATGGGCACTCAGTGGGCAAGGCCATGGGTGTTTGTACCCACAACCTACGAGGCAGCTCCTCAAAAGGAATAGTCATCCCAGATCCTCGGTGACCTTTGAATCTCCCCCAGACAGTAATGCTGTGAAAAGTCTGTTTAGAATCTCTGAACAACACAATAGATACATGTAAAGGGCCAAGTATTGATTTATTTGTTGTTTTTTGCATGGTTTTAAGGTCTACTGAAATGTCCAGGAATGCAACGCTTCGTAAACGAAAAGAAGATTGTACTTTGTTTGGTTCTGAACGAGACCAAGCGTCTTTGATCCGTTTAGGAAACTGTGACATCAGCGGTAATGACACTTGTGTCATTTATGTTTCCAAAGCCACCCTCTGGGTCACTGCGTTGGTTGCTGTCTCACTCAGGTGGTGTTAGGTGTGAGCAGCTTCCTTTCATCATCTTCTCTGCTGTGGTCCTGGCTGAGCATCTACAGATTAAAATTAATCCGATTTTATGACAAATCACCTTACTTTCATTCTTTTTTAAAAAAGTTTTTTAAAAATTGATTTCAGAGAGGAAGGGAGAGGGAGAGAGAGAGAGAGAGAGATGGAAACATCAATGATGAGAATCATTCATTGGCTGCCTCCTGCATGCCCCCTACTGGGGATGGAGCCCACAACCTGGGCATGTGCCCTTGACTGGAATCGAACCCCAGACCCATTTGTCCGCAGGCAGACACTCTATCCACTGAGCCAAGCCGGCTTAGGGTTTTCATTTCTTCTTTAGTTAGAAAGTCTAATGGGAAAAGAAAACGTTCACCCGTACAACAGACTATTACTTGACAATCAATTTCAAGGAACAAAGTACTGATATATGCCACAACCTGGATGAAACCAGAACACATGCTACGTGAACGAAGCCAGGCACAAAAGACCATATAGTGTATGATTCTATTTATGTGAATGTTCAGAAAAGGCAAATCTATAGGAAAGAAAGTAGATTAGTGGTGGCTTAGAGCTGGTGGGCGGGGTGTGAGCTGCAGATTAAGGGGTGACAGCTAAGGGGATCAAGATTTCTTTTTGAGGAAATGAAATGTTCTCAAATCGGTCATGGTGATGGATGCACAACTCCATATCATAAAACCACTGAACTGTGCTTTACTGTAAAAACCTTACAGCCCGACCAGTGTGATTCAGTGGTTGAGATCACAGTTCAATTACCCGGGTTGTGGGCTCTATCCCCCGTTGGGGGCGCACAGGAGGTGGCCATCAGTGATTCTCTCTCATTATTGTTTCTATCCCTCTCTCTCCCTTTCTCTCTGGAATCAATAAAAATATATTTTTAAAAATCTTATAGATCTAGCCATGGCCTGGTAGTTCAGTTGGTTGGAGTGTCGTCCGGATACATCAAGGTTACCCACATACAAGAACCAATCAACAAACGCATAAATAAGTGGAACAACAAATCGATGTTTCTCTCTCTTTCCCTTCCTGTCTAAAAAAGTCAATAAAAATACTAAAAAATTTACATATCTAGTTATGTTTCACATACGCATTTTCTACATAATTTCAGAGAGTAAGTGGGCATAGGAAGTATTTGTAGGAGAAAGAGGTTATTGGGTCTGACAAAGCTGAGAACTGCTCACTACTCCACTGGCTCTATTCCCTGTTGATCTATCTCTCTGACTTCACCTCTTCCTTCCCTCCCCCTTGCTGACTCCACCGCAGACACATCAGACTTCCTGCTGTTCCTCTAACTTGCCAAGCTCAGTCCAGACTCAGGGCCTCTGCACCTGCTGTTCCCTCATCTGGAGCTCTTTCCCTGGGTTGTGGGAAAAGAGGCTCACCTCTCTCCTCATTCAGGTCTTTGCACAAATGCACCTCCTCAGAGAGGCCTTCCCTGACCAACCAATTATCAAAACCGGTTTATTCGCCTATTTTATGCCCCAGCATGGACATGTCAGGACACAGATTCAGCTGTTAACCTCACAGCTTCAGTATGACGTAGAATGGACACCCCAAACTTCAAGTCCAAATTGGAACTTCTCATCTTTCTCCTCAAATGTGTTTCTGCCATCATGTTCCTCATTCCTGTTCATGGAGAATGCATCCTTCCATTACTCAGACCCAAGACTAGGTGCCCTCTATTTCCCTCATACTCAACATCCAATCAGCAATGCCGCTAGTTCTACCTTCAAAACTACCTTAGGATTCCAGATCAAAAGGGACTAATCAGGCCCATCTAAGTTTTCTAAGATTAACTTGACATTCTGATTTATCATCTGTGGAGCATCCAAGTTTTTAAAGGTTGGCAACCTTTTGAAAATGTCTAAGGATCACTGTGTAGTAGCCAGGCCACCAGTTTGTAGTCTGTGTACACACATCACTGAAAAGCTGCCTTAGACTCTGGAGACACCTACTCAGGTTCAAATCTTGGTTCCATCACTGATGCTGAGCAAGGGATTTAATCTCTTTGAGACTCAGTGTTCTCATCTGTAAAATGGGGATATTCAGACCTCTTCTGTAGGATTATTGTGAGGCCCTACTGAGATCATTATAAAATGACGAACTTGAAATTCAAGCATGGTCACAATTAGCCAGAACTTAGTATGGCTGCCCTTCAGGTAACTCACAGAGCCTGCCACTGCAAGAATACACCTGGCTATCTCCCCTTAGTCATGTTTCTGCTTGGCCCCTGTGGGCATGTCATCATACATTCATTCAAACAAGCAACATTTGTTGAGCACATACTTCCCTGTTTCCCCGAAAATAAGACAGCGTCTTATATTAATTTTTTCTCCCAAAGTTGCGCTAGGTAGGTCTTATTTTCAGGGGATGTCTTATCTTTCCATGTGCTAGGTCTTATTTTTGGAGGATGTCTTATTTTCGGGGAAACACGGGTATGTGTCAAGCTAAGGTGCCATGTGAGTGTGCAGTTAGTATGCGCCCATAGTAGGTACCAAAAAAAAAAAAATGATTGTTGTCATTGTTACCTCCTAGACAGACTTGAATTTAAATCTCACATGTGTTTCAGCCACTTTGGAAAACAGTCTGGCAATTTTTTCAAAAGGTTAAACAGATTTTATCCTATGACCCAGCAATTTCATCTCTAGGTATATACCCAAGAGAACTGAAAACATATGTTCACACTCATGTTCACTAACAGCATTATTTATAGTAGCTAAAAAGTAGGACCAATCCAAATTTCTGTCAATTGATGAATAGAAAAAATGTGGTATGTTCAGTCCCAGCCAGGTGGCTCCATTAGTTGAAGCGTGGATCCTCTACACCAAAAGGTTGTGGTTTCAATTCTCGTCAGGGCACATACCTAGATTGTGGGTTCCATCCCTGGTTGGGGAGTGTACAGGAGGCAACAGATCAATGTTTCTCTCTCCCTCTCTCTCTCTCAAATCAATAGACATATCATCAGGGGAGGATTCAAAAATGTGATATATTCATACAATGAAATATGATTTGGCCATAACAAGAAATGAAGTTTTGATATGTGTTACAACAAGCATGTCAAACTCCGCATGCGGACCAGCCAATATAATGGTAAATAAGAAATGTTTTAATAAAATTTTCGTAACTTAATTTTTACAATATCCTTTTATACATAATTACCAATAACTAACTACAATGTTTGCTAATGACTAATTACTATAATCGTATTGCATTCATTTCCCTTATCTGTCTTATGTGCAGCCGCACCATTTCTCTCACTAATACTAGCAGTGAATATTTTAGCAGCCGATTATCACGTCATTAGTCTTGGACTGACTTGTTTGGTGTGTGCATCAGGAAACATTTTGCTTTTGGAGAACAAGAAAAATAGGTAGGTCTATTTGTGTTACGCTTATTAATTTGTGTGGTTATTCAGTGTCTGGTAAATTAATGTTCAAGAAAAAATATTAATTTTTATTAAAATGTTCTATTATTTTATGTTAACATGACTCATTTATTTCAGCCCTTTGTATTCAACATGTCTCTAATGAAATAGACCTACATTTCTATGAAAATTGAAGCTTTTGTGTTTTTGCGGCCCACATAAACTTAAACCTTGTTTATTTGGCCCGAGTTAGCCTTTGAGTTTGAAATGCTTGTGCTACAATATGGATGAATCTTGAAAATAGAAGCTAGGCACAAAACCCCACATAAATATAATTTAATTTATATAAAATATCCAGAGCTGGCAAATCTCTAGACACCAAAATAATCAGTGTTGGGAAGGGGCTGGGAGGGGGGTTAGGGGGGATGGAGGGTGACTGTTAATGGTTATAGAGCTCTCTGAGGTGGTGAAGTTTTTTTTTGGAATTAGGTAGTGGTGATCAATGCACACTTTTGTGAATATACTAAACCCACTGAATTATATACTTAAAAACGGTGAACTTTACTGTATGTGAATTATATCTCAGTACAACTGTTATTTAAAAAAAAAAGTCATTAGAAAATAAGAAGCCTGACAAGTGAAAGGGATAGAACAAAGAGAGTACAAAACCAGATCTGACAGCAAAGAGGTGCCTCCTGTGTGACAAAGCATTTCAGAGCAATGGGGGAAGGATGAAATAATTTCTCCCCAACACTGATCGCCAAGAAAAGGTGAAAGCAAATGGCTTCACCTCCCTGTGCTTCCGTTTCCTCATCTCCCACTCTGACATGGTCACAGCTACGCACAGTGACTGGGGATGTTCAACGACTAAAGCGCCCGCCTGGTGCCCAGCTTACAGGAAGCCTCAGAAAACAGTGGCTGCCTTCACACTAACCCCAGAACGGAGAGCCACTGCATCTTAGAGGGAGTCCCAGGGACAGCTCCATGGAACCCCGGAGTCTCAGGATGTTAGAACCGTAGAATCTTAGAATAATAGATGCGTAGAATTCTGGAATCATAGAGCCACTGAATTGTAGGCATTTGAGAGCCAGAAGGTCCTCAGAGACCATCTGTCCCATGATTTGCAAGTCTGGAGATTTTAAACTAACAGTAATGACCATGGTAGCAGCAGCAGCTTACCATGTGCCACACACTTTTCTAAACTCTCATACAGTAACTTACTTAATCCTGGCAGTAACCCAACAAGGGATGTACTATTATTATCACTTTCTACGGAGTGGAAAATAAAGGCACAGAGAGGGTCAGTAACCTACTCAAGGTTACAGGTTCAGATAGTGAACAATAGAGCTAGGATCTGATCCCAGGCCAGAGTCCACATTCAGATTCCAAGGCCTTAGCCCCAGAAATTCTGGGTCAAGGTGGGGACCCTGGAGTACATATTGTAAGCTCCCTAGATAATTCAGATTCTAGCCAGGGCTGAGCATCACCGGTTTAGCAAACTGGTGGCACACTGTTGTTCCTTAGGCCATAACCAGCCTGTAGCCACAAAGTGTTTTGTTAAAAAAAAATATTTTTATTGACTTTAGAGAGAAAGGAAGAGGGGGAGGGAGATAGAAACATCAATGATGAGAGAGAATCATTGATTGGCTGCCTCCTGCACGCCCCCTACTGGGGATTGAGCCAAGCAACCAGGCATGTGCCCTTGACTGGAATAAAATTGGGAGCCTTCAGTCCACAGGCCAGCGCTCTGTCCACTGAGCCAAACCAGCTAGGGCGCCACACAGTATTTAAAATCGAAGCTGTTCTTTAAAAATCAGCCGATTTCAAGGATTTCTGGCTTCTTTTGAAAAATGTGGAAGATGTGGCAACCCTATGTCCATATCCCCAAAGGGCAAGCATCAAGTGTAGCTGAGCAGCAGCTGCCCCCTTAACGGGTGGGATTATATCTCTGCCATGAAGCCTTGGTCCTCAATCCTTCACGTTCCCTTTCTGAGTCCTGGAGGCATTTCAGTATATAATCCCTGGTTTGGTCAGCTTCCACACTGTAACGAAAGGGAAACTGAGGCTTATAGAAAGGAAGAAGACTCAGAGTAATACAGCAAGTCCAGGGAAAAAGGGAACGGCCTGACCTGTCTCCTGGCTAAAAAAAAATCCCGTAATAACATTTTTTTTTTGAGAACTTTCTATGCATTAAGCCAGTGGTCGGCAAACTCGTCAACAGAGCCACATATCAACAGTACAACGATTGAAATTTCTTTTGAGAGCCACATTTTTAAAACTTAAAACTTCTTCTAATGCCACTTCTTCAACATAGACTCGCCCAGGCCGTGGCATTTTGTGGAAGAGCCACACTCAAGGGCCTGAAGAGCCACAGATTGGCGATCTCGGCATTAGGCATACACGCTGATTTCCCACACCGGTGAACACAAACTACCACCTTAAGCAGGGGCCATAATAAAGCCCATTTTATAGATGATGAAATGAGGTATGTGGAGAAATCAAGTCACTTGCTCAAGGTCACACAGGTAAGAAGCATTAGAGTAAGATGCAGATCAACGTATGACTCCAGGGCTTGATCCCTCTCATTCTGTGGAATCCTGGAGTAATCAGGCAGAGGGAAAAATTCTGGTCCTATCCACCTCCGACTCCGCTGCTTCGGAGTTCCTGTGGATGAGGGGGTGGGGGTGGGAGGCTCAGGCACACATGGTGCTGACCCTGTTTCCCCTGCAACATGGACAAACTCTTGGTGGACCCGGGGTCCCTTGTGGCAGCGACCAAGGTGGAGGGAAGAGGCAATACCCTCGCTTGCCTGTACACTGTGGGCACACTGCTGGTGGCAGAGGCCGGCAGGGCGAAGGGCGCGGAGGAGCGGATTCAGCACCAAGGACAGCGGCCGCGCTCCCAGCCCCAGTCCTTTTTTTGGGGACAACCTGCTGCTTGCCGGGCAGCATTCTTCCGAGGCTTTCCCACCACCGTTTCCCCCACCAACGTGGGGGAAACTTGGTCCGCGGTTCCTCCCGACCCAGAGCAACAAGAATGACCAAGAATTCCAGGTGTTTTTTTTTTTTCCTCAAGGCCCCCCATTTGTTTCTAGGCGGACATGCAGGACCCCTCCCAAGTGGCCTGTCCGCCGCCCAGGGCTTCTCGCCCCTCTTACACCTCGTGAGGAGGGGCTGTGGGAGCGGGAGCCGGGAGAGAAAACGGGGGAGCGCGCAGCTCGCCCCGCGCTCCCCTCCGCCTGGGTCCGCCGCCCCGGAGTCTCCGCAGCAGCCCACCTGCCGCACCGTCGTCATGGCAACCGGAGCGGCCTGGGCCGCCATTGGTCCGCTCCCTGGCCACGCCCCCCCGGCCGCCGCGGCCCCGTGAGGGAGACGGCGAGCGGAGAGGCGCGGCCCTCCTCCTTCCGTCTTTCCCAGAGATGGCTCTGTGGGAGAGGAGGGGCGCGCCCCGCTCCTGCTAACGAAACACCCTTTCTCCAAAATGGTGGCTGCACCCATACAGTGGTAATTCATGGAGAGACAGAGAGAGAGAGAGGGAGCGTGAGAGGCTACACTCCCCGGGATGTGGAGCGGGGGGCTGTCGCGGAGGTTACTTCCGGCGAGAACAGGAAGTGGGGGGCAGGTTGCTGGGAGAGACAATGGGATGAGATGGAGGGCGGGAGGGGATGGAGAAGGTCCCAGGGAGGAGGAGGGGGTCAGTCGGGGGCTGTGGGCCAAATTCTCCTAGACCTTTACCCTCTCCCTCAGTCAGCAAGACTGGAGTCCCCAGGTGGACTCCCTAATAATAATTAATAATAATAATAATAATAATAATAATAATAATGCAATTAGGGGTACTTGCTAAGTGATACTGCTGTGTAGGTATTTGCCAAACATTTTATCAACAGTAACCCTCTGAACCCCCCTAATAATCCAGGGGTGGGAGGACGTGTCATTTGCCGAGCCTCACCAGCTTCACAGAAAAAACCCGTCTGCCCCTGCTGACCTGCTTGGCTCTGTCGGGGTTCATTGTGGTTTGGGGTTGAAGGATGTTGACCACCTCAGGTTTGGTCATCGCTTGTGGGATTTCTCGGACCTTCTCGGCAATAAAGCTGTGCACAGCATTCAAGGCCTCTGCTGTGCCCTGAACCAGGCATACTCGCTCTGTGGTTCCTGTTGAGCAAGGAAGAGACAACAGGCCCCATTTTAATGGCAAGAGAAAAACTGAGGCCCTGAGAAGGTGTGGTCACGTTTGGGAAGCCAGGGCAAGCTGGCATGGGCAAGCTCAGGCCATCGTGGGTAGCTGGGAGAGCAAGTGGAATCCCTGTTTTATAACCTGCCTTTCACTGCCCTCCCCTAAAACAACCCCAGGGGGTGGAAGAATGATGCTTAAGTGCCTGGCGATGCCCACAGCGGCCCTGGGCAGGGGAGACAGGGCTCAGCTGCCTCTTCCCAGTCCTTGCTGGCTCCTGGTTGCTTTGGCAACCATTCACTCACTCCCCCCCTTCCATGAGCGGGAGAGCTCAGGCCTGCAACGGTTGCCACAGTAACTGGAACCCCCTTATCGGTCTGGCTGGCCGGGTCCTCAGCCCACCCCCAGGGGGACGAGGGATGAGGTCCTGTTGCCATGGCAACCCCTGAAAGCCTGCAGCGAGGGCCTCTGGGCTTTTGGAGAGAGGATGGGGAAGGGTTGGGGGATGGGGAGGCAGAAGAGAGAGGACTTAAGTGCCTGCCTGGACCCACCAGATGGAGGGCTGAGGGGAGGGGGAGGGCACGGGTGTGGACGCAGGGGAGGGCAGAGGGGGTCAAAGGCAACTCCTGGGAGAGCAGGCAACGGGGGACTGACTGGGTGTCTTTGCTGGAAATTCTGCACATGTTGGCTCTGGTTCTGACCCAGGCATCATAGTGTGTGTGTGTGTGTGTGTGAGTGTGCACACATGCGTGTGTTCACCTGGAGGCAGGACTGGCTAAATGATCTTTATCTCTCTGTGTGTGTGTGTGTGTGTATGAGAGAAAGAGCAGGAGAGATGAGATAGAATCACATGGCAGAGTGATTCCAGGAAAGAAGTTTGTGTGTACTCTTGCATGTGGGAAAGACGGTGGGTGTCGCTGTGATGTTCAAGGTTAAGAATCCTGTGAATGTGAAAGAAACAAAGAATCTCACGAAGCAACACTGAGGCTATACAATGGATGTGTATCACTTTAACTGTATGACAGTATGTGTGTTTGCCCATATGTGTGTACAGGTGTGTAAGGGAAGGAGACAGCTAGACACCCTAGATGTCCAAAAAACTATTTGAATGGTGGTTACGTGGTACGAATGTATATGTCTGTGAGCGTGTGTGCGGGACATAGACAAGACTGTGACTGATGTCTATCTCCAAATCTAAGAAAGAGACGTACAGGCAGACACAGGTGTCAGGACCTAAGACTGGGTGGAGGACTGATGTGCTTGTGTGTGTGTGTCGAGCGTATGTATTACAGCCAGAGAAGACTGTACACTGAACTGCCTGGTCTGAGGATGGGAGTGCCTGGGTGAGCTGTGTGTGTATCTCTCTCTGGCGGGACACCGTCTGCAGGACCAGTGAGCTCCCTGCTTCTGTAAAAAGTCTTGCGTGTGTGCCAGGCTTCACGTGACTGCCTGTCTGGGACACGGGAGTGCGTGTCCCGTGTCCTGGGGGCGTTCTCACGCAGCACGCTGGGGCCACCGCTCTGACCCCTCGCTTGCCCTCTCTCCGCCTCGCAAGGCCAGCCTCGCTGTGTGTGGGTGTCCCCGTCTTGGGTCCCTTGTGTCGCTGACATCCTCCATCTCCTTGGGGCCGCTGTTCCTCACTCCGACTCCCCCCCCACCCCAGAACAATGGCTTGGTCTGAGCCAAGGGTGAGTCAGCGTGCAGGCTGCCTCCGTCTGGGTGTAAATAGGAAAGGGTGTGGGTCAGGGTGGGGACTGGGGGGATTCGGGGTGGCCCCAGGGAGAGCCTGGATGAAGTGGACAGGTTCTCCCTCCCTGCAGGGGTTCTGTCCAGCTCAGAGAGTCTGTGATCCCCGCCCCCCCCCCCCCCCATTGTGGTTCTTAACCCTGGTCCACGGGGCTGTTACGGGGCTCGGTGAAACTCGGAGAGACTGTCCAATAATAACAGCTGGTGCTTACATAACACCCAGCACCGGGCGCCGCGCTAAGCACTTTCTATATACTTGTTCACTCGGATATATAAGACAGGCGACGTTATTATTCCTGACTTACTGCTAAGGACACTGAGGCACAGAGGAGCCTGGGGGTTTGTCCACGTTCACTCAGCCAGCAGGGAAAGATCAGGGTTGTGAACCCAGGTGTCTGGCTCAGAGTCTGATTTTTTTTTTTTTTTTTTTTTTAATCCTCACCTGAGGATACTTTTTCCATTGATTTCTAGAGAGAGTGGAAGGGAGGGAGGAGGAGGGGGGCAGAGAAAAAGAGAGAGAAACATCGATGTGAGAGAGACACATCGATCGGGCTGCCCCCCACCCTCTCCCCACACCCCTGCATGGTGGAACTTGCAACCGAGGGATGTGCCCTTTACCGGGAATTGAGCCCAGGCCCCTACAGTCCACAGGCCAAAGCTCTAACCATTGAGAAACCCGGCCAGGGTACAGTCTGAGCCACATGTACTAAATTTGCAGTGTGTGAAATATGTGTGTGTGTGTGTGTGTGTGTGTGTGTGTGTGTGTAGTGGGGTGGGGTTGGGGGGAAGGAGGGAAGGGAGGCATAACAGGATTGCAGTTTTGCTTCTTTTTTGTTGTTAATCTTTTCCTGAGGATATTTTTTCCATTGCTTTTCAGACAGAGTGGAAGGGAGGGAGGGGAAGAAAGAGTGAGTGAGTGAGTGAGAGAGAGGTGGGGGGAAGAGAGAGGAGAGACAGAAGCATCTATGTGAGAGAGACGTATCGATTGGTTGCCTCCGAATCCAGGGTGGGGAGCAAACCTGCAACCCAAGTACGTGCCCTTGACTGGGAATCAAACCCGGGAGCCTTTGGGGCACGGGCTGATGTTCTAACCACTGAGCAACACAGGCCGGGGCTGCTTTTGTATTTTTGACAGTAAAAAAAGGGTATGTGTGAATGTATGAAGTAGTCACTTAGGGGTTTGCCCCTTGGTGCAAATGTCTTATAAATCAAAATTTAAAAAGCGTGTGTGTGTGTTTTCCTTCTGGGATGGGGGCCTGGGCTTCAGATGGCCGTTTAGATTCAGAAGGAGCTGAGAATCGCGAGGGTGTCTGGGGGCGTGGGCAGGAGCCTGTGTGGCTTCGGGCAGGGACCTGGCTGTCTCTGGGTCTCCGTGTCTCTATGGGTGACCCGAAAGGATGGCATCTGGGGTTTGGGGTTTTCCTGTCCCCCAGAGGGACCCCTCTTGTGTTCTGCCTCTCCCAGGAGGTTTTAGAGTGGACACACAAGTGCAGTGTACGTGTTTATGTGTGCACCTGCTAGGCCTGGCAGACCCTTTCCACTCCTCTCCTGCTCTCTCTGCATGAGCCGCCCTCCCCCAAGCCTTGGAACCCGCTATTTCATCTTCCTGGAACACTCCACGGCTCTTTCCCCCTCTCTCTTTTACTTATTGTTCTGGGCTCCTCCTCCAGGAAGCCCTCCCTGACTTCCCCAGGCTGAGCCGAGTGCCTGCTCTGGGCTCTCACCATCCTCTGGGCTTCCTTACCTCGCCCTGACCACTCTGGGTCACCCTTCATGCTGGGTCTGCCTCCCACACTGGGCTGTGAGATTCGAGAGGGCACCTCAGTCATTGCTGTGTCCCCATCTCTGTGCAGAGAGGAGCTGCTCAGAGAGCGTGAGCTGAATGAATGACTGAAAGGGTGTCGGCCGGAAGCAGAGGGAGACAGCCGAGTGTCTCCGGTAATAGCATCTTATTTCTTGTGTTCCCGTGGGCCCTGGGAAGGCCTAGGGGCAGGACTAGGGTAGAGTGGGCTGGGTCCTGGGTATGAGTCAGGGGCTGGCACAGGCCCTGAGATCGGGAGCAGGAAGGAAGGCCCGTCGCCCGTCCGAGGGCTGGGGACAGACGCTGGCTTACGCCATTTGTTGGGATTGTGTTTATCCCCGGAGAGTCAATGACTGTCCCGTCCTCCGGGGTTCCCAGCTGCCTGGTCTGTGGGGCGTGTCCCTGAGCTGGGAAGGGGAGGATGACGTGTCTCGTGTCTCAGAATGTGATTCAGGGGCGAGAAACACAGTGTCCTCGGACGCATGTCCCAAGCAGAGGTCCTGTCTGTCGCTTGTGGACTGGAGGGGCCTGGGGGCAACTGGGCCAGGGGAGAAGAGAAAGGGGGTTTGCCTGGCTCCCTGGACCGTTCTCTAAACCTCTTGCCAAAGCTGCTTACTGAGGGGGAGAGGCAGAGAGAGAGAGAGAGAGAGAGAGAGAGAGAGAGAGGGAGAGAGAGAAAGAATAAATGTGTCCTGACCCTGGGCTCCATCTCTGCTGTTTGACCTAAAAAAAACCCAAGGGGATTAAGGGTGAACTAGAAACAGCTGGGCCAAAGGTGCACTCCTTTGGGGGCTCCCCTGGGATCCTGGGTGCCCCGCTCAGGCATCGGTCTTGGGAGGGAGACGTGCAGGGTGAGAGAGGGACAGAGGGGGGTTAGAGAGAGTGGCGGGGCGTTGAAAATGTGCGGTTGTGGGAAAGCAGACAGACCTGAGGGAGAGACAGAAAGAAGCCTGGGGTTTGGAGAGAGGGAAGGACGAGAACGGAGCCACCCAGGAGGGAGCCGGGGCACAGGGAAAGGAGCGAAACATGAAGACAGAGGTGGGCGAGCAGGAGGAGGGGTGACCCCATGGAGGGGTGCTATGCAACGCTGGTTGAATGGGTGATTGAACAGACAGAGTTGGGAGAGCAGGAGAAAGAACAGGCAGAGAACATGCGAGGTGGAGGGAGAGGAAAAGACGGGGAGAAGTGATGGGAAGAGAGAGAGGGAGGGAGAGGGAGAAGCAGAGACGGACCACAGACAGACCGGATGAGGGACTGAGAACAAGATGTGAGGGATAGCCAGCAGAGCCAGGGAGACGGAGAGGGGCCGGTGGGACGGGAGCCTAAGGGAACAGAAGGTGGGCAAGTCGGAGAAAGGATGGCAAAGAGACATAGCAGGCAGAAAACCAGGGAGACTCCCACTGTGCCGCTCTCTCTAAAAATCAGTGAAAAAATATCCGGGCAGGATGGGGTGACCGAGAAATGCGAAGAGAAAGAGCAGGGGACACAGAGTGTGTGTGTGTGTGTGTGACAAGGATGGCTGGCCCACAAGCCCCAAGGAGCACCCTAACACCTGCCTCCCTGCCCCTCCTCACAAGTGCCTCCAACTGACCCAGAGG
Organism: Pipistrellus kuhlii; assembly: GCF_014108245.1. Taxonomy (NCBI): domain Eukaryota; kingdom Metazoa; phylum Chordata; class Mammalia; order Chiroptera; family Vespertilionidae; genus Pipistrellus; species Pipistrellus kuhlii. The sequence continues at coordinate 1,416,219 of NW_023425557.1, read as the reverse complement.
GGCAGGTGTGTGGGAAGGGGCACATCTGCCGGGGCACATCATGCAAATGAACTCATGAATATGCAGCAGGCCCATTGTCTTGCCCTGCCCCCACCCCCATCTGCTCTGGGCCTGGCCCCAGGGGCTGAGAGAGGCTCTGTCCTGTACCGCCCCCCCCCCCTTCCCACCCCCCACACACACTTAGGGGGAGGGGAGGTCCCCCACCACTCTCACAGTCCCTGGGGCAGCTGGTCGCCCTCATGGGGCCCAGGTGGGAGGGACAGGGGGCGCGGGGCAGGGTCCTGGCAGGCAGGGGCTTACCGGGGTAGAAGTCTTTGGACTTGGAGAGCTTGATGGTGGCTCCCGTCTCCTTCTGTAGCTGCACGATGGTTTGCCCGCCCTTTCCAATGATGGAGCCCGCCGCGTAGCTAGGGATCAGCACCTTCAGGAAGTATTCACCCTCCTCTGCAGGGGCACAGGCGGGAGGAGAGTCAGGGGGGAGGGGAGTGGCGGAGGGGTCTTCCCCTGGAGAGGGGACCCCCTTCTTCCGGTGCCAGCATGGGGTGGGGGCTAGGGAACCCCTGGGATCGCCAGGAGCAATGGCCATGAGAACAGCAGACAGGAAAGCGGTAATAATGGTCATTCACTCATTCACTCATTCATTCACTCACTCACCAATAGTTACTGGGCACCTGCTATGTGCTTAGCACGGTGCTGGCGAAACAGCCATGAAAAAAGCCAACTCCCTGATTTCGCGCGGAAAACGGGGCCGAAGGAGTTCTAGTGGTTAAGCCAAGAGCACGCACAGCTACATTGATCTAGAGTGGGGACAGACAGCATGGCTGTCAGACTGTGCTAGGTGCTGGGAAAACAAAAGGAGGCAAGAAGCCGAAGCCGGTTTGGCTCAGTGGATAGAGCGTCGGCCTGGGGACTGAAGGGTCCCGGGTTCGATTCCGGTCAAGGGCATGTACCTTGGTTGCGAGCACATCCCCAGTAGGGGATGAGCAAGAGGCAGCTGATCAATGATTCTCATCGATGTTTCTAACTCTCTGTCCCTCTCTCTTCCTCTCTGTAAAAAATCAATTATATATATATATATTTTTTTTTTCTTTGTTTTTTTTTAAAGAGGCAAGAAAAGAACGGGGCATGTAGGGGCCGCACTGTCAGATCCGCTAGCCAGGAAAGCCCTCCCGAGAATGTGGCTTTCTCTATCGAACACTCCGCAGCACCTACTATGGGCTAGACTCTCTCCCAAGTACTTACAAGCACAAGTTCCTTTACTTTTCACAAGTACTGTCCCACCGCATCAGTGTGAAAAGTAAAGGAACTTGTGCTTGTAACCCCTCTCCGTCTCCCTGGCTCTGCTGGCTATCCCTCACATCTTGTTCTCAGGCCATTCTCGTTTTGGCCAGTGTTGCTAAGTGGTTAGAGCAGTGGTTCTCAACCTTCCTAACGCCGCGACCCTTTCATACAGTTCCTCATGTTGTGGTGACCCCCAACCATGACATTATTTTCTTTTTAAAATATATTTTATTGATTTTCCACAGAGAGGAAGGGAAAGGGACAGAGAGCTAGAAACGTTGATGAGAGAGAAACATCGACCAGCTGCCTCCTGCACCCTCCCCACTGGGGATGTGCCCACAACCAGTGTTCATGCCCTTGACTGGAATCGAACCTGGGACCTTTCAGTTCGCAGGCAGACGCTCTATCCACTGAGCCAAACCGGTTTCGGCCATAACATTGTTTTCGTTGCTACTTCATAACTGTAATTTTGCTACTGTCAATGAACCGTCGTGTAAATATCTGTGTTTTCCGACGGTCTCAGGCTCTACAGCAGCGGTTCTCAACCTGTGGGTCTCGACTCACAACATGAGGAACTGAATGAAAGGGTCCCGGCATGAGAAAGGTTGGGAACCACTGGGTTAGAGCGTTGGCCCACGTGCTGAAGGGTTGCGGGTTCGATTCCCAGTCCAGGGCAAGCATCGGGGTTGCAGGTTTGATCCCTGATCCCAGCCCCGTTGGTCAGTCGGGGTGTGTGTGGGAGGCAACCAATTGATGTCTCTCTCTCTCCCCCCTCCCTCCCACTCTTCCACTCTCTCTAAAAGTCAATGATAAAATACCCTCTGGTGAGGACTGACAACACCCCCCCCATAACACACACACACACACACCACACATACGCACATATAACACACACACACATAACACATATAACACACACATAACACACACACATAACACACACACATAACACACATAACACACACACGCGTGTGCACACACACACACACACACACACCCATTCTACAGATGAGAAACAGAGGTAAAGGAAGCGCCCAGTTGGCACAGGTGGCAGGGCTGGGATTGGAAGCCAGGCTGGCCCCAGGGTCCTTGCTCTGAACCAACCATCCTGTCCCCAGCCTGTGGCTATTGAGAGACAGCAGGTACCAAGGCCCCGGAGTGGGGCTGTGCCTGGGGTGCTTCAGGGGGTGCGGTGGCCGGTGGCTGGGCTGAGGGAGAGAGCAGAGTGGGAGGACATGAGGGCTCGGAGGGGTGGGGGTGGGGTGCTCAGGCTCATAGCCCCCAGTGAGGTCTTTGGTGTTTACTCCAAAGAAGGTGGCAGCCCCGGAGGGCTCTGAGCAGAGGGGGGATGCGGTCTGACTTAGGTTGCAAGATCCCCAGGAGGGGAGCAGACTGAGAGAAGCCAGGGTGGAGAGCGGGGAGCCCAGTGAGCGGGGACTGCGAAGGTCTGGGCGGAGGCGATGGCAGTCTGACTGGGGGGAGCAGCGGGAGGCGGAGGGAGGAGGTGGATCCAGAGCTGCTCTCCGCACTCCCTGTGGCCCTGGAACCGTGCTGAGGGATCTGGTCCGTTCCTCGCAGCCTGCCAGGGAGGCGGGCGGACGAGCTCCGTTTTTACAGAAGAGGAAACTGAGGCACAGGGGGACTCGGACAGGGAAAGGCGCCCGCTCCGGGTCACCAGCCCAAGGGCGCCGAGGCAGCGAGCTGCTGGGCTGAGATTCAAATGCGACTCCGCTTCGTCCCGGGCCCTCCCTCGTTTGACACCCTCCACTGCCCGTGGCCAAAGGCCAAGGCGATCAAGGACAGTCGGTCTCAGACCCAAGGTGCCAAGGCGGAGCCGAGGGCGTCTGTGCCCTCCTTCGTGGTCACGGGTAAAGCATTCGGTTCACGCTGCCTCACGGCAGGTGGCTCGCCTCGCTACCTTCTAACCCAATGGTGGCCCCTCAGCCCCCGGGGTACGCATGCTGGAGCCTCCTCCACCCAAGTCCCTTGGCGATGGGGCTCGCCCACCCTGCCAGCTTAAGGTCCCGGTCTCTCTCTGTGGGCACGAGGCACACTTTCCTTTCTGAGTTCCTCCAGCATGTCTTCCTCCGCCCCGCCTCAGGGCCTTTGCACATCCTCTCTGCCTGCCAGTCCCCTGCCCCCGTGAATGCCTTCGGTCCTTCGGATCCCCACGCAAGTGCCTCTTGTCCTTGGAAGCTTTCCTTACAGGCTGCGGAGGGGATGTATTCGGAGCGATGTGTCCCAGAAGCCCACGGGGCCATGTGCCAGGGACACACCGGTGCCCAGCAGCAGTGGGCATGCAATAAACACTGGGGGCAGCGACGGGGGGTGGGGGCGTTTCTGCCTCCAGAGCTTAAGGCTGTAAAACACCTCCCAGTGGTTTTCAACTGTTTCTGTTAAAGCAAAGGAAACCTATCGTCCATGTTCTCCCATGAAACTCCAACATCCCAACGTTCAGAGCAGATAAGGAGAACCCACAGCCCTTCGGTGCATGGGACAACAACGCCCAACCCACTGAGCCACCCGGCCAGGCCCAGGCCTTGTTTTAGGTCCTGGGGATAGAGCATGAAACAAGACAAGCAGTCCCTTTACTTTACATCCAGTCACTTTTAACATGTATGTTGTGTCTTCCCCACAAAGCGCATTCATAGAAGCATACAATGGTTAAAACACACACACACACACAGACACACACACACACACACACAAACCCCAAAACAAAGAAACAAACAGACAACTCTCCCAGGACCCCTTAAACTATCTAAAGCATCTAGGGACGATCAGAAATGTGAAGCCCCCTCCTCAGCTACTGGGAGTAAGGTCTGGACCTGGTCCCCTAAGATGGGAGGTTCTGGGTCCCCCGATGTGCTACGGTGGGGGTCTGAGGGGAGGGGCTGACTGTGGCTGTGCCTGCCCGGGGAGGGCGTCCAGAATGAAGGGGTTTCCCTGAGCCCAAGGCAATCCTCTTACATGTGCCCGATCAGACCATTAAGCCTATTATGTAATTAGCCCCCCCCAGGGGGCCTTCCCATCAATCACCTTGGCCCTTCCCTCTCCCCCATTCACTTTCTTCCCTGGGCTCCAGAGGTGGCCCCGCCCCTACACCTGGCTCAGAGAGTGGGGGCTGGTGCTCTGTCTCCTGGACGGCTCAGCAAGAGGGTTCCGTGACTGGGAGACCCTGCCCCTCTCACTAGGCCTCAGTTCTCTGACTCCCATTCCCCACCTGCCCTCCAGCCAGCGTCCCTCGTGAAGAGAGAAGATAATCATCTGCTCTGAAGAGAACTGGTCCCCGCCCCATTTCCGGTGCCCTTTCTCACACTTCCCGGTGCCCTTTCTCACACTTCCCAGGTTTTGTGGGAATTCCCATGGGAAACGGCGGAGACAGCCCCAGGCGAAGCGTGAAGGTTGTCACTGCTGGCCCGTGTGCCCTGGGGCCCTCAGTTTTCTCATCTGTGAAATGGGGACATGATAGCGCTACCTCGCAGGGCCGTTGTCCGTGAGAACATGGTAAACTGTGAAGTACTGAGGATGGTTTCAGGCACATGGAGCCCTTGAAAAATGTTAGCGGTCGTCATCATTATACGGTTTTTGTAATCCTCACCTGAGGATATATTCTTATTGATTTTTAGAGAGAGTGGAGAGAGAAAGAGAGAAACATCGAGGTGAGAGAGGACCATCTATTGGTTGCTCCCTGTAGGTGCCCCGACTGGGAATCGAACCCGCAACCTTTTGGGTGTATGGGTGAGGCTCCAACGCACTGAGCCACCCAGCCAGGGCAATAATTTCTATTATTATTATTATTATTATTACCTGCTCCATGAGGGTAAGTTCTTACCCCAGTGTCTGACACATGGAAGTGTGTTCTCTAAGTGGGGAGATGAGCCTGTAAGATTTGGGGTTTTGTTGGGAAATATGAAAAGGCGGGGAGACCCCTCTTCCTCCATCACTTACCCCCTAGGGCACATGTGTCAAACACAAGGCCTGCGGGCCAAATCCGTCCCGCCAGGCCTTGCAATGTGGCCCGCACCGCGCTGTCATCACTGCACTCCGCTGCGTTTCCATCACAATGACAGTTTATGACTGTTCAGTAAACCATTCGGCCCGCGACTTAGGCTGGATTTTAGATTTTGGCCCCTTCTCTGATTGAGTTCGACACCCCTACCCTAGGGGCTGCCCTGGCTTTTCCTGCTTCCTGGAGGAGAAATGTCTTCTCACGGGCAGACCGAGACCCTGCTCCCACTCCCCCCTCAGCCCTCTGAAACCCTCTCCGCCCTCATGCCACCTTCTCAGTGTGGCCTTCTGCCACCCCCTGCACCACCATGTCCCTCCTCCTTCTCGCCCTCTCCCCTCGCTTCCGCCAACAAATCCTTCCTGGGCACCCACGTGTGCCAGGCCTTATTGCACAATGGTGTGTTTTCCCCCCCTCTAAATCCTCACCTGAATATATGTTCCTATTGATCTTCAGAGAGAGAAGAAGGGAGAGAAGGAGAGAGAGAGAGAGAGAAACATCGATGTGAGAGAGAAACATCAATTGGCTGCCTCCCCTATGCGAGGATCAAGCCCATAACCTAAATATGTGCTCTGACCGGGAATCGAACCCACAACCCTTTGGTGCATGGGACAACGCCCAACCCACTGAGCCACCCGGCCGGGGCCAGGCCTTGTTTTAGGATATAGCATGAAACAAGACAAGCAGCCCTTTTACTTTACATCCAATCACTTTTACCATGTATGTTGTGTCTCCCCCACAAAGTGCATTCATATAAGCATACAATGGTGTAAAAAAAAAAAAAAGTCTCTCCCGGGACCCCTTAAACCATCTTGGGGTACTGTGTGGTTGCTGTATCCGACTAGCGGGAATTTGGAGCCCCCTCCCCAGCCAGTCTCAGCAGCGGAGACCTCCCGCCTGTTCAGGCTCAGAACTCTGGGTCCCAGCGTCCCCATCCTGGCCACCAGGCGGGTCCTCTCTGAGTCTGCATGGGCGAGTCCCACTTCCCCTGGGAAGAAGCCAGGCCTCTATTTCCCAGCCTGCCTTGCAGCAAGGCGAGGGGCACGTGACCTCTGCTGAACCGGGAGCCCCCAAGCCTCACACATCCCAGCCTCTTTGAATGCTCGGGACGCTGCCTGTGAAAAAAGCTCTTCCTTCTACCGAAGCCGAATCAAGAGCCCAGAACTTTCCACCCCCCTCTCAGGTCTTTCCTTGGGTTCAGGTAGCTCCTTCTGCTCATGCCAGGGACTGACGCGATGCCAGCTTTGGCACTCCTGATTAATCTGTGTCCTCCGGCTACAGGTGCAAGAATTTCCACCTTGGGAAGGGGCTGTCTTTCCTCTCCTAGTCTTTTTTTTTTTTTTTTTTTTTTTAATATATATTTTATTGATTTTTTTACAGAGAGGAAGGGAGAAGGATAGAGAGAAACATCGATGAGAGAGACACATCGACCAGCTGTCTCCTGCACCCCCCCCCCCCCACTGGGGATGTGCCCGCAACCAAGGTACATGCCCTTGACCGGAATGGAACCTGGGACCTTTCAGTCCGCAGGCCGATGCTCTATCCACTGAGCCAAACCTGTGAGTGCTCCTCTCCCAGTCTTTATGAGTCTCTGGTCTCCGCCCCTCCTCAGTGCCTCCCTCTCTTCCAGGAGTGTTTCTGAAAAGAGCAGCCAAACCCCTCTGCCCCTCTAAATAATGTTTGCCGCTCTAGCCGGTTTGGCTCAGTGGACAGAGCGTCAGGCCTGCGGACTGAAGGGTCCCGGGTTTGATTCCGGTCAAGGGCATGTACCTTGGTTGCGGGCACATCCCCAGTAGGGGGTGTGCAGGAGGCAGCTGATCGAAGTTTCTCTCTCACCGATGTTTCTAGCTCTCTATCCCTCTCCCTACCTCTCTGTAAAAAAAAATAAAATAAAATAAAATAAAAACCAATCAATAAAATATATTAAAAAAGAAAAGAGCAATAATGTTTACCTGCCCCAAAGAGCTGGGGTGCTGGGACGGAGCACTGTCAGAGAGCGGACCCTCAAAGGTGGGTCTGATCTGAAGGGGAGGCCACCATGCCAAGGCGGGGCTGAGGGGTGCATGCTGTGGTGGCGCCGCTTCCTGGGACAGGTGTCTGGGGAAGCCACGGCGGGCGCTGCTCTCACGCACCCGCTCCTGCCTGGGGTGCCCCTGTCCGTGGAGGAATGCGGAGGCGGGCGGACCTGTGATGCTGACCTTGTCAGAGGGGCGTGTGAGGATGCCGGAGGGGGCCGCTGAGGCCGGGGGGAGGGACTGGGGGGGCGGGGGGAGGCCTGGGAGGCCTCTCTGTGAATGACGGTGTGGCCCGCTCGTGTGAGAAGTGTAACACTCCTGGCGCATGCCTCGGGAGGGCTGCACGCGGGAGCGTGATGCTGACTGTGTGCGGTGACACGGTCTCTGAGTGAGAGCGGGTGTGTGTGTGTGTGTGTGTGTGTGTGTGGCTCCCTGGGGGGGGATTCACCGCGGAGGGGCGAAACAGGACTCTGACGTTCTCATGACAACAACAACAATAATAGCAATAGCAATAATAATAATAATAATAATAAATGAGAGCCGAAACCGGTTTGGCTCAATGGATAGAGCATTGGCTTGGGGGCTGAAGGGACCCGGGTTCGATTCCGGTCAAGGGCATGTACATTGGGTGCGGGCACATCCCCAGTAGGGGGTGCGCAAGAGGCAGCTGATCAATGACTCTCTCTCATCAATGTTTCTAGCTCTCTATCCCTCTCCCTTCCTCTCTGTACAAAATCAATAAAATATATATATTAAAAAAATGATAAATGAGAGCTATTGCTTATTGCGTGCTTGCCATCTGCCAGGCCTTGTGCTATGTGCTTTACACACGCAACTTCATGTGACCCACACAGCAGCCTGGAGAGGCAGAGGGAGGACTGACAGTTCCCGCTTTCCAGATGAGGAGACTGAGACTCAGGGCAGCAAAACAACGTGCTGCTCGAGTGCCCTTAACCCTGGCGCCACGGTCTTTGCGTTAAAGAGCGAGGAATGCTGGGAGCAAGAGTAAGGGGTGGAGTAAGCTACATTTGGGGGGAGTGGGGAGGTGTGCGTTTCTGTTCATACGTGGGGGTGACAGAGGTGGGGACACAGCCAGAAGTACGGGGGCCATTCTATGGGACCTTCAGAGTTATCGTCTGTACTCAAGGGGGGCGCTCTTTGTTACTGGCCCTCAGACTGGGGTCATTTCCACACCCCCCCCCCTCACTGGAGTTCCCATCCTCCTTTTCACCGAATGCCTCCTGTCCTTAGAGCTTCATCTCCCTCCCATTGCCTCTGCCAGAAGCCAGTGTAACAGCCACCATCTCCTCTACCAGCCCCCGAGAACCGGGCAGGTGCGGTGGGCAGGAACTCGGTCTGCCCGGGCGGCCACAACTTGCCGTGCCCCCCCCCAATCCTCACCCGAAGACCAGGTTCCCTACAGGGTCCACCCACACCACGGAGGCAGCTCCCTGAGTTCGAATCACGGCTCTGCCTCCGATCAGCTGACTGACCTCGGGCAAGTGACCTAACCTCTCTGGGCCGCACTTTGTAAGACGGATAACATAACAGAATGGATAACATAATAGAATAACCAGTGACTGGTCGGCACCAAATGCTTTCCATAGTTATTCTTGGCACACTGTACACCATCAGCGCTAGCCATCATTGTAATTTATTATTATTATTATTATTATTATTATTAATGTTACATTCTAGACACTGGAAGAATGAAATGAATGAAATGCTGCATGTAAGGCATTACGAAATTACACTGGCAGCTTTTATTAGTATTATCGTTGTGGTCACGGTTATTCCCGATTTGGCAGATGGTGGTAGCAAGCACCAAGGCTCCGAAAAGGGATGTTGACCAACGCCCCACGGTCATGAAAGTATCAGAAAGAGCCCTCCCTTCTGAGATGGAAGTCTCGGACCCCTGCCCATCCCTGCCCCCCCGAGCGCTTCTCTCAATGGAGGGGCTGCCCCTGTGCATGGCTGGGCCTCAGTTTCCCCCTGGGCCCGTGGGAGGGGAGGAGAGGCGAGAGCCTGGAGCGGCGGTCCCTGAGGGCTCACCCTAGTTTCCCTGCTGCCGAGCGTAAGCACGTGAGCTCTGGGCCCCGGCCCCGGGGCTGAGCAGACCCCTGCTCCACCACGGATGCTGCGGGACAGAGCCGTGGCTTCGTTATCCCACGCCTCATTGCTCCTCATCCGAAAGAGCCGCTCAGATCACCTCCCTGGAGGAATTCGCTGGGAGATTAATCCCCGTCTCAGAGTCTGACTCAGAGCAGGGTGCCAAGGGCTTGGGCCTGGCCGGCTCTGGCGGAGAGGTTGTGCTCCTCGGAGGAAGGCGCTAGCTTAGAGCATCTCAGCCCCTTTAAGAGGAGAATGGGATTCCCCCTCCCCATCGGCGGGGGCGGGGCTGGGCTCCGGGGCCACCTGGGTCCCTGACCCTCCCAGCCACGGGGAATGGCCATGGGACAGGAAGGAGGGAAGGAAGTCGGAGGGGCCGCATTCATGTGTGTGCTGGGGGTGGGGGAGCAGGAAGAAGGACAGGAAACTCACTCCCAACCCCTCCCCCACTTCCCTTTCCTCCAATTCCTGCTGGACGCCCTCACGGGCGGCCAGGGGGTCCCGATGCCTGTCCCACCTGGACAGGGCGGGGGGAGCGCAGGGATAGAAGGAAGAGGCTCAGTGTGTCAGTCTGGGGGGAGGACGCCGGAGGTCGCCTGGCCCGCGGATGCTCTGCCCGAGGCCATCCCGCTCCCGTCTGGAGGAAGCAGAGATTTTGGCCAAGGTGACCGCCAGGAGGGGCCTGTCTGCTCTGGGGTCTCCCTCCTTCCGGGGCTAACGGGCTGGGCTCAGGGGACCCCCAACAAACCGCCTGCTCCTGAGACACACACACCTAGCGCTCCCAGCGTGTCTGTCTTTTATGCTCCCGTACACATCCCTCCTCAGGTCGCACGCTGGGACGGCCCCTCGTCTGTGGTGTCACACACGCACTCCCGTGACAGCCACACACCCTCATCCCCACCTCCCCGGTGTCACACACACACACACACCCCCCTCTCCTCTGGTGACAGATATACACACGCCGGTGTCCCCCACACACCCTCCCCTCCCCATCCCCCTTGGGTGTCCTATGCACACGCTCCCTGCTCCCGGCTCACCCACGGAGCCCCAGCCTCCGCCTCGTCAGGCACCCACCTCCGCTCGTGGCACACCCCCCCTCTGATGTCATGGTTGCACACCTCCACGCCTCACACCCAGCCGCGGCCTCTCCGGAGTCACACCCACACCGTTTCCTTGTCACACACCCTCACCAGCTTCTCCGGGGCCCACCCCACCCCGGGCACGCCCGTGTCACACACTCAACTGCCTCCCCCTGCTCCGCACACACGGCCTCTCCTGGCTCGCACCCAGGGCCGGCCCATTCAGCGTCCCCCACACACCCGCTGGCCTGTCACACACACACACACACACACACACACCCTCATGCCTGTGCCACTGCCACTTTTGGGGCGACATGCACACACTTTTCCTTGCTGCACACACCAGGGTCTCGAACATGGATCCCGGCCCCTCTCGTCCGCCCTCTCTCTTACACACACACACACACACACACACACACACACACACACCCTCTTCCTCCTGCCTCATCCGTGATCTCTAAGGCCACAGTCAGGCCTGACAGGGCCCACACGCACACATGAACACACACACGCACACCTGTCCCAGCCACAACGCATTCCCCCACCCACCCAGCTCTACACACCCACCCTTGTGCCTCCCTCTCACCAACACACCCACCCGGCGGTGCCCACACACGGCCCCGCCGCCCTGGCCCGCACATGCCTCCTCCCTCCAGGACAGCCCCGGCTCAGGACATCCCCGGGGAGGAGACGGGAAAGCTCCGAGCCCACAGGCCTCCTGGCCTCCTTCCCCTCCCCCTCCGCGCCGGCCGGGAGCACCCCTGCCCCGCAGGGTCACATCGCACACCCCTCAAGGACACGGGCGCCGGCTCGGAGGGACCCGCGCCCCCATCCTCGGCGCCCCCGCCCCCAAGGACACTTGCCATCCCCTTTCCCTCCCCCCCCCCCCCAACTCCTCTGGTCGCGCAGACAAAGCTCCCGGCCCCGGGCCGCGGCCAGAAAGGGAGGGGGTCCGGACTCTCCCCAGCTCCCCTCTCGGTTCCGGGTCCAAGGGAGGGGCGCCTCTCCCCTCCCCGGAGCCCTTGCACCTGCCAGCCGGGGAGAGAGAGGAGGATGGAGACAGGCGAGGCCCCGGCGGCGCGCTCCCCACCCCCGGCCCCAGCGCGGCCCCCTCTCACCTCCCGTGTTGCTGCGCTTGGTGCAGACCACCTCGGGGGGCGTTTCGAGGGGCCTCTTGCGGGAATCCGGGGCCTCGGGCTCCATGGGGGGGGCCTGGGGCGGCGGCTGCTGCTGCGGCTGCGGCTGCGGCGGCGGCGGCGGCGGCGGCTGCTGTGGCGGCGGCGACGGCTGCTGGGGAGGCTGGGGCTGCGGCGGCGGCGGCGGGGGCGGCGGCGGCTGCGGGGCCGCGGAGGCCGTGAAGAGGCCGTGCACCGCGCCGGCGGCCATCATCCTCATGGTGGGGGGGGGGGCAGAGGGGAGAGGAGGGGAGGGGGAGGGAAGGGGATGTGGGAGGAGGAGGGGGCGGCGGCGGCGGGGTGGGGGAGGGGGAACCCCAGCGAGGGAAGGAGGGAGGGAGCTGGTTCTGGGGGGCAGGGGTGGGGGGGCTGACAGAGACGAGAAGAACGGGTGTGAGCAGTATGAGAAGGGCCGAGGGGGGTCCTCGGGATGAGGTCCGGAGAGAACTCAGGGGTGGTGGGGTGTCTCTCTCGAAATCAGGGAGCCAGCCCGGGGACCGGCAGCGCCACTGGAGGGATGGGACTGCCTTCTCTTTGCTACCCCGGGAGGAGGGCCGAGCCCCCCAGGCCCTGCTCGGGGCGGGGGGCCGGAGCTGGGAGGCGGAGGCAGCCGCTAGTGGGGACGCGGGGGTCGGCGGGCACGGGTGGCAGCGGCGGCGGCAGGGCTGGCGGCGGCTGCTGGACCGAGCATCTTCTTTCCCGGAGGCTCCCACCGCGGCCTGGCCCCGCCCACCCACGCAAGGCCACGCCCATGCCGGTCAGGGCCACGCCCCTCGGCGCCCCATTGGCCTGCCCTTGAAGCCTAGGCCACGCCCCTGAGTGTTGGCCACGCCCCTCCCGCCCAGCTGCCAGAGGGACCCCGCTCCCCCAGGCTACAGTAGGACCCCAGACTCGGGCCAAACTGCCCCGCCCCTCACCAATAAAGAACGTGTCCTGGGCACCTACTATGTGCCCGGGCCGGTTCTAAGGAAGCGCTTCACAAACGTCACGTGGAATCCCCAGAGCAACCAGGCCCCATTTAAAAATAAGTATATAGTATTAGTACCATTTAAAAAAATATATATAGTATTGATTTTTTTACAGAGAGAAAGGGAGATAGTTAGAAACATCAATCAGCTGCCTCCTGCACACCCCCTACTGGGGATGTGCCCGCAACCAAGGTACATGCCCTTGACAGGAATTGAACCCGGGACCTTTCAGTCCGCAGGCTGAAGCTCTATCCACTGAGCCAAGCCGGTTTCGGCTTCTTATTATTCCCATTTTACAGATGAGGAAATTTAGCCTCAGCAACTTGGCCTCTCTTGGCGGAGATAATAAATCCCACGTCACATGTCTCTCACCCCAGCTGGGAGGACGGTCCTCCTCAAAATCTTTCATCTCTTCCTGGAAAAATTAACACGGGGTTCCTGCAAAGGCCCCTGGGTATTCATTCAATGAATACCTTAGTTTAAAGCATGCAGCTCTGAGCCTAGCACACAACTGGCGTTCCATTCGATCAGCACATTAAGCGTCAGGCACTGTCCCTTACAACGCTGGGGAACAAAGCAGCCGTCCCTTGTAGAGTATTACTATTCATGTCATGAAGGAAAACACATTTTCAGATGACAAAGCGGAGGCCCAGGAGCCTGGAGTGTGGCTTGTCCCAGGGCACACAGATAGACACAGGGGAAACTGGGATTTGAATGAAGGACAGGTTTAATTCCAGAGCCTAAAATCATTGAAAGTATGGGGGTATTTCCTTGGAATTGATCATTGCTAGTAGGCGATGTTCACTGATATATGAATTTTCTTCCTGGTCTCCAAGGATTCTTTCCTTCCTCGATCAGCCAGAGGCAAGATTCGGCTGGGAAGAGGCCTGGGGGAGGGCGATGGTGGCAGCTGGGGGGCTCCTCCCTCTGCTCCCATCCCACTGCTGCCCCTCCCTTGCCATGTTCTCAGGTCCCCGGGATGGAGAGGGTAGCAGATGGCCTGAGGTTGATGGGGTGGCCCCCATCTGTCCCCTCCCCCTATTGTCCCCAGAGCCAAGGGGGATTGTAGGGGGTTGTGGTCCACTGCAGTCTGGATCCTCCCCCTCCATCTTCCAGGAGGAAGCTGAGGAGCTGGTTGCCATGGAGACGGAGAAGAGGCAGAGGGATGCAGGGAGATACTGGGGTCAGGCGGGGAGGAGATCCACACCTTAGACTCTCTGAGTCACATGCACTCACACCGCACAGGTACATATTTCCACATCCGTGCGACTGGGTGTGAAGTCCCCCAGTCCCCGTCACACAAGCGCTCTTGCAGACACACAGGTACACACTCTCAGCAGTTTCACACAGGCACACTCTCATGTATGAAAAAGACTCATAGGGGATAGGTACACGGGTACACACACACATTCTTTAATAACACATAATGCACACTCAGTCATGCAGACCCAAAGCCATAGCACAGGTACTCACACACACATACACACATGCACATCTGATATTTGAGTATTTCCCAGGTGCACACATTCAGAGCCAAAACTACTCCGCACTTGGCCACACGCGCTCTGAGAAGTTATGAGCACACGACTGCAGCCACAAAACAAGCACAACCTATGTTACATAAGGCATACATGCGAGTGACATGTGAAACACACAGTGACACACAGGCTCAAGGGTGCCTTCCACACAAAGTGGGTAATCACACCCATGTAGGTACATGCCCCACGTAGTCTAATGCACACAATATAGGAGATCTCACAGATCACTCAGCAGCGCGCACAACACACATGGAGTCCCATGTGCTGCTCAGCCCCCACCCCCTAGTCATGCCTGCAGCCCCAGCTCTACCGTCCCCCCCCCCCCCAAAGCCCTCCCATTTGGACACACACAACAGCATGGTCGGTCACGCACTCACACTCACACACAAACACAAACCTCCTCCTAGATATTTTTAAACCCAGGCTAGTTCTGCTGCTATGGTAACCGCCCCAAACCTATTGCCATAGCAACCCAACGTCAGCTTTCCAAGCACCAAATCCTGGGGGATTGCAGGGCCCCAATCAGAGGCCAGGGGAGGGGGTTGCCATCCTCCGTGCCACCCCAGTACCCTCATCCTGGAGTCTTTAGGGAAGCAGCCACTGGAGGCTGGGCAGGGCTGGAGCCAAAAATACAAGACCATCGGACTGAGCCGGGACAAGGCCAGCCCTCAACTTGCGTTTTCCTCCTGCCGATCAGAGCTTTCTGGAGGGGACCGTGGGACGAAAGTCAGCCTGCATCTGGACACACAGCCTGGGTTCAAAACCTGAGTCTGCCACTTACATGCTGTGTGACTTGAGCATATCCTTAACTCGTTCTGAGTCTTACATTCCTTAATGTGGAAACTCTTGCTGCTGTTCTGTCGAAACTAACATCGTAAAGGACTATCGTGACTCGGTGGTGAAAAGCCAGGCAGACCTGCACCCAAATTCTGACCCTCCCGCTTTCTAGATCTATTAACTCAAGAAAGGGCCTCCCTTGTCCTAGCTGGTTTGGTTCAGTGGATAGAGCGCCAGCCTTCCGACTGGAGGGTCCCGGGTTCGGTTCTGGTCAAGGGCACGTATCTCGGTTACAGGTTCAATTAGTGATCGGGGTGTGCAGGAGGCAGCCAAAAATAAAATAAAATAAAATAAAATAAGGCCCTAGCTGGTTTGGCTCAGAGGATGGAGCATCAGCCTGCGGACTGAAGGGTCCCAGGTTCGTTTCCGGTCAAGGGCACATGCCCAGGTTGTGGGGTGGATCCCCAGTGGGGAATTTGCAGGAGGCAGCCGATTCATGATTCTCTTTCATCATGGATGTTTCTATCTCTCTCTCCCTCTTCCTTCCTCTCTGAAATCAATAAAAATATATTTTTAAAGAAAGGAAAAGAAAAAAAAGAAAGGGCCTCCTTGACAAAGTTCAAGGGCGCAGGTAAGATTTCCAACAAAGGGGTGTGGTTGCTGACCTAATAATTTTGCACGTATTCTAACATAGTTAAGTCTTACACATGGTCTTGGGGGCAGATGTTATTATCATTCCTATTTTGCAGAAAAGGAAACCGAGGCTCGGAGAGCTTGCCTGGGATCACACCAGCTACAAAGTTCTGAAGCATGGGATTCGAACCGAGCGGGGGAAAGGCACCTGCTCAGCCATTGCTGTCTCCTGCTCCTCCAAAAGGGGAGTTTGGAGAGGGTGACAGAATGGCTGATTCTTGGAAATGCTTTCTAGCCTCGGTTTGCTTGCCTGCAAATGGGAGTTAAGAGGACCCTGCTGGCTGCACTGTTGGAGCATCTATGAGGCAGCTGGCGCCCAGGGGCTCTGAGGACAGGCTGGCACACCCCAGTGCTTTGTGTAGGTGGGCAGCAAACAGGGAGGGGGAGGGCGGGTGGGCCATTGGGTAGGTGCAGGAGAGAGGGAGGGGCTAAGGCTCAAGCCCTGCTTTTTTCTTTCTCAGCCTGGAGACCTCAGGCATGAGCTTTGTCTAGTCTGAGCCTCAGTCTTCCGATCTGTCCATTGGGTGGTGAGAAACCCAGGAGCCAAAGGAGGTAAAACCACGTAACCTGGGTCCCAGTGAAGAGCTGATACTGGCATCATCTATCCAGACTGTACGTGGGATTTAGGAGCCGTAGGACTGCTCCGTGCAGGGTTCTGCAAACCTTTTCGACCCACAGTAAGAAATGCACTTAGTCCACTGGTGTGGCTCAGTGGTTGAGCGTAGACCCATGAACCAAGAGGTCACTGTTTGATTCCCATCAGGGCATATGCCCGGGTTGTGGGCTCAATCCCCCGCCCCAGTAGGGGGCATGCCAGAGGTAGCTGATGGATGACTCTTTCAACATTGATGTTTCTATCTCTCCCCTCTCCCTTGCTCTCTCTCTGAAATCAATAAAAACATGTAAGAAATATAAACATGTTTGAGAAAAAAATAGAATGGACAGGGAAGACCCCACTGAGGAGATGACATTTGAGCAGAGACACAAAAGAGGTGAGGTTGCATGGATCTCCGGGGAAAGAGCAGGTGCAAAGGCCCTGAGGCAGGGGTGTGCCTGGCAGGAGTTGGAGGAAAAAGGAGGAGCCCAGGGAAGGTGGAGAGTGGGAGGGATGAGGCCAGAGAGGGAGGCAGAGAGCTGACTGTGTCTGCTCTGAAGGCCTCAGTAAAGGCTTCACTTTGACTCAGAGGGAAATGGGGCCGTGGGAGAGTGTTGAGGAAGGATGTGAGTTGATTTAGGTTTGATCCCAAGATCCTTTTGGCTGCAGGTGAACAATACTGCCAGGTGGATCGGGGTGGGTGGGCAGCGAAAGATGGAATAGAAGGGGCTGGAGACTGGGATGCCAGGACACAGACTTTATTGAAGAGAAGAGATCCACTGCCGGCTGCTTCCAGAGAGAGAGAGAGAGAGCAGAAGAGAGCGAGGGCCGGGATACAAGCACTTTTTTTAAAAAATATATATTTTATTGAGTTTTTACAGAGAGAAAGAGAGATGGATAGAGAGCTAGAAACATCAATGAGAGAGGAACATCGATCAGCTGCCTCTTGCACACCCCCTACTGGGGATGTGCCCGCAACCAAGGTACATGTCCTTGACCGGAATCGAACCTGGGACCTTTCAGTCCGCAGGCCTGACTCTCTATCCACTGAGCCAAATCGGTTTCAGCACAAGCACTTTTAAGGGGAGGAGAGGGGACGGGGCTTAGGGCAATCAGCACACACTGATTGGTGGTTTCCCGTAAGGCCTATGATTAGGGACCTAGGGACTTAGGAATCGGGGGCTTAGGGTGTTTGGCAGGTGCTGAGTGGTGGTTCAGAGCTCAGGAATGTCCGGCTGCAGGTGGAGTTTACGTCTGTCCATCAGTTGGAGGAAAGGAGGACCTATCAGGCAGAAGTACGGAGGTGATCTTGACCATGCAGGTGGGAAGTGCTGGAGGTTCGGCCTGGGTGACAGGTAGGAAAGACATTACCGGAGTCCCGGTTCTCCCATGTGACTTTGGGCAAACCATTTCACTTCTCCTGAGCCTCAGTTTCCCCAAACGGGAGTGATCACAACACACCTGCCTCTCAGCGCTCCTGTGTGGTGTCCCTGTGACCGAGCTGAGACAGAGGCCTTGGCACGGGGTGTGTGCTCAGCAAACATCGCCAGCCATTGCCACCGTTATCCCTCAGGGCAGGGGCCTCTGTGTCCTGTCCAGCGGGGCAGGGAGGCCCTCAGGGAGAATGAGGAAGAGGGGTTTGACTTTGCAATAATGAGTACGTGTATATCTGACCCCAGGATATTTGAGTTAGGGAATCTCTGAGCGAAAGTCTTTGTGCTGCAAAGGTCGTGAGGGGTCCTTTGTTCCTCACAGCCCCTTTGGAGGATGGGAGGTGGAGGTCCAGGATGGTTTCACTGCGCCCTGGAGCCCACAGTGAGCTGGGGGCTGAGCCAGGGCTCGAGTCCATCCCAGGCCTGGCTGCCTCCTGGGTGATTATGGCATCTGCCCATGTCCCCTCCCCCCACTCCACCAGCCTTACTACTGCCTCTGGGATCAATTCCAAACTCTCCCAGTGGTTCAGGCCAAAAAACCTTGCATTTGCCCTTGACACCCCCTCTCTGCCTCACACCCACGACCAATCCATCAGCAGACGCTGTCTGCTGCACCTTCAGATTCCAAACCTGACCTCATGTCGCTGCCTCTGTCAGCACCACCAAGGCCCAGCCCCTCAGCGGCTCCCCCGACTCATAGGACCTTTCCTGCCTTCCCACTCCCACCCGTGCCTGTCATTTCAACAGACAGAGTTCTTCTCCCCCCCCCCCCGCTCCTCCTCTTCCTTCTTTTCTTCTTCTTCTTCTTCTTCTTCTTCTTCTTCTTCTTCTTCTTCTTCTTCTTCTTCTTCTTCTTCTTCTTCTTCTTCTTCTTCTTCTTCTTCTTCTTCTTCTTCTTCTTCTTCTTCTTCTTCTTCTTCTCTTCTTATTCTCCTCCTCCTTCTCCTCCTCCTCCTCCTCCTCCTCCTCCTCCTCCTCCTTCTTCTTCTTCTTTTCCTCCTCCTCCTCCTCCTCCTCCTCCTTCTTCTCCTCCTCCTCCTTCTCCTCCTCCTCCTCCTCCTCTTCTTCTTCTCTTCTTCTTCTTCTTCTTCTTCTTCTTCTTCTTCTTCTTCTCCTCCTCCTCCTTCTCCTTCTCCTCTTCTTTTTCTTTTAAACTACAGCATTAGTTTTGCTTTAAAATTTATATTTCTTTCAACATGTGGTTTAGGGACAAGTCAGCAACTTGAAAAAAATTTAGATCTTTAACTTAGACTGTAAACAAAAATATGTAACTCACAATATATTTGAATATGTTATTATTATACCTAGAAAAAAACAGAGTTTTAGGAAAATTTTGGAGAAGGCATACATTTTTAAGTTTAGAATTACAATACAAAACATATTAAAATTACAAGATTTAACAGTACAATTTTTTTATTTTTAAAAAATATATTTTTATTGATTTCAGAGAGGAAGAGAGAGAGAGAGAGAGAGAGAGAGAGAGAGAGAGAGAGAGAGATACATCAATGATGAAAGAGAATCATTGATTGGCTGCTTCCTGCACACCCCCTACTGAGGATTGAGCCTGCAACCTGGGCATGTGCCCTTTTTAAAAAATATATATTTTATTGAATTTTTTACAGAGAGGAAGGGAGAGGGATAGAGAGTAAGAAACATCGATGAGAGAGAAACATTGATCAGCTGCCTCCTGCACCCCTCCTACTGGGGATGTGCCCACAACCAAGGTACGTGCCCTTGACCGGAATCGAACCTGGGACCCTTGGGTCCGTGGGCCGATGTTCTGTCCACTGAGCCACACCGGTTAGGGCTGGGCATGTACGCTTCACTTGATCTTAGCCAAAAGGTCGAGAAGCGATGGCACGTACTCTTGACCGGAATCAAACCCAGGTCCCTTTAGTCCACAGGCCAATGCTTTATCCATTGAGCCAAACCGGCCAGGGCAACAGTATAATTTTAAAACTCATCATGCTAAAGGCAAAACCATCTATACTATGAGACAATCAATTGGTTATATATGCACTATATCTGACTGTGTTTCTATCTTTTGTCAATTCATGGTCCTTGGTGCCAAACCATTGCCCTCAGGAATCCCCAGTTTGGGGTGCGGTGAAGAAGGAGACTTGATTCAGCACACAGCTCCACTGTGCTACAGCAGGACGGTGAGAACAGCAGGGCCGGGAGGCAGCCCGGGGCCAGGCCCCCGCTGCAGGCAGCTCGCTCTGCTCTGCTCCAGACTGGCCTGTGGAGCTGTGCTGGTCCGCTCCGCCTCATTCTGGTCAGCTCCACCCGGTGTGTCACTCTGCTCTGGCCCGCGCTGCTCTGAGCTGGCAGGACACCTTCCGGGTTTCCATGGGAAGGGAATGTGCACTTCCAGAGCCATTCCTTTAAAAAGCAAGTCAGAGGGGAAATGGTGAACAACATAGACGGATGAACAAGATCAGACCCAGAGACAAGGAGCCATGGGTCAGACGGTTGGACCTCAAAGGGAGGGGGATAAAAGGGAGAGATCAACCAAAGGACTTATGTGCACACATATGAGCCTAACCAGTGGTCAAGGACAATAGGGGGGTGGGGGCATGAGTGTGTGGATGGGGGATTGGGATGGGGGGGGGTTGAGGACAAATATGTGATACCTTAATTAATAAAGAAATTAATCTAAAAAAATTAAAAAATAAAAAGCAAGTCAGATCATACACTGCACTGTAGGCAAGAGAGGGGAAAAAAAAGATTTCTGTAAGAACTTGGAGGAACAGTGTAGGTTTCTGGTCTTAGGTTTGCGGAGGGAGAAGGAGCTTTCTGGGCATCTCTCCCACAGCGTGGGCATTTACAAATATTATGGATGGGGAAACTGAGGCACAGGAGGTTAAGTCACTTGTAGCAGACCTGGGACTTGAACCCTGGCCACCTGGCTGCAGAAGCTACTTCCTTAACCATTCTACCTCCCTGCCTCTTTCTCACATGTTTCTCTCTTCTCAGCCAACTTTCTCCAGGTATGCACCACCTCCTTAGCACCCCTCCTCCCCCCATCTAGCTGCTTCTCTAGCTCGTCACAGTGCATAGGATTCAGCTGATTCTATGCAATCGTTTCTGGTTGGATTTAATTTTAGTAATTTCTCCCCTTCATCTCCAACCCCCCTCCCAGGGGTACCCTCTCTAGGGTGCTCTGGACCCCAATCCCTCTTCTATGCTTTCACGAAAATCCGTGTATAGCCTTCAAGGTCATTTTGTGACATATATTTCTTCAATTTGCAAAGACGCCTTTGAACCGCAAGCCTCCCTTTCTTTCCTTGTGCTTCCTGAGAGCTCTCTGCGTGGTTTTGCTTATTTCCAGCTCTTGATGAGTGAGTGAGGAGGGCTCAGGAGAGGCTGCCTGAGCTGGGTCTCAGCCTGGATGGCCTGGGGCAGGTTACCTAACCTCTCTGGGCTCCAGCTTCTCTGTTTGTAAAACAGAGGCTGTGGTCCTGGCTGGTGTGGCTCAGTTTGGTGGGTGTCGTCCTGTGCAACAAGAGGTTACCAGTTAGATTCCTGGTCAGGTCTTATGCATGGGCTGTGGACTCAATCCCTGGTAGAGATGTGCAGGAGGCAGCCAATCAATGATTCGCTCAATGTTTCAATCTCTCTCTCTCTCTCTCTTCCTCTCCCACTCCCTCTTCTTCTCCCTCTCTCTCTCTCGTGTTATCATATGTGGAATCTAAGTAACAAAATAAACTGATGAACTGAGTAGATCCAGAGACATGGAAGCATGGAACAGAGTGTGGAATCTCGGAGGGAAGTCAGGGGAGGGTGGTGGGTGGGAGGTAATCAACCAAAGACTTTGTATGCATAGATGCATAACCCATGGACACATATTGGGGCAGTGAGGGCCTGGGGTGGAGGGGGGGCAGGGGCAGGCTGGAGGGGGTCAATGGAGGGGAAAGGGGGCATATGTAATACTTTGAACAGTAAAGAATTATTTTTCAAAAATAGAGTGTTGCCGAAACAGGTTTGGCTCAGTGGATAGAGTGTTGGCCTGCGGACTGAGGGGTCCCAGGTTCGATTCTGTTCAAGGTCATGTACCTTGGTTGTGGGCACATCCCCGGTGGGGGGTGTGCAGGAGGCAGCTGGTCAATGTTTCTTTCTCATCGATCTTTCTAACTCTCTATCCCTCTCCCTTTCACTCTGTAAAAAAAAAAAAAAAAAAAAAATCAATAAAATATATTTAAAAAAATAGAGGGTGTTAAATAATGGTACCTTTCTTATAAGCTCGTGGCACGCTGGCATCTTCAAGCATTTAGCATCAGGTACTTGCTAAGCATTGCATTGACTCCTTCTGTATTCCTGTGTGGTACTCCCTCATGTGTTCCGCATTCTAACTTCCGAAGCCCTAATAATAAACATAAAATTCCTTCCAACTCTCTGCCACCTAAACTGCCCTCATTCTCATTTGCATACATACCTCCTTTATGAGCCTGCTGGAGAGAGGGGAAATGGGGTTGTCAGCCACCTTCACATTCAATTTCCCAAAATATTGCTAGATGGCTCTTCAGAAAGGATGCGCCCAACTGTACCCCTACCCTCAGTGCTGGATGGCCCCTCCTTCCACACTCTTCTCTAGAACTCGGTGTTTGTTTTTGTGTGTGTGTGTTTTTTTTTAAATATATGTTTATTGATTTCAGAGAGGAAGGGAAAGGGAGAGAGAAATAGAAACATCAACGATGAGAGAGAATGATTAATCGGCTGCCTCCTGCATTCCCCCTACTGGAGATCAAGCCCGAAGCCCGGTCATGTGCCCTGAGCTGGAATCGAACCCGGGACTCTTCAGTCCGCAGGCTGACGCTCTATCCACTGAGCCAAACCAGCTAGGGCACTAGAACTTGGTGTTCTTAGACTGCCTAATTTTGGCCAGATGAACGCACGTGAAAGCACTGCTTTACTTTCTTATGTAGATCAGTTTAGCGTTTCTGGGCATTAGTCTTCCTCGCCACCCAGAGTTACTAAAAGCAAACACATGCCTGTGCGCGCGCGCGTGTGTTTGTGTGTGTGTGTGTGTGTGTGTGTGTGTGTGGGTGTGTAAGGCTCTGAATGCTAACACTTTAATATTTTAGCCCCTGTCACAGTAAACAAGGGGTCATAATAATACCCCTTTCTCAGGTTGTTAAGACGATTTAATGACATGACAACGGTCCCTGCTTATTGAGTCTTTACTGTGCTAAGCACTTTACATGCATCCATTCATCCCCTCATTCCCCCAAACACTCTGGGGCCCATGCTGCTGTCATCACCTCCATTTCACAGATCAGGCAACTGAGACGTGGAGACGTCGACGGCAAGAAGCGGAGCAGGGAGTGGAACCCAGGCAGACAGGCTCCTGGACCACCTCCCTGCCTGTCCCTGAGGTGACCCGGGAAGAGCGCCGAGGGCTGAGAAAATCCTCTGAGGCACCACAGCGATAATAACCACACAGGACAACCCGCGGGGGCTCAGGCGGTGTTTGCTGCTTCAGCAAAGATGATGATGGATTTGGCTTTTGGACCGTTTTATAATATAGCATCTTTAAAAGATGAAATAGAGAAGGGCGGAGACCAGGATGCCAGGACACAGGCTTTATTGAAGAGAAGAGTACCGCTGCCGGCTGCTGAGAGAGAGAGAGAGAGAGAGAGAGAGAGAGAGAGAGAGAGAGAGAGAGAGAGAGAGAGAGAGAGAGAGAGAGAGAACGAGGGCCGGGGGTCCCTGTATTTTTAAGGGGAGGATAGGGGACGGGGCTTAGGGCACTCAGCACACGCTGATTGGTGATTAGGGACCTAGGGACTTAGGAGTCGGGGGCTTAGGGTATTTGGCAGGTGCTGATTGGTGGTTCAGAGCTCAGGAATGTCTGGCTGCAGGTGGGGTTTACGTCTGTCCATCAACTGGAGGAAGGGAGGATCTAACAGCATCTCATATTTGAAAAAATCACGGGTGAAACTTGGAAGGGACTCACCTGGCCTCCGTGTCCCCATTTGTAGTCCCCATCCCTGTCACAGCCCTTCCATTTCCTAAATCAAAGCACCTGTGACTCTCACAGTTGGCTTCCTTCCCAGCACCCACCGGGAAACACGGACTGTGTGAATGAGACTGGTGGGCAGGTGTCACTCAGCTCTCCGCCTACTCTATGCCCGCGCCCGCCGAACGTGGCTGGACAGAAACACACGCTTCAATGAGGCTGGGCTCACCGTAAGTTCAAGGTCACTCACGTCCATTCGCTCTCCCATGCTCCTGGAAGCACTTTCTCTTCCCTCCTTTGACCTCTGCCACCTCCTCACGGTCCTCGCTCTCACCTTTGACCCCACTCCTATTTCGCAGCGAGAGGTGAGGCGGTCAGAGAGAACTTCTTTTTTTTTAATTTTTAAAATTTATTTTATTTTATTGATATTGTACAGAGAGGAAGGGAGAGAGACAGAGAGCTAGAAATATCGATGAGAGTCATCGATCAGCTGCCTCTTGCACACCCCCTACTGCGGATATGCCCGCAACCAAGGTACATGCCCTTGACCGGAATCGAACCCGGGATCTTTCCGTCCTCAAGCCGACGCTCTATCCATTGAGCCAAACCGGTTTTGGCGGTCAGAGAGAACTTCTACCGGTTCCCAGGATATCTACTCGCTGCCTGCACCCGAGACCCCGTTCTCTGCCCTTCCTCCTGTCAAAGACACACACACTCCTGGCTAAGGCCACTTCCTCATGTGCGCACTACACTCCTCCCTTTCTCCCCTACCCAGGGACGTAAGCCAAGCAGTTCTCTCCCTCTCTCCGGCATCATCAGTTCTCCTCTCTCTTCTCCATCATTCCCATTGGCATAAAAGCACGCTCTGAGACAAACACGCTTTATTCCCTTGTCTAGCTACAGCTCTAACATTCTTTTATTTCTTTCTTTTTAAAATATATATTATTGATTTTTTACAGAGAGGAAGGGAGAGAGATAGAAAGTTAGAAACAAGGATGAAAGAAACATAGATCAGCTGCCTCTTGCATGCCCCATAATGGGGATGTGCCCACAACCAAGGTACAGGCTCTTGACCAGAATTGAACCTGGGACCCTTCAGTCCACAGGCCGACGCTTTATCCACTGAGTCAAAACCGGTTAGGGCTTCTTTTATTTCTTGTTGATTCTCACCCGAGGATATTTTTCTATTGATTTTAGAGAGAATGGAAGGGAGGGTGAGAGACAGAGAGAGAGAGAGAGAGAGAGAGAGAGAGAGAGAGAGAGAGAGAGAGAAACATCAATGTGAGAGAGACACACTGGTTGCCTTCCACATACAACCCAACCAGGGTCAGGGATGGAGCCTGTAACTGAGGTCCGTACCCTTGACCTGGGACCTTTAGTCTGTGGACCGACGCTCTATGCACTGAGCCAGACTGGCTCCTATGTTCTTTTACAACAAACCCCTAAAAACAAAAACAAAAACAAGAACAAAACACGTTTGGCCCTAGCTGATTTGGCTCAGTGGATAGAGCATCCGGCCTTCAGACTGAAGGGTCCCAGGTTCGATTCCGGCCAAGGGCACATGCTTGGGTTGCAGGCTCTCTCCCCAGTAGGGGTTGTGCATAGGCATCCAATCAATTATTCTCTCTCATCATTGATGTTTCTATCTCTCTCTCCCTCTCCCTTCCTCTCTGAAATCAATAAACACACACACACAAAACACACCCAAAAGCGTTTGGATCCATATTCAGGTGTCCAGTGTCTTTCCTCCAAGCATTCTCCAATCGCTCCAGCCGGGATTTGGCTCCAGCACTTGGCCAAATCAACTCTTGAGGATCTCAGTGGCCTCCGTGTGGCTCAATCCAATAGGCCAGTGACCCACCCTCATGACAGAGCCTCTCACTGCTAATCACACCCTCTGCCTACGTTTGTGTTCTTCCCTTGGCCTCCAAGAGACTACATGCTCACGATTTCCCTCCTTCTTAGTAGCTGTTCCATTTCAGTCTCTACTGCTGTTTCTTTCTTATTTTATTTATTTTTTTATTTTAAAACTATATTTTATTTATCTTTTTACAGAGAGGCAGAGAGAGGGATAGAGAGCTAGAAACATCGATGAGAGAGAAACATCGACCAGCTGCCTCCTGCACACCCCCTACCGGGGATGTGCCCGCAACCAATGTACGTGCCCTTGACCGGAATCGAACCCGGGACCTTTCAGTCCGCAGGCTGATGCTCTATCCACTGAGCCAAACCGGTTTCGGCTTGTCTTATTTTTATTTTTTAAACACTGGAGGGTCTTTGGTACCCTTCTTCTTTCTCTCTTCATCACTCCTTTGGTGATGGTCTTCCAAGTTTACATATCTCTTTGGTTGGACCTGCCCCCAACCCTGAGTTCAGATTCATACGTTCATCTATCCTGACAACACGTCCATTGGGAAGTCCATTAGGTACCTCAACATGTCCAAAACCAAACTCCTGATGTCCCCACCCCCGAGTAATCTCAATAAAGGAAAACTTCATCTTGGCAGATTCTCAGATAAAAAAAAATCCCGCAATCATTTTTTGACTTCTTCTTCCCAACACCCAATCCATCAGCGAATTCTGTCAGCTCTACCTTCGGAATATATGCAGATTCTAAACATGTCCCACCACCCCCACGGCTACCACCCTCATACAAGCTACCATCTCTCTTTTGAATCATTACAAAAAAAAAAAAAATCTCTTGCTTAAAACTTTTTTATTGAGGTGAAAGCCACATATAAAATGAACCATTTTAAATGGCACAACCCAGAGATAGTCAGTACATTTGCAATATTAGGAAAGCATCATCTCTCTTTCGTTCCAAAACATTTCGTCATCCCCAAAGGAGACCCCACACCCACTGAACGGTGACTCTCCATCCTTACATCCATCCCACTCATCTCTTCCTGTCCCTGTGGATCTGCCTGCTTGGACATTGCAAATGAGTGGAATCGTACAATGTCTGACCTTTTGGATTTGGCTTCTTTCACTTAGATAATGTTCTTAAGGCTCATCTATATTGTAGCATAGATAATAATTTTAAGGGTTTTTTTTTTTATGGCTGAATACTATTCCATTGTATGGCTAGATCACATTTTGTTTATCCATTCATTCACTAATAGACATTTGGCAATTCTGAATGGTGCTGCTATGGCTATTTATGTACAAGTGTCTGTTTAAACATCAGTTTTCAGTTCTCCTGGGTGAATATGTAGGAGTGGAATCACTGGGTCATATGGTAATTTTATGTTTATTTTTTTGAGGAATTGCCAAAATGTCTCATTTCAATGATTTTAACAGCCTATTTTTTTTTAAAATATATTTTTATTGATTTTTCACAGAGAGGAAGAGAGAGGGATAGAGAGTTAGAAACATCGATGTGAGAGAATCATCGATCAGCTGCCTCTTGCACACCCCCTACTGGGGATGTACCCGCAACTGAGGTACATGCCTTTGACCGGAATTGAACCCGGGACCCTTCAGTCTGCAGGCCGATGCTCCATCCACTGAGCCAAACCGGTCCCGGACAGCCTATTTTTTTTAAATACATTTTTATTGATCTCAGAGAGAGAGAGAGAGGAAGAGATAGAAACATCAGTGACAAGAAGGAATCATTGACCAGCTGCTTTCTGCACGTTGGATTGAGCCCACAACGTAGGCATGTGCCCCTGACTGGACCCAGGACCCGTCCCTCCCCGCCCTGATCCACAGGCCAACACTCCATCCACCCAGCCAAACGGGCCAGGGCATCACAGCCTGTTTCTGACACAACCACCAGCAGGACCACTTAAAGTATGAGTAAAGTTATGTTCCTGCTGCCCCCCACCCTCAGTGGGTCCCTCTCATTCAGAGCAAAACTCGAAGATCTCATTCACAATGGCCTACACGACTTGGCTTCTACCACATTCCATTCACTCTGATTGGTCTCCTCACTGTTTTTTTATAATTGATTTCAGAGAGGAAAGGAGAGGGAGAGAGAGAGATAGAAACATCAATGATGAGAGATATGAGAGAATCGTTGATTGGCTGCCTCTTGCACGCCCCTTACTGGGGATCGAGCCGGCAACTGGGGTAGGTGCCCTTGACCAGAATGGAACCTGGGACCCTTCAGTCTGCAGGTTGGCACTCCATCCACTGAGCCAAACCAGCTAGGGCCTCACTGTTCGTTAAATGCATCAGTGTGCTCCCACCTCAGAGCCTCTGCATAGTTTGTTTCTTTTTTCTGGAAGGCTCTACCCCTGTACCCAGGAGGCTGGCTCCTTCACGTACTGCAGGTCTCGGATCTAAGTCAGCTTCTCTGAGATACGTTCGCTGACCAGCCTGCCTGCTTTACTCTCTCCCCCAACACTTATCCTCCTCTGACATTTCATTTTTTAATTTACTTTAAATATATTTTACTGATTTTTTTTTTTCCCCAGAAAGGAAGAGAGAGGGATAGTTAGAAACATCGATGAGAAACATCAATCAGCTGCCTCCTGCACACTCCCTACTGGGGATGTGCCCACAACCAAGGTACATGCCCCTGACTGCAATCAAACCTGGGACTCTTCAGTCCGCAGGCTGATGCTCTATCCACTGAGCAAAACTGGTTAGGGCTATTTATTTCTTTTTAATGGTTTATCTCCCTTTCACCCAGCACCCTGGAAAGTTCCTGGGACTTAGCAGGTGCTCAGTAATGCTTGATGAATGAATGAATGAATGCACTGAACTCTATTTATTGATAGAGAAAAGGGAAGCCCACAGAAGATGCATGATTGGTGTGAGTGCCCCCAGCTGGTAATAGGAAGCATTGGCCTCTATTCCAGGTCTCTGACTGCAAAGCTCAAGCGCTTATTTATTTATTTTTTTAAAATAGTGATATGTGTGTGTGTTTTTAAAAAAAAGTTTACTTTTTTTTTTTTTGAGAGAGAGAGAGAAAGAGAGAGAGAGATAAAGGGAGAGAAAAACATTGATTGACCTCCTGCACAGCCTCCTGGGGATCAAGCCTGAAACTCAGGCATGTGCCTGACCAGGAATCAAACCAGCGGCCTCTTGGTGATGGGACAATGCTCAACCAACTGAGCCACACTGGCCAGGGCTCAAGTTTTTAACTGGACTATTTTGTGACTTTAAAAAAGATATATATTTTATTAATTTTTAAAAAAATATATTTTATTGATTTTGTACAGAGAGGAAGGGAGAGAGATAGAGAGTCAGAAACATCAATGAGAGAGAGTCATTGATCAGCTGCCTCTTGCACACCCTCTACTGGGGATGTGCCCACAACCAAGGTACATGCCCTTGACCGGAATCGAACCCGGGACCCTTCAGTCCCCAAGCTGACGCTCTATTCATTGAGCCAAACCGGTTTTGGCTATTTTATTAATTTTTTTACAGAGAGGAAGGGAGGAGGATGGAGAGTTAGAAACATTGATCAGATGCCTTCCATACACCCCCTATTGGAGATGTGCCCGCCACCAAGGTGCATGCCCTTGACCGGAATCGAGCCTGGGACCCTTGAGTCTGCAGACCAACGCTCTATCCACTGAGCCAAACTGGTTAGGGCCATTTTGTGACTTTTATATCTAGGTCTCATCACAACCCTAAATGTTAGTCTGTCAGGAATACTCAGTTCACAGACTAGACCCTCATACCTCAATCCGTGGGTGGCAATGGCACGCCTGGCTGTTCTGCCTCAGGGTAGGATTTCTGGTACTAGCCTCTGGCACTCCCTGGCCACTCAGTAAACGCATAACGACTGGTTCAGGGTGGGGTTCTGGGAAAGCTCATGAAAGCTTTAGGGCCCAGGATTTGCACAGGATCTTCCGAGGCCCTGCCACTGTGTTCTGATGGTCTCGTTTACAGGAGGATATTTAAAATGCAAGTGGTTGCCGAAACCCGTTTGACTCAGTGGTAGAGCGTCGGTCTGCGGACTGAAAGGTCCCAGGTTCGATTCCGGTCAAGGGCATGTACATTGGTTGCGGGCACATCCCTGGTAGGGGGTGTGCAAGAGGCAGCTGGTCGATGTTTCTCTCTCATCGACGTTTCTAGCTCTCTATCCCTCTCTCCTCCTCTCTGTAAAAAAAAAAAAAAAAAAAAAAAAAAAATCAATAAAATATATTAAAAAAATAATAAAATGCAAGTGGTTGCTACCACTATCTTTTTCCGGTTCCCTCCCCGCTGTTGCACTTCCCTGTACCAGGGTGGTGATGGCGTAGTCGGGCATTTATGGGTCCTAGTGGGGAGAATAGGATTTGAGGGTACACTGAGGCTGAGGTTTGTGGGTTATTTGGTGGGTCCAGAGACACTTCCAGGTAGACTTCAATGACCTACCTAGTTTCATGGTGTAGGCATGGCTTCCAGGAATGCTCCTGTTGGCCAGGGTGCTAGCTCCCCAGATGCAAGGCCACTGTCTATTGTGGCATGAAATGTCCTATAAGTGTCTCACTCCAGAAGCACCTGCACAGTGAATAATTAAAAGGAATGAGCCGAAACCAGTTTGGCTCAGTGGATAAAGCATCAGCCTGCAGACTGAAAGGTTCCAGGTTCGATTCCGGTCAAGGGCATGTACCTTAGTTGCGGGCACACCCCCAGTTAGGGGGTGTGCAATAGGCAGCTGATCGATGTTTCTAACTATATCCATCTCTCTCTCTCTCTCTCTCTCTCTCTCTCTCTCTCTCTCTCTCTCTCTCTCTCTCTCTCTCTCATAAAGTCTCTCTCTCTCTTTTTAAAAAAATATATTTTATTGATTTTGTACAGAGAGGAAGGGAGAGAGATAGAGTTAGAAACATCGATGAGAGAGTCATCGATCAGCTGCCTCTTGCACACCCCCTACTGGGGATATGCCTGCAATCAAGGTACATGCCCTTGACTGGAATTGAACCCGGGTCCCTTCAGTCCCCAAGCCGACGCTCTATCCATTGAGCTAAACTGGTTTCGGCTCTATCCATCTCTCTTACTCTCTGTAAGAAATCAATAAAATATATCATAAAAAAATAAATAAAAGGAATGAGCCAAACCCTAGCTGGTTTGACTCAGTGGATAGAGCTTCGGCCTGTGGACTGACGGGTCCCCGGTTTGATTCTGGTCAAGAGCATATACCTCAGTTGCAGGCTCCTCCCCTGCCCGGGCCCTGGTCAATGTATTTCTCTCACATGGATATTCTATCTGTCTTTCCCTCTCTCTTCCACTCTCTAAAAATCAATGGAAAAATATCCTTGAGTGAGGATTAAAGAAAGAAAAAGATGAATGAGCCAGAAGCCAGTGTGTGGAAACATTTTCCAGAATTTCCAGCTAACAGATGAGATAAACTTCATGAAAGTTTTCACGAATTTCCTGCAAATTTAGACGACATCACCAATGCTGACTTGTGAAGCTGAAACTTAAATAAAAAATAAAAAAAATTCTGCCCTACCTGGTTTGGCTCAGTGGATAGAGCATTGGCCTGCAGACTGAAGGGTCCTGGGTTTGAGTCTGGCTAAGACACACGCGTGGGTTGCAGGCTTGATCCCCAGTAAGGGGGCATGCAGAAGGCAATTCTCTCTCATTGATGTTTCTATCTCTCTCTCCCTCTCCCTTCCTTTCTGAAATCAATAAAAATATTAAAAAAAATTCTAATGACTAAAAAAAGTTCCATCAAATATGCTAGAGGAAGGAGAATGCACTTTTCTTTTTTTTAAAAAATATATTTTATTGATTTTTTACAGAGAGGAAGGGACAGAGATAGAGAGCTAGAAATGTCGAT
Source organism: Pipistrellus kuhlii (assembly GCF_014108245.1). Lineage (NCBI taxonomy): Eukaryota > Metazoa > Chordata > Mammalia > Chiroptera > Vespertilionidae > Pipistrellus > Pipistrellus kuhlii. Next base: position 1,384,865 of record NW_023425557.1, on the reverse strand, counting down.
GAGAGAGAAACATCGACCAGCTGCCTCTTGCACACCACCCACCGGGGATGTGCTCACAACCAATGTACATGCCCTTGACCGGAATCGAACCCGGGACCTTTCAGTCTGCAGACTGACGAGAATGCACTTTTCTTTCTGGAGATAAGGGTATTGTGAAATAAGCATCAGAAGCCAAAAAAGTAGGAAACATATCACAGAGGTGTGTCAGGCAGTAAATTAATAAAAACATTACGCTATCATCTTTTGGGATTTAGCAATGTTTGCCGTATTTGCTGGCTTAAAGAAAAAAATGATTGTAGAGATTGGAAGGGGAAGCGAGAGAGGGAGAGAGAGAGAGAGAGAGAGAGAGAGAGAGAGAGAGAGAGAGAGAGAGAGAGAGAGGAAGAGAAAGAGAGAGGGCGCGTGTGAGATAGAAACATCAATCGTTGCCTCCCCTACGTTTCTGACCAGGGCCACCTTTCCGTGTACCAGATCACGCTCCAATCACCTGAGCCATATCAGCCAGGGCAGCTCTTTTAAATATGTAATTTGTTGCTCCCGCCATTTGGCTCAGTGGATGGAGCGCCGGCCTCCGGGCTGAGGGGTCCCAGGTTCGATTCTGGTCAAGGGTACATGCCTGGGTTGTGGGCTTGGTCCCCGGTGGGGGGGATGCGGGAGGCAGCCAAGCAATGATTCTCTCTCATTCATCACTGATGTTTCTGTCTCTCTCCCTCTCCCTTCCTCTCTGAAATCAACAAAAATATTTTAAAAAATAAATATGCAATTTGTTATTAGTTCACGTTCGAAGTAAATGTTCACGATCATACACATTCTGTGCTTGTGATTTTTGTATTCCTTAAAGAACAATTCCCTCCCCTGCTCCCTCACCGCATTCTGTAAGCTGTATTCGCCCGATGATGCCTCATTGGTTTAGAATAGGTGTTCTCAAGCTGTATGGTCCCCAGCCAGCGGCTGTCCTTCTTTGCACCTGTTTCTTTGGTGGCAAAATGGGGATTGCAATAGCGCCTACCTTGCAGGGTTGCTAACTTTAAATAAAAAGCCAAGGCCTACTAAGTACTTAAGTGCAGGCTTGGGACGCACTGAGCGATGATGACAAACCTCAACCAGCCTTTCTTATGCTAAGAGCGCTTCCGCCGCTTTTAGACTACCGTCTAGACCTCTCCTTGCGCATGCTCGTCCGACCCCTTCCCCCCCCCCCCCGCCCCCTTTTTATGCCAGTGGGCGCGGCTTACTCTATCGCAGGGGGTGATGGGCGGGGTCAAGGGACTACTTCCGGGATTTCCCTCTCAAAAATAACAAAAAACCTCTTTGTATGACCGGCAGTAAGGATGAGCCAGCGGGGATTGGACAGGAGACTAACAGCCCCACCCCTTTCGAGCCTCTCTTCCGAGTTGGCCAATTGCAAGCTTTGGGGGGCGGGCTCTTCTCTGGGGGGCGGGACCAAGGAACGGGCGTCCTATCTGACGAATGGGAACTTGGTTGTGAGGAAGCCGGAGCCAATCAGAAGTGAAGATCCCTGATCCTGGGGCGGGGCTGGAGCTTCGGCGGTTGAACCGCTCGCGCGGAGGGTGGCGGCGGAGAAGGCGAGCGGCGCGGAGAGCAGAGCGGCGGGTGCGCGGGCCGGGTTGGCGGAGGGTGGGGTGGGATGGGGGGAGGGGGTCCCTTGGGGAGAGTGGGCCGCGGCCGGGCAGCCGACCCTGCCGTGTGGGAACCGGGAGGGCGTGCCCTTGAGCGCGGGCGGGCGCTTTGAGGAGGGCCCGGAGGCAGGGGGCGGACTGCGAGCCGGAGGATGTTTTGTATTTCGCTTTATTCCCCCCAGCATCTTTATTGGGGGAAGTGTGCAAGGCAGGAGACAGACAGCAGGTGGTAAAATATAGAAACGCCCTGGTGATAACTAGCCTTGCGATCTCACGGCGGTTTTCAGGCAGAGGGTTCTTACAGCGCAGCCCGGAGGGGCGGGGGCCCTGCGATGGGCTACAGGCTCTGATTTGGGGGGAGGGCACATGCAGAAGCAGTATTGGGAGCAGGGAGCGGGGCCTCCGGAGAGGAGGGTGTGCTTCAATGAGGTGCAAGGCTCAGCCTTTACTGGAACTGAGCATGTGCAAAGTACCCATCGAGTGTGTCATGTGAATTAACTCCTTAAACTTTTTTTTAAAAAAAATATATATTTTATTGATTTTTTACAGAGAAGAAAGGAGAGGGATAGAGAGCTAGAAACACTGATCAGCTGCCTCCTGCACACCCCCTACTGGGGATGTGCCTGCAACCAAGGTAAATGCCCTTGACCGGAATCGAACCTGGGACCTTTCAGTCCGAAGACCGACGCTCTATCCACTGAGCCAAACCGGTCTGGCAAACTTTTTTTTTTTTTTGCCTTAGGAGAAACTTGCTGTTTTTATTTTTGTTCCCCCCCCCTCCATTTTATTTACTTATTTATTAAAATATATTTTATTGATTTTTATTTATTTATTTATTTTTACAGAGAGGAAGGGAGAGGGATAGAAAGTTAGAAACATCCATCAGCTACCTCTTGCACACTCCCCACTGGGGATGTGCCGGCAACCAAGGTATATGCCCTTGACCGGAATGGAACCTGGGACCCTTGAGTCCACAGGCCCATGCTCTATCCACTGAGCCAAACCGTTTAGGACCCCCTCCATTTTATTAAGGTATTATTATATGTGTACATATCTCACCATTGCCCCACCCCTCCTTAAACTTTCTAACAGCCCTGTTGTTGAGGTTGTGGCCTCCGGGTTGCTAGGGTTGGAATCCCGGCCTTGCCACTGGCCCTGCCCTGGAACCATAGGGTGGTGTGGGGGAGTGATTTCACCCTTTGTGCCCCAGCTCCATCATGGGTGGAACGACCTCTTCTCTGACGGTTCCCGGCCTCACTCAGGGTTTGGGCTTCAGGTAGTCTCCATGGTGATATGTCCAGGCTGGCTGTCCGCGGTGAAACCCAGAGATCCAACGGCCGACCCTTTCCTACTTGCAAGTGCAAAGGACAAGCAGACTGAAAAACTTGTCCCAAACCAAACTCATGGGTGTTTTTTTTTGTGTGGTTTTTTTTTTTTTCCCTTCAACCTCCAAACCCATTTGATGGCATTTCTATTTTCCCAGGAACTCGGGACAAAACCTGGGAATTTCCCACCACTCCTCCTTTTTCTCAAAGCGCTCACCTATGCTCTGTCAGTCAGCAGGTCTCATCTGCTTTACTTTCAAAGCACACCCAGAATCCAGGTGCGTCTCACCACCTCCCTGGCCTAAGCCCTCACCTGTTCCTACTTGGTTGTTGCAGTGAACTCACTGGGGTCCCTGCCTCTGCCGTTGAGCCCCCGTTCAGGGGGGTCTGGGTAAAACCAGCCGGTTCAGGTCAGGTTGCTCCCCTGCTCAGATCCTCCCCAGTCTCCGCCTCTGGAAGGAATCCTTGCCAAGCCCACAAGGCCCCATCGTGTCCAGCTCCCCTCCTCCCTGCCCTCAGCTCCTCCCACTGCCTCTTGCTCACCTGCCTCAGCCACCCTGGCCTCCTCATGATCCCTCAAACATGGCAACTACCGTCCCACCTGGAGAATGTGCTTGCGGTCCCCTCTGGGTCCTGTTCTCCCCAGATGTCCAGCTAGCTGGCTTCTCCCTCACCTTCTTCAGGTCTCTTTTCAAACAGTCACCAGGCCCTCGCAGACCAGCCAGGCTAAAACCGTTTCTGTCACTCCCTGGCCCTTCACCACTGGGTTTGAGTTTTCTTTACAACATCACCACCTGACATACGTTTTTTTTTTTTTATTTTTATAATATATATATCCACTGGGATTCTTTTATTTATTTATTTTTTAGTTATTTATTGATTCCCTTTTCAAAATTGAATTTATCGAGAGTATAAAAATCCACTGATTTCTGGATATTTATTTTGTATCCTGCTACCTGTTGGATTCATTTATCAGTTCTGTAGTGTTCTGGTGGAATCTGTAGGGTTCTCTTATACTGTATCACGTCATCTGCAAATAATGACAGTTTTGCTTCTTCCTTTCCAATTTGGATGCCTTTTATTTCTTCTTCTTGTCTGACTGCTGTGTGTGGGCCAGAGTGTGGCTCTGGGGTGTCCACACTGAGCACAGCATTCAAGGGTTGACCTGGAGGATTGGCAAGAGTGAACCCTTGAAGGCTTGGCTGGGAGGCGGGGCCTAGGAGCTGAGGAGGGGAAGAGGAACTGGGAGAGACTTGGGACTGGAACAGAGCCAGCCACCGGGATGGGCCGCTGGCCACAGAGTGCGGATGGAGGATGCAGGTAGAAAGAAGCACAGGGTCAGCGTGGGGGCTAGCGGAAAGGAGATGGGAGGGAGGGGCTCTGGGCCCAGGAATCCCAGAATGGGGTGCGGTGTGTTCAGGGGTTAGGGCAGGGGTGGCTAGGAGGGAGGGGGGACAGGTCCAGCCCTGCACGGCACCCACTTTGGGGTCCAGAGGATGAGTGACACGTTGAAGTGGGTGGCTGTGGGGACCTCTGAGCTGGCCAGAGGGTGAAGCACAATTAATTGCAGGAGTGAGTTTTCCGGGGAAAGAGGCCTCCAGGTTTCAGGAGCCCCTCCAAGACCGGAGACCCCTCTGCCAACAAAGCCAAGAGCTTGCTTGGGTGTAGGGACAGGTGCCTGGCAGGACGTGTGGGGCTGAGGCGGTTGTCACTGGGCCTTTGAGAAAGGGGATCATCTGCAGATGAGAGCCAGGGAGCAGTGTTCTGGGAGCCCCTGAAATTAATTGCAAAAGTCATGGACCTGTTCATTTATCTGGGTGTTCAGAGATCTCATTAGATTCCAGGACTGTGAAAAGTTAAAAATCACTGACCTAGAGTTTCAGGGCTCATCTCTTTCTCGCTCACAAATGACGTCTCCCGATATCAGACTTAGGAGGGATCTGCCGGGGAGAGTGAGAGACTAAAGGAGGTGAATGGGGAGAGATCAGACGGTGGGCGGGGGGGGGAGGGGGGGTGCGCACAGCCCTGGGTGGCTCTCTTTGGCGCAGCTTTGGGACTCTGGACAGGGCCCTCATTCTCGCGGAGCCTCAGTTTCCCTATCTGTGCCCCAGGGAGGGAATGCACTTGCCTTGTCTCTGTAGGCCCTTTCAAGCTCAGAAACAACAAAGCAGTGATGACAGTGATGATGATGATGATGATGCCAGTTTGTATTGAGTGTTGTGTGCCAGGCGTGGCTCAGTCTCTCCAAGGATTTTAACGTGATTCATTCATTTCAGCCTTCACCCGTCTGGGCACTGTTATCCCCCTAGTTGTCCTCATGACCGTCATCTGGCGCGTTCACCCCTGCTCTCCTCACTTACCCCCTCCCTCCCTCAGGTTGCCCTTCTCGCTGTTCTTAGAACAAACTAGGAACTACTCACCTTGGGCCTGGACACTCTTCCCCAGGCATTCACCTGACTCCTCCCTCCCTCCAGGCCCTGCTCAGAGGGCCTTCCCTGGCCGCCTTAGCAAAAAGAGCAACCCCAGCCGTAACCGGTTTGGCTCAGTGGATAGAGCGTCGGCCTGCGGACTGAAAGGTCCCAGGTTCGATTCTGGTCAAGGGCATGTACCTTGGTTGTGGGCACATCCCCAGTAGAGGGCGTGCAGGAGGCAGCTGATTGATGTTTCTCTCTCATTGATGTTTCTAACTCTCCCTCTCTCTTCCTCTCTGTAAAAAAATCAATAAAATATATTATTACGATAAAAAGAAAAAAAAGAGCAACCCCATCCCCAGCATTCCCTTTCCTCACTACCTGACCTTTCTTACCTCTGACTGCTGCCAGCCTCCTGACAGGAGGGCCATAATCTGATGCCTGGATCCCCAGCACCCAGGGCGGCGCCTGCTTTAAGGATAAGGAATCTGGCTGCAGGGGAGGCCGAATAACTTGCTCATGTCCCTGCACGTGGGTGGCTCAGCCTGGATGCGAACCCGGGCAGTGGGGCTGCCATTGTGAGCCAGCCCCTAGAACCCAGGCTGGGGCGGAGGCCTGGCTCTCTCTTCCAGCACCGCATGGAGCCAACCATGAGTTACTAGTAGCTCTTCGGCTTAGAGAAGGTGATTGTGCTCACAACAGACGGATTCATTAAATCAAGTTTTTTTTTTTTTTAAATATTTTTTATTGATTTTTTACAGAGAGAAAGGGAGAGAAATAGAGAGCTAGAAACATCGATGAGAGAGAAACATCGACCAGCTGCCTCTTGCACACCCCCTACTGGGGATGTGCCCACAACCAATGTACATGCCCTTGACCGGAATCGAACCTGGGACCTTGCAGTCCGCAGACCGATGCTCTACCACTGAGCCAAACCAGTTTCGGCTAAATCAAGTTTTAATTCAGTGTGAACGACTTAGCGTGCCACTGATAATTTTGGCGCTGGCTGTTCTCTCCCCGGGACCTCTCTCTCCGGGGAGTCACATGGCCCTCCCTGCCCTCCAGTTCTCTGCGCAACTGTCAGCCGCTCACGGAGGCCTGCCCTCATCCCTGTTTGAAATCTCTGCGCCCCCCCCCCCTCCACTCTCTGTCCCCTTCCCAGCTGGATTTTTCTCTGCAAATGTTTGCTGAATGAATGAGTGAATGATGAAAAATATAAAATGAGCATAAGGATTAATAAATAATAGTATTAGCCATGGTATATTCTGTCAGCCAGCATGTTTTGGGCATAGTAATGTGCAGGGCACAGACTAAGTGCTTTTATGTGTATTGTTCAATTTAATCCTCACGTCAGCTCTGGGAGGCTGGTGCCGTTTTATACCCATTTTCCAGATGAGGAAATGGAGGCAGCGTCTCCTTCCCAAGGTGCCACAGCTGGTAAATGGTGGAACCAGGAAATGGACGCTGGCCTTCCAGCCCCTGAGCCTGGGCTCTCAGCCCCACTGGGTCCCTGTCTCATTCCCTTCTCCAGTGACCCTGACCATGGACCAGCCGGCCGGCCTGCAGGTGGACTACGTGTTCCGGGGGGTGGAGCATGCCGTGCGCGTGGCGGTGTCGGGGCAGGTGCTGGAGCTGGAGGTGGAGGACCGGATGACGGCTGACCAGTGGCGGGGCGAGTTCGACGCCAGCTGTGAGTGTGCCTGCCTGGGTGGGCTCGCCTGTTCTTCCGGGATCAGCTTCTCCTAGGACAGTGTTTCCCAAAGTGCGGTCCGCGTACCCCCAGGGGGACGGGGAGAGTTTGGTGGGGGTACGCGTTGCACCGGAGTTCGGTGGGGATATGCACTGCACCGGGCTTAGCTGCGCCTAATTCTACGCTCTCATGAGGACGAGGGGTGCTCAGCGTTACGGAAATTATGGAAGGGGCACACATATGTCAACAGTTTGGGAAACACTGTCCTAGAAGATGAGGCCAGCTGGGGCCCTGCCCTTGGACCTGACCAGAAGCTCTAAGGAGGGGAGCGGGGTAGGGCTCATCCCTCAGGCCGGAGGCCCCGGAGTCCGGGAACGTCAGAAAGCTCGGAGGCACTGCCCTGGGATGGGGCAGGTGCCAGGCCTGAGGAAGGACTTTCTTCCCACCTAGTCATCGAAGATTTGACTCACAAGACGGGGAACTTCAAACAGTTCAGCATCTTCTGTAACATGCTGGAGTCGGCCCTTACCCAGGTAAGGACCAAGCGGGGGCCGGGGAGGGCTCCGTCCCCTGGATTCCTGGGGGCAGAAGCCCGTCGGATGTATGCAAGACCTTCCCTCTCCTCTTTCATCGAAGGGGCAGGGCTGTGGCTTTCTCTTCTTTCCCAAATGTAAATGGCGTATTTTGGTTCTAATGAGAATTATTCTCATGTAGAATATTCAGGTCACAGAGAAATGTAAAGAAGAAAGAAAAAAATCACTCCATACGCTCCTGGTAATATTTTGGTGAAGATCTGGTCATTTCTTCATTTCTCTATTCATTTGTGAATCTGTGTGTGTGTGTGTGTGTGTGCGCATTTACATATCTATGATTATACAGGGCGGGGCAAAAGTATGTTTATAGTGTGAGTATGCAAAACACAGAATTTATTCTTGTGTTATTATCTATTAATTCTTGTATTGTTTTTCATACGAACAACTGCAAATCTACTTTTATCCTGTATATAGTAAATACTTTTGCCCTGCATATAGTTAATCCTTGTCCAAGGATATTTTTTCATTGATTTTAGGGGGGTGGGAGAGAGAGGGCAAGACAGAGAAACATTGATGTGAGAGAAACATGGATTGGTTGCCTCCTGCATGAACCCCGAGCAGGGCCCCGGGCAGGGAGGAGCCTGCAATTGAGGGATGAGCCCTTGACCGGAATTGTACCCGGGACTCTGGTCCTTAGGCTGATGCTCTATCCACTGAGCCAAACCGGCTAGGGCTAGTTGACACATTTCCCTAGGAATTCTATAATCTGCTTTTGAAAGATTCAACAATATTTCATAAACATTTAGTTACATTAGTGAATATAGCTAATGTTGGCATGGGGACACAGCCGTGAACAGAGACGAAGTCCCTGTCTTATGACATTCTAGTGGGAGAGAGACAATTGAAAAATATTATGTAATGCCAAGTAGTTAAAAGTAGTACTAGGAAGGAAAGCGCTGGTTGAAACTTAGAGCGACAGGGGAATGCTACTTAGGAGTCACTTTAAAACTGCTAACGGGAGGCTGCTGGGGTTTCCTCTGTGTTCGGTCCATGGGGAAAATCTGCCTGACCTGGACACGTGCTCCAGAGGGAGCCCTTAGTGTTTTCAGATAACCGTGCATGTCTTTCTTAGCTTAACACTGGATAGGTGGTGCTTTATTCTTTTAAATAAATCTTTATTTTTATTATTATTTTTTAATATAGTCTATTGATTTTTCACAGAGAGGGATAGAGAGCCAGAAACATCGATGAGAGAGAAACATTGACCAGCTGCCTTCCGCATGCCTCCCCTGGGGATGTGCCCGCAACCAAGGTCCATGCCCCTGACCGGAATCGAACCTGGGACCTCTCAGTCCGCAGGCCGATGCTCTACCACTGAGCCAAACCGGTTTCGGCATGACATTTGAGTTTTATCATTGGCAGCAAACACCGTCAGCTGTTTCTCTGGACGTGACAGCCTCACTCTGTTCATTTTTGAGAAAATGCCTGCCAGACACCCAGGGCTGAATAACCCTGGTTTTGTCTGTCAGTGGTTCTTCTGAGTAAAAATAGCGTTTTGTGAAAAAGTGGCCAACTTAGCTCAAAACTCGATGGCACAGTGCTTCCTGAGCCGGCTGTCGCTGGTGTGCAGCGGGCTGCATGCTGCCTGTTTGGTCGCAGAGAGGAGTACAAAGCCGTGCACGTAAGGGATGCGATGCAATAAAATTAATACATTTCACAGCGTCATCAAGAATATTCCCAGGTTCCATTTCCTGTGTTTTATCTGTCTGTCTGCTTATTTCGCCTTCCTGGTCCCCCACTGAGACGGCATGGCAGGTAGTGACTGCTAGGACATTTGGTGCCACGGGCTGAATTTCTCTAATGGCCCCAGCGTATTTACCCACCTTTACTTTTGCACCATTAGTGTAACACACACAGCGCAAGGGCAAAATGATCTTAACTTTCTAATGCAAATTGTGTTGACCTCTTGGGCTCCCTGGAAGGGCCTCGGGGATCCCTAGGGGTTGGCAGGCAGTACTTGGACAGCCACAGTCCCAAGCTGTCCCATGGTTGAGGGTTTAATTCTTTCTATTGTAGTTTCTCCCTCTGACCATGTCCCAGTGTCAGCACCTTGGACAGGGCCACCTTGCTCATCGGGCTCAGCCTGGGAAAGCCCCAATAGCTCCCAGAACAGGTCAGGGCGCGGTCCAGTGAGTGGGTTGGGTGCTCTGGTTATGGCCACGTTGAATCTTTTTAAAAAATGTATTCTATTGATTTTTCTCAGAGAGGAAGAGAGAGGGATAGAGAGTTAGAAACATCAATGAGAGAGAAACATTGATCAGCTGCCTCTTGCACACCCCCTACTGGGGATGTGCCCGCAACCAAGGTACATGCCCTTGACTGGAATCGAACCCGGGACCTTTCAGTCCGCAGGCCTACGCTCTATCTACTGAGCCAAACCGGTTTCGGCGGCCACATTGAATCTTGTGGTAGCTCCTCCTACATTCTCTCAACAGAGCAGCGAATCAGTCACCCTTGACCTGTTGACCTACACAGATCTGGAGTCCCTGCGGAACCGCAAGATGGGGGGCCGCCCAGGTCCCTCGGCCTCGAGGTCGGCCCAGCTCAACTCGAAGCGCTACCTGATTCTCATTTACTCCGTGGAGTTTGACAGGTGGGACCAAGGACCGGCTTAGGGCCAGGCTGGCTTTAGGGGGGCGGACGGGGGAGGATGTGGTTAGACCTCAGGTACCCAGGGTGGGTGGGGATATTGCTTTGAGCTTGCCTTTGGAATCTTCATTGTTGAGGTTTGTGTCACTTAGTATCGTGTTTAGCTACAAGCACCAGCGCCTTAAACAAACATTAGTTATCACTTAACAAGATGTCTAGGCAGGTGGTCGAAATCAATAATCTCATTAGAGACTTGGGCTCCTTATGGTTTTTTGTTTGTTTTCTTGTGTCATCCTTAAAGCGTTGGCATTTAAAAAAAAATCCTCATTGACATTTTTAGAGTGAGTGGAAGGGAGGGAGGAGGAGGAGAGAGAGAAACAGTGATGTGAGAGAGCCACATCAATTGGTGGCCTCTGTACTCAACCCCCGACCTGGCCTGGGGATGGAACCTGCAATCAAGGAACGCGTCCTTGACCGGGAATCAAACCGAGGGCAGGCTCTCTAACCACTGAACCAAACCGGCCAGGCCAACGTGTTGGCATTTTGATTTTGTCTGTATCTCTTCATGAGTCCCAAGGGGCTGCTGGGACTTCAGGCTTCGCACCCGTATCCAAGCAAGAGGAAGGGGAACAGGGCCGTGCTTGCTAAACGCAGCTACTGTCTTATCAGGAAAACAGTGTTTCCAGAAGACTCCCAACAGACTTTCTGTAATATGTGGCCGGAGATGGTCATATGCCCTTTCCCGCAGTATTTGGCGCTGCGTGGTCACAGGAAAGGGATGCTGGGAAAATGAGTGGCTATCTGTCTTTAGAGCGGAGGCAGGAAGGGAGAAGGGCGTTGGGAATGGCGGTTGGGTAGCTGGGCACAGCGTCTGGTCCAGTAATGAAGAGCTCCTGGATTTTCCCGTGGGAAGTTATCAGTCTTCTATGAGTAGCGCTTGGTGGGGCAGCTCATCAAGGTGCCCTACCTTACTCCAGCCTGGGGCACCCAGGCCAGGGTCCCAGGGTCTCCCACTATGGAGTCTCAGTTCGGATTGTGCTTGGTTGCAAGTGACATGACCCAGGGGTTCCATAGCTGCTATTATATGTAAGAGGGTTTTGGGGTGGGGGGTGCTGCCTGGTGCACAGGGGGCAGGGAGGGCTGGAAGCTGTGTTTGAACGTAAGCCTCTGGGCAGGTGAAGCTGTGGGAATTGTGTGCTTTTGTACCCCAAGGCCCTCAGGGTCTGGTAGACGCCCTGGGGATTCTGAGATGCCACGGTTCTAATCCTCAGGATTCACTACCCGCTGCCCCTCCCGTACCAGGGCAAGCCGGACCCCGTGTTCCTTCAGGGCATCATCCGCTCACTGAAGGAGGAGCTGGGCCGCCTCCGAGGGCTGGACGGCCAGGACCCTCGGGACACCCGGGATGCTGAGATCTGGCACCTGCGGGAGCAGTGAGTCTGGGACGGGCGGGCAGTTGGGGCTGTGGGCAGGGACACATCCCATCATGCACTGCGGCACCCTGTGCTCAGCACTGTTGGGAGGAAGGCGGCCCATCATTCACCAGATATTTATTGCGAGCTCCCCTGGCCGCCATGTGCTGGGTGGTGCTGGGGTCACAGTGGTGACGGGACAACCTTGGCCCTGCCCTGCTGGGACTCCAGGCCCGTGGGGGAGACAGATCTGTGAAGACGCAGCGTGCGCAGGGTGGGGGATCCCAGAAGGAACTGACCCGGCCTGGTAAGGGTGGTACTGCAGGCAAAGGGAACAGCAGGTGCAAAGAGGGTGGGAGGAAGCGCGCTGTTCGGTGCCTCTTTAGTGCTGGCCCCCTCCCTGTCCCTGAGTGACCGCCACAGGCTGCTGGATGTTGGTGCATAAGCACCGAGTGCATCACTGCGAGGGGAGAGGAGTGAGGGCCGGAGCCTGCGCTGTGGAAGGCTGCCGCAGGAACCTGATCCGGTCTTGGGCTGGGTCAGCGAAGGCGCTGGGAAGAGCGTGCTGGGCAGAAGGGACAGCATGTGCAAAGGCCTGTGTTAGGTGGGAATGTGGGGAGAACAGGGGGCTGAGAGGGAAGTGAGCAAAGGCTTTGGCCATACTGCGTGCCTGCTGCGTGCTGTGGGCTGAGGGGGCGCTGAACTGGGGCCGGGTCTCTACCTGGAGGAGGCCCCACACAGTGAGGGGGCGGGAGCTAACGGTAGTAATAATAATAATCCTATATAATAAAGATGTGATGCGCAAATGGTTGTTACACCATGAAGAGTAACCACCATCTGCATGATGACCCGATGACGGATCAGCAGGAGGGTGGGGCAGCGAGCTGCAGTGGGCTGCGGACAGCTACAGAAGGGGGCAGGGCAGCAAGCTCTGCGCGGGGGGAGGAGGAGGGGGCAAGGGGAGCTGCAGGAGGGTGGGGCAGCGGGTGAAGAGCTACTGGAGGGCGGCAGTGAGCTGCTGGTGCACAGATTCGTGTGCAGGGCTCCTAGTAATAGTAATACCAGTAGCAGATGTTGTTTAGCATTCAACAGGGTGCTCAGTGCTTTATGATTCGGGCCTCACAAAGGAGGAGACTGAGGCCCAGAGAGGTTGGAGAGCTTGGCCCAGGTCACGTGATTAATGTGGCCAGGCTGGATCTTGAATCCGGGCAGCCAGCATCAAGTCCCTGTGGGTTCCGCAGCCGCTGTGCACTTTTGTTTCGGTAATCCTCACCTGAGGACATTTTTTCTTCCCTTGATTTTCAGAGTGAGTGGAAAGGAGGGTGAGGGAAACATTCTTGTGAAAGAGACACATCCATTGATTGCCTCCCAAACGTGTCCCCACGAACTTGCAACCGAGGTATATGCCCTTGACCGGAACTGAACCCTCCACCCTTCAGTCCATAGGCCTGTGGTCTAACCACTGAGCCAAACTGACGAGGGCAGCACTGTGCACTCTTGGCAGCTACTAGCCCAGGACTGAGTCCTCAGTGCCCACAGGGAGGACCAGCCTCTCCCTGGCGGGTGTGAGAGCTCAGGGGGCTCGAGAGCCCTCTGGGTCTGGGAGGAGCGCGGGCTGGCCGCGCAGCGCGCCAAGCAGGAGGGCTTTACCTCCAGCCTCAGGAGCTGCCCAGGCCTGGTGGGTGCCTGCGTGCGTGTTTCTCAGGCTGGCCGCAAGGTGGCGCCCTCTGCCCTGAGATCCACAGCTTGGCAGTGGCTGCTGCTTTAGCGAGTTTGAGGACTAAGATTTATTCGTTCATTCATCCAATATTTAACGAGTTCATACTGTGTGTCAGACACATCACCCAGCACTAGGAATTTTTTTTTTTTGGCCCTTAATCAGTGCCAGCCCTGGTCTAAGCACTCTTCCTAGATTCCTACACGTTCTAGGTATTTTATTATCAGTGTCCCACTTCACAGAGTGAAGTGGAACTGCCCGAGGTCGCCCAGCTGTCCTAAGTGTGGCAGAGCTGGATGCAGGCAGCCTGGTCACAGAGCCCAGGTTCCTTCCCTCTGGCCGGGAAGGGGGAGGACCCAGACAGAAGACGGTGATCCCACTGTCCTCAAGGGGGAGGACCCAGACGGAAGACAGGCGATCCCACTGATAACCACCAGCGGAAGCCAGGAGGGCAATGCAGGGAGAGCCAGGAGAGCAGAGAGCAGGGCGAGGCGGCCTCTCTGGGAGGTGATGTCTGAAGGATGAGCGGAGTCCTTCCGCCTGGAGGAGGAGGAGGGTTGGGGGGGAGTGGGGAGGGAGCTATATCTGCTAAGGGAAGCTTGGAGAAGGGGAAGGTGGGAGCAGTGGGGGAGGGGATAGCTGCTGGAAGGGGCTGAATGGGAAACTCCTTGGAGGGTTTGGGACAGATTTTGAAAAGCATTTTATTAGGAAACATTCCTAACACACACACACACACACACACACACACACACACACACAAATGCGCAGCACTGGAGACCCGGCCTCAGGGGTCACGACATTTTGCCCATCTTTGTTTGGTCTATGTTCCTCCCTCTCCCCTGAGAAAAAAATTCAATATGTTTCTTTTTTTCTTTCTTTCTTTCTTTCTTTCTTTCTTTCTTTCTTTCTTTCTTTCTTTCTTTCTTTTTAAAATATATATTTTATTGACTTTTTACAGAGAGGAAGAGAGAGGGATAGAGAGTTAGAAACATCCATGAGAGAGAATCATCAATCAGCTGCCTCTTGCACACCCCCTACTGAGGATCGAGCCTGTAACCAAGATACACGCCCTTGACCAGAATCGAACCCAGGACCCTTCAGTCTGAAGGCCGACGCTCTAGCCACTGAGCCAAACCGGTTTCAGCTTACTGTAGCTTTATAATTAATCTGATATGGGCAGAGCAAGTTTTTCCCTTTTGTTTCTCATTTTCAAGATATTTCTGTTGTTATTAATCATCACGTGAGCATATTTTCCCCCCAATGATTTTATTTTTACTTTTATTTATTTAAAAAAATATATATTTATTGATTTTTTTTTTACAGAGAGGAACGGAGAGGGATAGAGAGTTAGAAACATTGATGAGAGAGAAACATTGACCAACTGCCTCCTGCACACCTTCTACTGGGGCTGTGCCCGCAACCAAGGTACATGCCCTTGACCGGAATCGAACCTGAGACCCTTCGTTTTACAGGCCAACGCCCTGAACACACTGGCCAGGGCTCAATATATTTTTGGCAATTTGCATTTCCATGTAAATTTCAGAATCAATAGATTTTTCAGTACAAGCACAAAAAACTTGTTGGAAATCTGATTGGCATTGCGTTGAATCAATAGAACTGTTTAGGGAGAGAGCTGAGATCTTTACAAATACTGTATTTGTATTCCAGTCTATAAACAATTTCTCTCTCTCTGTTTGTCTCATTTAATGTCTCAATAATGTTGTTCCATCCCACTTTATTTATTTATTTATTTATTTATTTTTAAAATATATTTTATTGATTTTTCACAGAGAGGAAGGGAGAGAGATAGAGACCCAGAAATGTCAATGAGAGAGAAACATCGACCAGCTGCCTCTTACACACCCCCTACCGGGGATGTGCCCGCAACCAACGTACATGCCCCTGATCAGAATCGAACCTGGGACCTTTCAGTCCGCAGACCCATGCTCTACCACTGAGCCAAACCAGTTTTGGCATCCATCCCACTTTAGATGCCCTTGTTAGTGGTTTCTTTACTTTAAATGTAAGCCATATTGCTTTTTGTATAGTTGATATGTATGTATTATTGTAGAAACTTCAGTCAAATGTCTTATTTATCTAGATTGTTTTTGGTTTTCAATGTTTACAAATGAGCTTTGCTAATTCCCTCTCAATCCTTATCTTTCCTTTCAATTTCTTGCCTCATGGCACTGGCGAGACCTGCAGAACGCTGAGAAGGAGATACCAGCAGGTGGCATCCTGGTCTTGATTGCAAAGGGGAAATTCAGTATTTTGCCCCAAATATGGGCACCTCTTTATATATTTCAGATCTTTAATTGGTTTTGATCTTCAGGCCAGGTGGTAACCACTGAGTTAATATACAGTTTTGGCAGCTATTGACAATCAATGGCTAGATGGATTTTTCATTAGGGGTTTTAAATGACTGATCTAATTCTCTAATACTTTTTGTAGCTGGGATTCATCAATAAAGAAAAGCATTCTCTCATCAACTATCTCGTTCCCCTGAGAGACATCTCCTATGGGAAAGGCATGATTCATGCTGGATTTTTTTATTTTTATTTTTTTTAATTTTTTTTTTTTTTACTTTAACTTTTGTCAGAAGAATTAGTTGGTTCTCTTACATCCTCCACGGAGACTGATGAGTTTTGTCTAGTTTTTACTGTCATCATGAACGCGTGAATTTAAACCGAATTGATGCCATGTTGGTGTCCTATGGCTTTCTGACAAATGACCATAAGCTTCGTGGTTTGAGACCACAGGAATCTTCTGTTGCAGCCGGAATCCCAGAGGCCTGACGTCACTGTCATTGGGATTCGGTGAAGGTGTGGGCTGGGCAGGGCTCTGCGGGAGAACCCAGTTCTTGCCTCTTCCAGCCGGCGGCTGCCATCGTCCTTGGGCTTGTAACCACTTGATGCCAGTCGATGTGCCTGTGGAGTGGCATTGCCTTCTCTCTTATGAGGATACTTGTTGGTTATATTTAGGCTCACTTTATAATCTCCTCTTGTTAGGTGCTTGATTTATTATTATTATTTTTTAATCCTCACACAAGGACATGCTTAGAGAGAAGGGAGAGAGAGAGAGAGAGAGAGAGAGGAACATCAATTGGTTGCCTTCCGTGTGCTCCCTGAGAGACAGAGACAGAGAGAGAGAGAGTGAGAGAGAGAGACATCAATTGGTTGCCTTCCGTGTGCTCCCTGACTGAGGATTGAACACAAAACCCAGACACATGCTCTGACCAGGAATAGAACTGGCAGTTTTTCGGTGCTCAGGATGCTGCTGCAGTAAGCTGAGGCACTTTGGCTGGGCAAGGGCCTTGGTTTCATTGGGCACATCATCAGGTGACGTTCACAGGGCCCGGGGTCTGGGCATGCGTACATTCTGGGAGGCTATTTTCTGGCATGTCAAGATGTCCTGGACTTCTTTCCGCTTTTCCGGCCTCAGAGCTGGTGTCATTTCCCCAAGGAGCTGTGGTTTCTTTTAGTGGGAAATTGTTTTTAGAGATCACGGTCTGGTTATTAGGGGTGCTAATTGCCATTGGGTTGACATTACTTTTAGGCCTTTTACATTTTTAGAAAGAGAAAAATGATGTCCATGTTGACCTCTTTCATTTGTATGGCTTTTTAAAAAATATATATATTTCATTGATTTTTTTACAGAGAGGAAGGGAAAGAGAGAGAGAGAGTTAGAAACATCGATGAGAGAAACATCAATCAGCTGCCTCCTGCACATCCCCTACTGGGGATGTGCCCACAACCAAGGTACATGCCCTTGACTGGAATCGAACCTTGGACCCTTCAGTCAGCAGGCTGATGCTCTAGCCACTGAGCAAACTGGTTAGGGCTGTATGTCTTTTCTCATACTGAAAGTCTTAGTTTCTAGTTACAATAACATAATTATTTTCTTTATCCTAATGACACCAGTATAACTACTAAGAAGAGCACTGAATGAAATTTAAGGTTTCTTTGCAGTTCTTTGTGCCCTTAGACTATTTCCTACTTGCTAAAATAAAGTATGTGTGTGTGTTTTGTTACTTGACATAATTCCCCAATATGCCACTAACTTTGATATACAGTTAGGTCTGTTTGAGTGATTGCTTAAAAAATTTTAGTGATTGCTTTTATTAAAATTTATTTCCATAAAACATTTTCATAGTTCCAAATTCAAAACTAACAAGGAGGTACATTCAGAGGGGTCCAGCTTTTATCCCTGTTGCCACCTTTGTTCCTCCCATTTAAACGTTTTTGATTTATCCTTATATATTTTTGAAAATATGAACGTTATAATTTATAATATCCCTTTTTCTTTTACACAGATAGACATACAAAACATTTTTTTTCTGTACTGTTTCTAAACTTATATCCTGTCAGGATATAGAGATCTTCCTGTTCCTCCTTAGGGGTGTGTGGTACACATTTTGGTGGATGTACCATAGAAATTCAATTCCTGTTGATGCACATTTTGGTTATTTCCACTCTTGATATTACAAAAAGTGCTGCAAGTAGTAGCCTCTGTGTACATCTTTTTCTCAGAGGATTTTGATCACTGTAGTGCCGGATTGTATTTGCATTTTAGAAAGAGTCCTCTGGTGAGTAAGCAGTGAGAGGCAGCTAAGGGGCCAGAGGAGGCTGGGACCTCAGGGTTAGGCTTGGAGGGTGTGGAGAAAGATGGGTGCTATATTTCGGAATAAGAACAACACAGCTGTGTCCTCCCGTGGGAGGGATGGGGTAATGTGGCCAAGTCCTTGTCACGTGGGGCAAATGGAGGAGGGGAGGGGGTGGCACCACGGGGACAGCAGCGAGTGGTGGGTTTCCATTTGTGGGGCAGGTGAGATGGTGCGTGTCCGTGGAGGAATGCGGAAGGGACTCCGGGCTCCCCCCCAGCCCTTCCCCTTTTCTCCCCCCCACCCAGGGTGTCCCGCCTGGCTGCTGAGAAGCGAGAGCTGGAGGCCCAGCTGGGCCGATCGCGGGAGGAGGCGCAGGCCGGGCGGGCGGCGCGCCAGGAGGCCGAGTCGCTGCGCGGGCTGGTGCGCAGCCTGGAGCTGGAGCTGCGGCAGGAGCGCGGCCTCGGGCCCCGCGGCGCCGGCCGCCGCAGCCAGGACTGCCGCCGCCTGGCCAAGGAGGTGAGGTGGCGCGGCGCCGGCGGGGCCCGGGGGCGCAGGCCTGGGCCTCGGACCGACCTCTGCGCTCCTGTCCTCTCCTTGCAGCTCGAGGAGGTGAAGGCGTCCGAGCGGAGCCTGCGCGTCCGGCTGAAGTCGCTGAACTGCGAGCTGGCGGCGTACCGGAGGGGGTGAGGGCGGGGCGGGGCCTGGGCCCAGGGGCGGGGCCTCGGGCCTTGGGGCGGAGCCTGCGTTGAATGGAGGGTTGGGCGAGGCTGCCGGATTGCCCGTGGCTAACGGGACTCCAGCAGATGGAAAGGGTGAGGGGCTGGAGAGGGGGCAGGGCTGGAGGCGGCATTCTGGAGTTGGGCTGCTCGCAGGGACCAGGGAAGGGGGGCCCTGAGGGCGGGACGTGGCGGGATCTGGGTGATTGGTTCAGGTCTTTATTGGGGTGGGTGGTAGGTAATTAGTGGGGGAGGACCCGGGAGCTGTGGAGACCCCAGGAAGCAGGCTCAGGGGAAGGGCTGCCAGGCTGTAGGGAAGTGACACGGTGCTTTTAGGAAGGGGCAGTGGGGCTCGGGGGGGGGGGGGGGGGAGCGGGGGCGGGGCTCCGGAGGAGGTTCTGGGGGGTTGTGTGCATGAACGAGGGCACGGATGTCTGGAACCCGTGGTCCTGAAGGTCCGCAGGGGGGAGTCCGGGAAGAGGCTGGGGCAGGAGTGGCCGTGGCCGGTGGGAAGCTGACGGCGGGTCCTGTGCTCAGGAGACGGGCCTCGCCGGCGGGGCCGCGCCCAGCCCGGGAGGACCGCGCCTCGTCGTCCAGGGAGCGGTCCACGTCGCGGGGCCGCGGCGCCGCCCGCTCGTCCTCCCGGGAGAGTGGCCGCGGGGGCCGCGGGCGAGGCTGCCCCGCGCGCACCTCGCCCTCGCCCTCAGGTCTGTGCAGCCTGCCCTGCCCGCGGCGGGCGGGGGGATGGACCAGGGAGGTGGAGGCAGGATCCTGTGACCCAGCCTCTTCCCTCCGCACCTCCTGCCCCATCCTAGGTGGTCGCCTGCCCCGTTTTGACCCCACAGCCTTTGTGAAAGCCAAGGAGAAGAAGCTGCGGGAGATCAAGATGAAGTTAGCACCTATTCCCCCCCCCCTCCCCGCCCCATCTCTGCCCCTCCCCGCCCCTCTGCTCTGTCCCCATCTCCCGTGTGTCCCATCACCGGCCCCCCGCCCAGCCCCCCTCTTGCCTCCGGTGGCCTCGGCGCGTCCCCGCCCGGGCTGTGCCCGCCGGGCGCCCTCCCCGCGCTGGCTGGCGCTCAGGCGGCTTCTGCTCGGGCCCGCAGGCAGCAGCAGCAGCAGCGGCGGCAGCGGCACCGGCTGGGCAGCGGAGGAAGCGGGGACGGGCCGGCCATCTCCTGGGCTCGCCAGGCTCGTCCCCCTGCTGCCGTGACGGGCCGAGGGGACGCGGCTAACCGCTCCCGAAACCGCAGCTCCTCGGGTAACCGGGCTGGAGGCCGGCGGGCGGGCTGGGCGGACAGACTGGGAGTGCTGGGGGCTCACCACCCCTCCTCCCTCCAGTGGACAGTTTCCGCAGCCGCTGCTCCTCCGCCAGCTCCTGCAGCGAGTTCGAGGATTTCTCGGGATCCCTCTCTAGGGGGTAACGCTTGGGCCGGGATGTGGGTGGGTGAGGGGGGTGAGGAGGACGCCTCCGTACAGGTGGCTGGGGAGACTGGGAACAGCCTTGTTGGGAAACAGACGGGAGGCGAAGGTGGGAGATGCCAAAGGTCCCTCCCCTTGGTCTCATCCCTCCCCCTTTAGCATTCTCAGCCGCGGGAAGCGGTCCGGATCGGCAACCATGAGTGGGTCCAACACGGTGAGTGTCTTCCCTCAGGCCTCGGAGAGGGGCTGGCAGCACGAAACCACCAGAAGCCGATGCTCCCTTCTCCCGTGTGCAATGTGGGGATTGGGTTGCAGAGGCGCCTGGAAGTGCTTCTGGACACAGTGTTCTTGGACCCCTGGATTGGAGGGGAGGAGGGGCCGGTGGAGGGACAGAGGACACTGGTCAAGAGCACAGCTTGACCACAAATTGCCTCCTACGGCCTGTGTGACCCCAAGATAGATTCTCAGTCTCTGTGCCTGTTTCTTTTAAAAAATATGTATTTCCATTGGCCCCAGCTGGTGTGGCTCAGTGGATAGAGCATTGGCCAGCGGACTGAAGGGTCCCGGGTTTGATTCCGGTCACTGGCATGTACCTTGGTTGTGGGCACATCCCCAGTAGGGGGTGTGCAGGAGGCAGCTGATCGGTGTTTCTCATCTATTTTTCTTTTTTTTTTTTTTTTAAATATATTTTATTGATTTTTTACAGAGAGGAAGGTAGAGAGCTAGAGAGCTAGAAATGTCGATGAGAGAGAAACATCAACCAGCTGCCTCCTGCACAACCCCAACCGGGGATGTGCCCGCAACCAATGCACATGCCCTTGACCGGAATCGAACCTGGGACCTTTCAGTCCGCAGACCAACGCTCTACCACTGAGCCAAACCGGCTTCGGCTCTCATCTATTTTTCTAACTCTCTATCCCTCTCCTTCCTCTCTGTAAAAAGTCAATAAAATATATATTTAAAAAATATTTTTATTGATTTCAGAATGGTAGGGAGAGAGAGAGAGAGAAAGAAACATCAATGATGAGAGCGAATCAGCGATCAGCTGTCTCCTGCAGGCTCCCTGACCAGAATGTGCCCTGACCAGAATCCAGTGCTGACCTCCTGGTTCATAGGTCCAAACTCAACCACCAGCCACACCAGCCGGGCCTCAGATTCTTTATCAGTTAAACGGGGATGGGAATAGTATTCACTGCGAGGATTTTGGTGAAGGTAGAAAGTTATAGGTGCCTAATACGTGTCAGCTCTTATTTTTCCCGAGGTGCTCAGGTGCAGAATTCCTGGTGGGGTTTGGGGGCAGGAGTGGAGGGAGATCACCGACTCCTCTCCTGTCTCCCCAGTTGCAGAAGTTCACTCCCATGGAATGCGGCCGCCGTCCGAAGCATCTGGCCACTTCTGGGGGCTGGGTCCCCATCAAAGGTGAGCCGGGGACTCCACGTCTCCCCCTCACTCCTCAGAGCCTGCTGGGGTGGTACTGAGTGCATTGATGGGGCCCCAGAGCTCCCGTGGCTTCAGCCCCTCACAGTCCCCCAAACCCACGTCTGCTCTCACAGAGTACAGCTCTGACTACCAGTCAACCGACATAGCGGAGATAGACGCCCGTTTGAAGGCCTTGCAGGAATACATGAACAGACTGGACACAAGGTCATGACCTTGAGGAGCACTGCCCCTCCATCCCTTGCCCACCCATGGATTGGCTGGGGGCGGGGCTGCTGTGTCCTCTCAGCCCCGCCCAGGCCCCTACTCCTCTCACTCTCCCAGGCATTGCATGCTGGGAGGGAAGGTCTGTGTATTTTGTAAATAAACATATTTACCCTTGGGATCCCTATGCTTATGGCTTAAGGGTAAGGGTGGAACAGGGAGATATCAGGACTAGGGGGACCATTTCTGGGCATGTCCGACTGGGAGGCAGACTGGGGTTCAGGCTCAGGAAAAATCTTGCACCCTAACGCAGTCAAAGTGGGGGGACCTGCCGGGTGATGGCGAGCAGGCCATCCCCATGGGATCCCGGCAGAGTCCTGCGCAGGACATCTTGGACTGTGTGGTGTGGTGGGGAGCCTTGCAGGCTGGGTCACGGCCTGGGAGGCCCCAAGCTGCTGCCAGTGACATCCGGGCGGCTTGTGCTGGTCCCTGCGCACTGACCTGAGAACTCCGGCTACTGGGCCGTGATGCCGCTCTGAGTTGGCATCTCTGGGTGTGGGTTCAGGGTTGGGGCCTCTGGGTGCTAGGAGGTGGGTGAGTGACAGGGCTCTGAGGGAGGAGGTGTGTGGCGGGCATGGGAGCACAGTTGGAGTTGCACTTTTATTGGAGGGGGCTTCTCACTGAGGGGTGGGGACAGTCAGGGCCTCACTCTTCGTAGTGGTGTGGCCACTTCCGGATGATTTCGTAGAGCTGGTCGCCTGGAGATTGCGTCTGCTGCACCTGGCGGTGCCCTCTGACCTCATAGTTGGGACTCAGAATTCCCTGAGCCACTCCGCAAGCCAGCAGGCTCTGGGCCGCCCGGATGGCCCGGGGCGGGGGTACCCGTTCTGGGGGGACAGAGGCAGGATGTAAGCTGGGGTCTCCTCAAAGGGCAGAGGTGGTGTGGGTAGTGGTTCCACTTGTGCCCTCCCAGCTTGGCCTGCTAGGACCCAGAACCCGGTCTGCCACTCCCTGTCAGTGACTTGGCCTCGCGTGCCTCAGTTTCCTCGTCTGTGAAAGGAGAGAATACAGTGGCACCTGCCACAGAGCTATGGCACCGACAGACGAGTGAAGCCCTCGGAATGGCGCCTGGCCCAGCAGGTGCTGACCGCAGGGTCCCTGTCATTCTCCCCCTGCCCCTAGGCTTGGGGTCCTGCCCACGGCAGTGACATTGTCAGCACTTCTTAGGTGGCAGGGCCTGGCCTGAGAACTTTCACACAGATTAACTCCTCCTCATCCGAACCATGTGGCTGAAAGTTCTCATGATCCAAAAAGGAAGAAATGAGCCCTAACCGGTGTGGCTTAGTGGATAGAGCATCGGCCTGAGGACTGAAGGGTCCCAGGTTCGATTCCGGTCAAGGGCATGTACCTTGGTTGCGGGCACATCCCTCGTAGGGGGTGTGCAGGAGGCAACCGATGGATGTTTCTCTCTCATTGATGTTTCTAACTCTCTATCCCTCTCCCTTCCTCTCTGTAAAAAAATCAATAAAATATATTAAAAACAAACAAAACAAAAAAGAGGAAATGAGACTCGGAAAAGCAGTCACTTGTCCAAAGTCACAGAGCTATGGGTGGCAGAGCCTCTTCACAACTACACACCATGTTCTCCCCACCTCTGCGGGCGACCCCCACGCCCACCCCCTGCCCCCCGCGCGCCGCCCGGCCATGGTGGCCCCTGTCCTGACCGGTGGAACAGCCACTCACTCATGTAGTTGCCCATGAAGGTGATGCCGATGGACATGGGGTTCCAGGTAGGACCGGAGTGGTCACCCTTGACCTTCCAGCCGCGGCCCTCGTACACGAGCCCGTCTTCTCCAATCAGGAAGCTGCGGGGGTGAGGGAGACTGATGGATGAGAGAGGGCTTCCTGGGAGAGGACTCCCTCCTCCACCTGCCCTGCCCCTGCTCCCGCCGCTCACAGTTTCCCCTGCACCCCTCTTCTCCCCGGTGACAGCGGCCCCTAAATGCCAAGCACAGCTCTGGGTGCACCTTTTTCATCCTCACAGCAACCCATGAGTCACTATCGCCCCATTCTGTAGATGATCAGAGAGGTAGAGACACCTGCCCACCGTCACACAGCCCGTCAGGGGCGGAGGCAGGATTTTCACCCGGGGCCTCATGGCTCCCACCCCCAGGATCTGACGCCTCGCTCTCTCCTGCCCCCGGGGAGGATGTGTTGAGCTCTCGCGTGATGTCCTCTGAGAGAGGCACTGCTGTCACCCCCCTTGAAGCTGAGGAAGCAGACTTAGAGAGGTGACTGGCCAAGGTCATGCCCCAGAGCTCCTGCCTTAGATATCTCCACTGAGAAGCTCCGACGCCCTCACCCCAGCCTGCCTCCTGCTTCCTGCTTCCTGCTGGGGGTCAGGACCAGGGACTGAAGGGCTGGGCCACCACCAGACACGGACCCTGGAGCCCGAGCACCTGGCAGGTCTTTAAGGCTCTCATTCAACACGTCCTGATCGAGCGAGCCTGACCAGCTTGTGGAATTAACTAGAAGGTCAGCGTCTTTGGAGAAGCAGAACCACTGCTCACTCTTCCTGCTCCCTCCACACCCTGAGCTCTGGCCTTCAGGCACGAGGGGCTGTCTCTCCCCCCCCCCCCCAGCCTTCCCCTCTGCAGTGCCCCAGGCCACCTCAGAGCCACCAAGACTAAGGTGACCAGACGTCCTGATTTGACCCGCGTCGTTTTAAAAAGTCCCGAACAATGCGGGACAAATTGTTAGAAATCGGGACGACTGGTCACCTTAACCAAGACGGGAAGCCGGTCCCTTCGGAAGGAGCCCCGGTGGGTGTGGCTGCAGCTTCTGAGGCCTCCCTCCATCACTTTTTTTTCTAGAGAAAAGTTTCCACTTATTTCTTTAGAATAAAGATTTAGTGCACAAATACAGCCCAAAGCCAACATAAAAATAGCTTTGCCCTGTCATTTCCCTAAGAAAGCACTGCAGTTCTTCAGAATAGGCCAAAAGGAAAAAAGCAATCCCTGGAGATCTAGATTTCATGGAAGGACCACGCTTGCTCATCACGTCTTTCGCCCCCTGAGCTCCCAGTGCTGCGTTATCTCCCCATCCCAGCATCCTGCCCCGTGGCCGCGCGTGGAGCAGGTGCCTAAGGGCAGAGCCCACGGACTCGGGGCTCCCGCTACATGCCAGGGGGTGTCCAAAGCACTCTGCGTGTGCGGGCTTCATGATGAGGTGGGCCAGTCCTGCTGACCGCAGAGGAGGCAGTGGAGCGATGGGACAGCCCGCCGGGTCCCAGGCAGCCCTCACAGAGCTGGGGGCCGGGACTGGCCTCTTAACAAAGGCGCCGGGCGCCGGGCGAGGGGGGCAGAACTTGAACTTCAGCCCTTCTCTCATTGGGGCATCCATGCCTCGGGGCATCCCGGCCCAGCCGTCTATAGTCAGGTGACCAGATCGTCCCCCTGTTGGCGGGACAGTCCCGATTTTTAACAATTTTTCTCATTTTAAAAAACCGCGGGACGTGGGAAAAATTGTTGAAAATTCTTTCCAGCCAAAACCGGCTCGGCTCAGTGGCTAGAGCACATGTGTCAAACACAAGGCCCGCGGGCCAAATCCGTCCCGCCAGGCCTTGCAATGTGGCCCGCACCACGCTGTCATCACTGCACTCCGCTGCGTTTCCATCACAATGACAGTTTATGACTGTTCAGTAAACCATTCGGCCCGCGATTTAGGCTGGATTTTAGATTTTGGCCCCTTCTCTGATTGAGTGCGACACCCCTAGGCTAGAGTGTCGGCCTGCAGACTGAAAGGTCTCGGGTTGAATTTGGGTCCAGGGCATGTACCTTGGTTGCAGGCACATCCCCAGTGGGAGGTGTGTAGGAGGCAGCTGATCCATGTTTCTCTCTCACCGATGTTTCTAACTCTCTGTCCCTCTCCCTTCCTCTCTATAAAAAAAATCAATAAAATATATTAAAAAAAGAAAAAAATTCTTTCAAAAAAATTGGGACTTTTTAAAAAATATATATTTTATTGATTTTTCACAGAGAGTAAGAGAGAGGGATAGAGAGTTAGAAACATCGATGAGAGAGAGACATTGGTCAGCTGCCTTTTGCACATCCCCTACTGGAGATCTGCCTGCAACCAAGGTACATGCCCTTGACCAGAATCGATCCTGAGACCTTTCAGTCCACAGGCCAACGCTCTATCCACTGAGCCAAACCGGTTTCGCTGGAACTTTTTTTTTTTTTTTAAATGCTGCGGGATGTGGGAAAAAGTGTTGAAAATCGGGACTGTCCCGCCAAAATTGGGACGATTGGGTCACCTTACTGCAGTGTTTCCTGTTGTGGCCAGCAAGACCCGGTGGAGGCAGGGCTCCAGATGGCTAGCAGGACCCTTTTGAAGCAGGGCTCCAGGCCAGGGAAGGAACGAGCAACCAGACCCACAACAAAGCATGCAGCATGATATGCTTTGGCTAAGCATAACTGTTAGCCATAAAATAGTTCTGTTGCAGGGCTCAAACCCCAGGCAGCCACGCCCTGTTTCCAGTAGCCGCATGGCAGAGCAAACAGACCGAACCAGGTGAAACAGAGACTGCTTAAGCTGAAAATAAACCCCAGCCTCAGGTGTTGTATAAACTTTACATGTTACTGTACTAGTGGAATTTTTCTATAGCTTCTAACTGACCTTTCTTTGTTAAAACTTTTAGCCAATCATAGTCTGCCAGGCGTCCCTAAGACAGGGATAAAAGGAGCATGCTTAGAGTGGGCCGGGGCTCTCGCTGCTGGCTGCTGTGTCAGTTGAGACGTGAGCCCAGACTCTCTTGAATTCCAATGTGGCTGACTGGTGGTCGTCATTCGCGGGTCACCCACAACATTTCCCAAACGTTTGACATATGTGTGTGCCCCTTCTAGAATTTCCATAACGCTGAGTACCCCTCGTACTCATGAGAAGGTAGAATTAGGCGCAGCTAAGCACGGTGCAGTGCATATCCCCACCGAACTCCGGTGCAATGCGTTCCCCCACCAAACTCTCCCCGTACCCCTGGGGGTACGCGGACCGCACTTTGGGAGACACTGCAAGCGGCCGAGGAAGCTGCGCAGGCGCCAGCGGGGCGGCTCCAAGACCTGCGCCCCCCCCCGCACCCCCCCCCCGCATCCCCCTCCGGGCCCCCCACCTCCCGCCTCCCGCCTCCCACCCCCGCTCCCCGCTCTCACTTGTAGGCCACGTCGCAGTAGCCCAGCGTCCGCACGTGGTAGTGCTGCACGTTCTGCGCCTGCTGCAGGCACAGGGCCGGCGTGTCGCAGGGGCTGCCCGCCGTGTGCGACACCACCACGTAGGGCACGGGCACCTCCAGCTCCCGGGCGCACGTGGACGGCAGGGCCCCCCACTCACTGCGCGGCACGATGGTGCCGCAGCACGCCTCGTCCTCCGCCTTGAGCCCCTTGAGGGCGAGCAGGGCCCAGGCAAGCAGCGAGCAGAGCAGGGCCATGGCGAGGAGCAGGCGTGCAGGGCTGGCCAGGAGCGCAGCGGCCTTTATATGCTGGGGCCCGAGGGCGGGGGTGGGTGGGGGTGGGGGGTGGGAAAGAACCTTGCTTCACATCCTGGCAAGTTACAGGGACCCCAGGTTCCAGCTTCCTTCTCTGGCCTGGCTGCAACAGGATGCGAGTGGTTGGTTGGGCCTGAGGGAAGCGGGAGAGGGGTAAGGGTGAGGGTGGGGGAAGGGGACCCAGGGGCGGGGAGAGGCGCACAGGCCCCTGGGCACTTAGCCAGGTGGTTTCTGGAAGGCTCCCTCAGGGCCTGGATCCTTGCCCGCGTTGTCTCCTCCCAGTGGGCATTGCTCACCTCTCCAGAGAGAGGCCCCAGGCCTCTTCCTTCTTCCTGCAGAGAGGTCACCAGGCTGCCTGTGTTTTAGTTCTCCCATTCCCAGCCCCAAGCCCGAGGTCATTTCACCCTCTCTGCGAACCGGAGAGGGGAGTATGGAGAAGCCCACTTCACAGCTGGGTACACTGAGGCTGGGGGAAGGGAAGTCAGGTTGTGGAGTCCGGGGGCCCAGAGCCTGGACTCAGAGCCAGGCTGCCTGCAGCTGAATTCTGGCCACATCCCAGTGTGTGGGCTCAGGCAAGTGGCCCAGCCTTTTCTGTGCCTCGGATCCCCCCACCTGCAAAATGGGGGAGGTGTTTAAAAACAGGGTCCTTGTGGGATTAAATGGGGTGACAGCGCTGAGCCTTCAGAGGATGCCTGACCCATAGTGTCACGTAAGCTCCACTGGGACTTGAATTCATGTCTGTCCTGGTAGTAAGCAGCATGCTTTATGTGGGTGCCCCTACCGGCTCCGCGCTGCACAGGAGGGGATCTGGGGTCCCGAGAGGAACAGTTGTTTGTCCAGCGCCAGGCAATGGCTTGGGGCCACCTGTTGGAGCAGAAAGCTTTCCTGGGGCTTCTGCTCTGCCAGGACCTCTATCCCACTCCCCGATAGAGACCTGGTGAGCTCAGAACAGACTGCCTAGTTTGCTCATCCTCCTTTCCTGCTACTTTATTGGGGGAGGGGGGTGGACGTGGGATGGGGGGAGACAGCCTGGCCAGCATGGCTCAGTGGCTGAGCATTGATCCATGAACCAGTAGGTCATGGTTTGATTCCATTCCTGGTCGGGCCACATGCCCTTATGGGTTCATTCTCCGGAGGGAGGCGTGCAGGAGGTAGCCAATCGATGATTCTCTCTCACCATTGATGTTTCTCTCTCTGTCTCTTCCGCTCTGAAATCATTAAAAAATATATATTTTAAAAGATGACAAAAGGGTTGGGGCACTGGGTGGAAGAGGTGAAGGGACTAAGAAGCATGAATTGGTAGTTACAAAATAGTCAGGGGCACATAAGTAAAGCATAGGGAATATAATCAATAATGTTGTCATGACTATGTAGGAATACTGCATAAAGCATATGATTGTCTAATGGCTAAGCTGTACACCCAAAACCAATACATAAATAAAAATGATGAAAAAAATGACAAAAATGACACATGCTAGCTGTAAGAAGTTGAATTGAGACGAAATGTTAATCACCCGTGTCCTGCTTTCTCCTGCTCTGCCCACCTGAGGACACCAATGAGAACACTGTGGTATGTTTTCTTCCACCGTATTTTCCATGCTCAGGTAGATCATGCTTATACTCACAATAGCACAGAATGGCACACCAGGTATCTCCAAGCGTTCTTCCTGGATTACCTCCTCATCTGTTCCCAGCAGGTCTGTGCGGTAGATTCATTATTAACCCCTTTTACAGCCAAGGAAACAAGCCAGAGGCCTTACCTCCCTTTGAAGATGGGGATGCCAGGGTTTAGGCACAGGCTTCCTAGTTCCAGAGATTAAATCCTAAACCATATATTCCACTACCTGCAAACATATAGAAGGACAAGTATCTATAATAGTAAAAGCATAATATGCTAATTAGGATGGACATCTTTCTGGACAACCTTCTGGATAAAGCCAGGGCTGCGAGGACCAAGGCGGCCGCCCCAGCGGGCGGGGGCCAAGGCAGAGGAGGCAGCCGCAGCGGCGGTGGTGGTGGTGGTGGTGGTGGTGGTGGTGGCGAGGGCTGAGCCCCTTGCATGAATTTCGTGCACTGGGTCTCTAGTTAAAAAACAAAAACCACACGTATCACTTTGTCTTCTGTCACCTAGTATTTAATGCACATTGCCCCAGGTTACTACATCTAGTTTATTTTTTCTTTTAATGTATAATAGACAATTTTATTTAAAGTTTTCAAACTTGCAGAATGCTACCTTTTTTTTGGGGGGGGGCAGGGGCATAAAATAGGTACTAAGAGCATCAACTCATGGTCAGAAATTAAACAACCAGTTTATGATAGTGGTTACCTTTGATGGAGGGAAATAGGGCTGAGAAAGGGCATATGGGGGTCCCCAACTGTAATGCTTCTTTTCTTTTTTTTTGGGGGGGGTATTGCTTATTTTCTTGAAAATCAGGAATATACACAGCCTTTTAGCTACATCCTTTCAAGTATTTAATCATTTTAAAAAATCAATTTTTAAGTGAATGGTAGAAAGATGGTAAGAGTATAGCTAAAGAACTAAACTGAACCTCTACATTTTTTTTTCTCCTAAAAAAATAAGGGTCTTTTAAGTAAACTTGTGCCAGTTTCAGATTCTTGGCAAATACTTTCAACAATTCTATACATTTTGTAGTAGGTCTATTTTTATAGATGAAGCCAGATGTTGAGATATCATTGTTATCCCTGATCGTTTAGGCTCAGTGGATAGAGTGGACTGAAGGGTCCCAGGTTCGATTCCCATCAAGGGCATGCACCTTGATTGCGGGCACATTTCCATTAGGTAGGGGTGTCGAACTCAATCAGAGAAGGGGCCAAAATCTAAAATCCAGCCTAAATCGCGGGCCGAATGGTTTACTGAACAGTCATAAACTGTCATTGTGATGGAAACGCAGCGGAGTGCAGTGATGACAGCGCGGTGCGGGCCACATTGCAAGGCCTGGCGGGACGGATTTGGCCCGCGGGCCTTGTGTTTGACACATGTGCTAGGGGATGTTCAGGAGGCAGTTGATCGGTGTTTCTCTCTCTGGATGTTTCTAACTCTCTATTCCTCTCCTTTCCTCTCTGTAAAAAATGAATAAAATATATTTTTAAAGAAGATGTCATTGTTAAATGGTCTACTGAACATTTGAACACAGGTATTATTTAATCAGTTTGCAAACCAAGAAGGGGTAATTCCTCTTGAAAAGGCTCGTTTAAACTATACACTCCATAATCGTTCTGTGTCAGAGGACGTTAGCTATACATTGCAAGGCTGGTGGGGAAAATGGTTAAGGGAAAGGGGTCAATGTCAGGAAGCGTTAGCGTTAGCAAGGTCCTTGGGGTGGGAAGAAACAGAACTACAGCGCTGGTGGCCTTCAGAGCCTTGAACAAGACAAGTCTCTAAAAAAGTAACCAAGAATTGGCAGCTTGTTCACTGTACAGAAGGACGGATGAGCAGATGAATATCCCTGTTTCTTCCTGAAGGGAGGATTACTGGCTGGCTCAGATTTGGCAGCCATGGGGCCTATTGTTAGCCTCCTGAACCGAACCTGTTGTGTCCCAGTGACATGGAGGCGGGACGTCATTGTCAGTCAGAAGTCAGTTTGTGCTTCTCCAGGAAAGCCTGCCACAAAGAAAAGGTACACACGACTGAAACCGGTTTGGCTCAATGGATAGAGCGTCGGCCTATGGACTGAATGGTCCCGGGTTCGATTCCAGTCAAGGGCATGTACCTTGGTTGTGGGCACATCCCCAGTAGGAGGTGTGCAAGAGGCAGCTGATCGATGATTCTCTCTCATCGATGTTTCTAACTCTCTATCCCTCTCTCTTCCTCTCTGTAAAAAATCAATAAAATATATTTAAAGAAAAGGTACACGCAGTACTTTCAGTGACTGTCTTTGGCAAAGTCACTTAACCTCTCTGGTCTTCAGCTTTCACATCACTAAAACAATACTCTCATAGGAACTGAGGAGACTGGATTCAATAAAATGCCTATAAATTTTAGATCCAGAAGTCTTCCAGGATGTTAATCTTCCTTTCTAACGTTCCTTCTAGGTATAATATCACTTATTCACTTTAGATCCTTGCTTCTAAGTTACTTGTAACCTTCCTATTTCCAAATTTTCGTCCCATGCTTTACCCTCGACCCTATTAACAACCTAAACCCAGGAAATTTAACTTTACTCTTCTTAGGACTTCTATAGCACAATGGATATTCATCATAAGCTGGGTAATCATATGTATGTTCTGGTTTTCACTTGTCTTAGCATGATGAAGACTACCCTAATCATAATTTACTTGTAGATTAAAATATTTGAGAGCAGAGTGTTTGCATCCTATATAATAAAAGCCTAATATGGTAGGTGTCCAGTCGACTGGTTGGCCCTTCTACCAATCAAAGTGTGATATGCTAATGATATGCTAAGCCTGCTCAACTGCTCACTATGACATGCACTGATCATCAGGGGGCAGATGCTCCGACTGGTAGGTTAGCTTGCTGTTAGGGTCCAGCTGATCGGGAATGAGTGAGACGGGCCAGACATGCCCTAGAGCCCTCCCACAGCCCCTCCCCGGCTGGCCAACCTCCCCTGTTTCTCCCAGGCCCTGACTGTGCACCCTCCTGCAGTCCGGGACCCCTGAAGGGATGTCAGAGAGCTGGTTTCTGCCTGATGGCAGAATGACCAGTGCCTGTGATACACACTGACCACCAGGGGGCAGACCCTGAATGCAGGAGCTGCCCCCTGTGGTCAGTGTGCTCCCACAGGGGGAGCACCGCTCAGCCAGAGCCTGGGCTCACGGCTGGCGAGTGCAGCAGTGGTGGCAGAAGCCTCTTCCACCGTCTCCACGGCAGCAGTGCTAAGGATGTCTGACTGCTGGGACCAGGCCTAAGCCAGCAGTCAGACATCCTCTGAGGGCTCCCAGACTATGAGAAGGCGCATGCCGAGTTGAGGGACCACCCCTCCCCCCAAAGTGCACGAATTTCATGCTCTGAGCCTCTAGTTGTATGTGATAGCCAAAATCCTTCCTTGTATAAGGTAGCTTCTGATGTTAGACAAAGTGTAGTCTTTTCATCACATCCATTATGCGGTCTCTCCAATGCTCTATCAAGCTCTCACGTGTCAAAATGCAACCACTCTGCACTGCCTCTCATAAAGGAAAGATAAGTGCCGGAAACCAATCATTGTCTCACTAATAGAAAGAGGCTGGTCAGCCTTGAAGCTCTGAAAGGTGAGAGCCAACCACTCCCTATCTAACTGAGACAATGGTAACTGAGGCAACTTCCCCATCTTGTAATCATGTAAATCCTTACTGATATGATAATCTGCTTTTACCTGCCTAAGGGCTATGGGTGTTTTCCAAAGCTGCTTAAGGGTAATGGGTGTATCCCATAGCCTCAATAAAAGGGACCCAAAGCCAGAGCCTAGTGGTAGTCTTCCCACTAGAGGTTGACTCCTGCCTGGATGCCATTTTGTCCCAAATTAACTCTTTTCTAGTCTCTCTCTTCATTTTAGTGTGCAGCCTCCTCCAGAAACCGGACTCTGAGTGGGCCCTGAACCATGCAGGTCGTGTTAAGGGTTCCCACAGATAAGGTCCAGAGTGTTCAGGCAGATTGTAGGTTAGAGAAGGAGCTAATCATTAACTACCCTGTTTCCCCGAAAATAAGACAGTGTCTTATATTAATTTTTGCTCCCAAAGATGTGCTAGGTCTTATTTTCAGGGGATGTCTTATTTTTCCATGGAGAAGAATATGGTACACATTTATTGTTAATGAAAATAAAGGAAATTTATTACCTGTATACTGTACGGTAGTACGGTAGTTGTCAACACAAACCAGAGAAACTGTGAATCCTACAATATCAAGAATTTACTCATTTATTCAATGACAATCATGTCGTCATCTTCTGGAACATCATCATAGCAATCCAATTCCTGAATTTCCTGGTGAATTTCTTGTGAGTCCATTTCTTTCAGAATCAGTGGACCAAATCTCTCATGTTTAGCCTAGGGGAGGCCTTATTTTGGGGGGATGCCTTATATTTCACTCAGAAGGAAACCTGTAAGTAGGTCTTATTTTCGGAGGATGTCTTATTTTCGGGGAGACATGGTAGAGAAGAATCAGCATGTGATAATGGTTAATATCTGGGAAAGAAACCAAAACCGAGAAACTTAACAATTAAGTTATAGTCTCTGAAGACAAGATGGTCCTAGCCTAGTGGTTGGCAAACTCATTCGTCCACAGAGCCAAATAGCAATAGGACAACGATTGAGATTTCTTCTGAGAGCCACATTTTTTAAACTTAAACTTCCTCTAATGCCACTTCTTCAACATAGACTCGCCCAGGCCATGGTATTTTGTGGCAGAGCCACACTCAAGGGGCCAAAGAGCCGCATGTGGCTCGAGAGCCACAGTTTGCCGACCACGGGGCTAGCAATAGGGAGGCCAAGGCTTGTTGCGAGCTCTAAGGGTCAATGGGAGGTAAAAGAGGACACAGGTGATACTTCCAACAATAAAGATAAAAGAACACAAAACACAAGTTCTTAACAGACAGCCTAATGCAGACAGTGCTTTCCTTCTTACAAGAAGGGAAAAGGCTGAGATTGTAAGGGTTGATCTTTTCAGCTGGAGCTGAGGTCTTAAGAGAAATAAATGTGCTTCCGTTTCTCAAGTCTTCATGCTTTCTGGGGGCAGGGGGAGAGATCCAGCGCCCGCTGAGTGCATACCACAAGAAGCCATGATGGAAACAGTACAGATTCTCACCAAGCTGCAGTAACTCTTTTATCTTTTTAAAAAAATATTTTATTGATTTTCTTTTTTTTACAGAGAGGGATAGAGAGTTAGAGAAACATGGATCAGCTGCCTCCTGCACACCCCTCACTGGGGATGTGCCCACAACCAAGGTACATGCCCTGGACCAGAATCGACCCTGGGACCTTTCAGTCCCCAGGCCGACGCTCTATGCATTGAGCCAAACCGGTTTCAGCTGCAGTAACTCTTTGAAACGCATGGAGAAGGGTCCCCTTTTTTCGATGGTTCCATGGGTAATTCCCTAATAGCATCTGCAGCATCGTTACTCTTGTGCTTCAGGCCTCCGACTGCCTTGGCTTTCGACACATTTGCTTGCGACACGACCAATTCTGTGTCCTTCACGCCCACACCTGTTTCATCAGCCTCGTCCTCTTCCCGCTCCTCCAGGACAGATGGAGCCCGTGTGTTTTCTTGAGTGTCCGAGACAGCTTCACCTTGAACGTTGGACTTCTCAGCAGCGGCTGGCTGTGCTTGCTGAGATAAATCCTCGATCTTGGCTTCTCCCCCCACAACTACGTAGGCATCGGAAGCAGGGCTCTTGCAGACTTCTGGCTTTGTCTAGTAGTGAGATGGGCTGGACATGCCCGAGAGCCCTCCCACAGCCCCGCCCCCGGCTGGCCAACCTCCCCTGTTCCTCCCGGGCCCTGACTGTGGGGTCCCGTGGCCTGGTCTGCACCCTCCTGCAGTCCGGGGCCCCTGAGGGGATGTCGGAGAGCTGGTTTGGGCCTGATGGCAGAATGACCAGTGCCTATGATGCACACTGACCACCAGGGGGCAGGCCCTCAATGCAGGAGCTGCCCTCTGTGGTCAGTGTGCTCCCACAGGGGCCCTTCATGGAAATGCAGGTAACCTCCAGATTTTTGTGTCCAGCCTAGAACTTGCAACTGATAGAGGATATTCTTAGATTTCCATTTGGGGGCCCTGGGAACCCCTGTAAGTTGTCCAAGACCCAGTTTGGACCTAGCCTCCTGCGCCTGCTTTTCAGCCGAGCTCTGTTTTGCTTTACTGACTGGTTCTTCTTCGATTTTAGCTGCTGCTGCCGCCAGGCGGGTGCTGGCCGGAGCTCTGGTACTGATCCATCAGGGTCAGATTCTGTTCCAGACCCTGCCTCAGCCTGGGGCTGTGGCAGCTCCTGCTCTGAAGCAGGGATGGGACCTGTGGCTTCACCAGGTAGGGCCAGTGGGGGCTGGCGGGCCAGGGAGGGACTGCGGGAGGGTTCCTGTCCCTCTGGCCAAGTCCCATTGGCAGGACCCCAGCAGCAAGCTAACCTAACCTCCCGGTCAGAGAGTCTGCCCCCTGGTGGTCAGTGCCCATCATAGGGACTGGTCAAGTGATAGGTCTTGGTAACTTTAATTGGCATTTTTATGACCATTCAGGAGAACGAGTATTTTTCTATGTATGCTGTCCATTTGGATTTGCCAATCGGATTTGTCAATTGTCTGTTCATCTCCCTTGTCCATTTAAAAAATAAATTGGGGCCGAAACCAGTTTGGTTCAGTGGATAGAGCGTCAGCCTGCAGACTGAAAGGTCCCGGGTTTGATTCCAGTCAAGGGCTGTACCTTGGTTGCGGGCACATCCCCAGCAGGGTGTGTGCAAGAAGCAGCTGATCGATGATTCTCTCTCATCGATGTTTCTAACTCTCTATCCCTCTCTCTTCCTCTCTGTAAAAAACAAAACAAAAAAAAAAATCAATAAAATATATTAAAAAAATAAGTTAGGGTGTTTGCTGTTCTGTTATCAACTTGGAGAGTGGAGAAAAGAATGTCGTAGCTGGTATTGCTGAGTTGTTGGATATGTACATTTTGTGTCTCAGTTCTTTTTGAAAGCATGAGAGACTAACGCACGTACAGACCAATGTTCAGATGTACTTTTTGTAGGCTTACTAGAATTAGGGGAGTGGAGAGCTCTATTAATTTCCACATCATGAACACGCCCAGAGCTACATTTAAAACAATAGTAGGTATTGCCAAACACCATTTCACAAAATGTATTGCCAAACACCATTTCATTCCTTCCCTGTCACCACGGCAATGTGATCAGTTTCAAAATGCTTCACCAGCCCAGCGGATGGTATCTTATTAGTGTTGTATCTGCAACTTCTTGAACATCAGAGAGGGTTTCGTCTTTTTACATATTTATGACTACAGCCATCTTCTGCAAACTGTTAACCTTTTAAAAACATTTTTATTGATTTCAGATAGGAAAGGAGGGAGGGAGGGAGGGAGGGAGGGAGGGAGAGAGAGAGAGAGAGAGAGAGAGAGAGAGAGAGAGAGAGAGAGAGAGAGAGAGAGAGAGAGACACATATCAATGATGAGAAAGAATCATTGATTGGCTGCCTCCTGCATGTCCCCCCTATTGGGGATGGAGCCCACCGGCTAGGGCAGACCTTGCTTTAAATTTTAGCTCTACCACTTATTAGCTGGCTGATCTCAGGCA
Organism: Pipistrellus kuhlii; assembly: GCF_014108245.1. Lineage (NCBI taxonomy): Eukaryota > Metazoa > Chordata > Mammalia > Chiroptera > Vespertilionidae > Pipistrellus > Pipistrellus kuhlii. Next base: position 1,348,331 of record NW_023425557.1, on the reverse strand, counting down.
ATTGGGCAGCATTTGGCACAACTGGCCACTTCCTTCTCGCAATACGCTCTTCCCTTAGCTTCTGTGTCATAAGACTGCCTGGGTTTTCCTTCTGCTCCTGTGGCTGGTCCTTTTTGTCCCTTCCACTCGTTCTTCCCTGTTTGTTACACTTCTCCTGCCAGGTGGTCCTATCCAGGTAATGGCTTCAGCACCCACTGACGTGCAGATAACCTCCAGGTTTTTATTTATTTATTTTTTGTTTATTATTATTATTTTAAATATATTTTATTGATTTTCCACAGAGAGGAAGGGAGAGGGATAGAAAGTTAGAAACGTCGATGAGAGAGAAACATCGACCAGCTGCCTCCTGCACACCCCTTGGCTGGGATGTGCCCGCAACCAAGGCACATGCCCTTGACTGGAATCGAACCTGGGACCTTTCAGTCCGCAGGCCAACGCTCTATCCACTGAGCCAAACCGGTCTCGGCTATAAGTGTATTTCTTGTATCACATGATCTCATGCATCTAGGGGAAATAATGAACAACATAAACTGATGAACGTAAACAGACCCGGAGACAGGAAAGCATCAATCAGATAGTCAAACCTCAGAGGGCGTGTAGGGGAGGGTGGGGGTAAGAGGGAGAGATCTATCAAAGGACTTGTGTGCATGCATATGAGCCTAATCGGTGGTCATGGACAACTGGGGGGTGTGGGCATACGTGGGGAGGGGTTTAGATTGGGAATGGGGGGATGAGGACAAATATGTGATACCTTAATCAATAAAGAAATTTAAAAAAAACATTAAAAAATGAGTCACATTTTTCTGTGGCTTCTCATGACTCTCAGGAAGGGTCCCAAGCTCCTCACCATGGCTGCCTTTACCCGCCCACCTCACTCACTCCCTCTTCCTGCATCTCCCCCTCCCCCCCATTTCTGGCTGCCCTTGAAGATGCTTTGACCGCCCTGCCCCTGAGCGCACAGCTTTAAACCGAGGAAGCTTGTGCAACCCAGGAACCTCGTACCTTAGCCTTAAGGTTACAAAACAGGCAGCCGGCCTTTTGTCAATATTTGGGCGTCAGGTTCCTCCATGATAATAAGACGGTAATTATGAGCCGGGGGTGGCGGTGAGGTCTTCTCTTGTTAGAATTTTATCTGGTCTGCATCGTATCCGCCTGAAATGGTGACGTGCACGTGTGAGCACTCGCTGACACGTTAGTCATTGGGCAGTTGTTCTATTGCCTTTCATCTCAAGGTTTTCTAGGAGGAAATTCAATTAGATTTGCTCCCCGCATGCTTTAGGAAGTTAACATTTTAAATATTTAACTTATCGAGAGTGCGAGAGTGCGGATGGAGGCCTCCTCTTGCTAAGCAGGTGCGGCTCAGTGGATAGAGCATCGACCTGGGGACTCAAGGGTCCCAGGTTCGATTCCGGTCAAGGACATGTGCCTTGGTTGCAGGCACATTCCCAGTAGGGGGCGTGCAGGAGGCAGCTGATCGATGTTTCTCTCTTATCGATGTTTTTAACTCTCTATTCCTCTCCCTTCCTCTCTGTAAAAAAATCAATAAAATATCAATATATTAAATAAATAAATAAATATTGAACTTACCTACTGCCTTTATGTGGTCGCGTTACAGTTAATCCAGCCAGTTATAAAGACTCACCGGGTTCTCTTGCCGCTAGCAAACGACACGTGTGTTCCTTGTTGTATCGACAGGGGTAGGAGTACGATTAGATGGTGGTTGGAAAGAGGGCAAGTGCAAAACACAATGCAGAGTTTTCATTTTTTTTTTTCCCTTGACATTCCCCAGCCTGCAACGCTTTCTCTGCTCATTTTCCTTTCCCCGTCCTAATTGTCACAGACAATTCCTTCCCGGTTACCTCTGAAGAGGTGACCGATTAATCCCCTCATTTGCTTTCCCTGCGTGGTTTCTGCTCCTTCGTACCTATCATAACTGTGGTTATTAACTCACCTGTGCCATCTTTTGATTCATTTCTGTCTCTGCGGTACAGTGAGGTCTAGACGTAGTGCCGTGGTTCTTTTTCCCAGCCTTACAGAGGGTTCAGCCTTCTGGAGAAAGGGCTGCGCATAGATGATTAAGAATCAAATATATATAAATAATTTAAATTTATTTTATTGATTTTACAGAGGAATTGAGAGGGATAGAGAGTTAGAAACATCGATGAAAGAGAAACATCGACCAGCTGCCTCCTGCACACCCCCGAATGGGGATGTGCCCGCAACCAAGGCACGCGCCCCTGACCGGAATCGAACCCGGGACCTTTAAGTCTGCAGGCTGATGCTCTATCCACTGAGCCAAACCAGTTTCGGCAAGAAGATATTTTTGAAAGGCATTGGGGGTCAGAGGAGCTTCCAGCTGAAGGAGCTAGAAGGCTCTCACCTTGACCAAGGAACCTGCTTTTATTAGTACAATTTGTCCCAAGGCAAGGTGGAAATATACACTTCATAGGGTATGGTGTCAAAAGGTATACAGAAACATTATCAGTCTGGGGAGGAGCCTACAGCTGTTCAGGTGTTTGGCCAACAGGAGGCAATAAAATGCCCTGAGCTGTCTGGCAGCAAACTATTATCCTATTCAGGTTTGGGGGAAGTGCCGTTTAGCCGTTTCCAACAGGTAGACTACATGTGTGGCTCACCCTTGTTGAGCCTCCCAAGCGTCACCAACCTTTTGGGAAAACTCTTGTAATTATTTACATGCTGGAATAGGTTCTCAGCACATAGGGTCATGGTATCCTTTATTACCCAAACAGTGACACCTGAGAGTCAAAGAGGGAGGAGCGATGACTTATTCTGTGTCGACAGGTGTACCTGGTCCGTCCCCACTAACCCAGGATGGGCAATTTCCCCATTTAAAGACAAAGAAGGGATGCCGAAACTGGTTTGGTTCAGTGGATAGAGCGTCGGTCTGCAGACTGAAAGGTTCCAGGTTTGATTTCGGTCAAGGGCATGTACATCGGTTGAGGACATATCCTCAGAAGGGAGGTGTGCAAGAGGCAGCTGGTCGATGTTTCTCTCACATCCATGTTTCTAACTCTCTATCCCTCACCCTTCCTCTCTGTAAAAAACCAATAAAATATATTTTAAAAATAAAAATAAAATGAAACAAAGAAAAGAACAACAACAAAGAAATAAAGACGAAGAAGGGGCCATCAGGTCCCCTCTCCCTCCTCACTGCACCTCCCGTTGCTAAGCGCATAGTTGGAGACAAATGCCTGTGAGAGTCACACATGAAGCCGCCCTCAGTTTCTCTGTCTGTGAAATGGACCTAAGGACAGCCGGTACCTCCCAGGGCAGGGGTGGGCCTCGGGCGGCCCTCGGGAGCATGTTCCCGGCCAAGAGTGCGGATGGAGGCCTCCTCTTGCTGAGCAGGTGAAAGTTAGAGTCAAGCCAACAGCGGCTGATAGCAATGCGTGTCCCGCTTCACAAAAGCACCCGCAAAAAGGTGAAGCAGAAAGCTGTGTGCACAGCAGCAGCCCACACCCAGTGACTGTGGACCAGGCGCTTTCACAAGGGTTTCCTTTTCCGTGGGAGACCCAGGAAATCGCACCCTGGGGAGCTGGGTGGGAGGAGGGGAGCAGGCAGTCTTCTCCCACTTTTTTTTTTTTTTTAAATACTAAATATATTTTATTGATTTTGTACAGAGAGGAAGGGAGAGAGATAGAGAGTTAGAAACATTGATGAGAGAGTCATCCATCAGCTGCCTCTTGCACACCCCCTACTGGGGACCAAGGTACATGCCCTTGACCGGAATGAACCCGGGTCCCTTCAGTCCCCAAGCCGACGCTCTATCCACTGAGCCAAACCGGTTTCGGCTGTCTTCTCCCACGGTTGTTGACTCGGTCCCTCTTTGGTCATTTGGGAAACTCACGTGATAAGTCCCCGTTTTTTCCTTCTTCCCTGCGGGGGAGGGCACTGCTCTCTCGGGGGGAGCGGACTGCTCCCCTTCGCTCCTGTCTGGGGTCTCCTCCCTTCCTCGGGTGAATGCGTCTCTTCACATCCCTTTGGTAAAACTTTTGTAATTATTACACGCTAGAATAGGTTCTCAGCACGTAGGGTCATGGTGTCCTTTATTGTCCTGCGGGCCACTCCAACGAAGTTCCCCAGCGGAACCTCGGCGGAAAGACTCCATTGGAACCTGGAATTACTTGGATTTTTTTTTTTTTTTTTTTTTTTTTTTTTTTTTTTTTTGTTAACCCTCACTGGAGGATATTTTCCCACTGACTTTTATTTTCTTGTTTTTTTTAAAAAAATATATTTTACTGATTTTTTTTACAGAGAGGAAGGGAGAGGGGTAGAGAACTAGAAACATCCATCAGCTGCCTCCTGCACCCCCTCCCCACCCCCACTGGGGATGTGCCCGCAACCAAGGTACCAGAATCGAACCTGGGACCCTTCAGTCCGCAGGCTGATGCTCTATCCACTGAGCCACACTGGTTTCAGGCCCCCTCCCCCACTGACTTTTAGAGAGAGTGGAAGGGAGAGAGGGAGAGGGAGAGAGAAACATTAGTGTGAGAGAGACACATCGATTGGTTGCCTTCTGCAAGGAAGCTGGGGATTGAACCAGCAACCCAGCTATGTGCCCCTGACCAGGAATCAAACCCCTGGCCCTTCGGTCCACCGGCCGATGCTCTAACCACTGTGCAAACTGGCCAGGGTAGAGTTCCTGGAGGCTTCTGGAGAGCAGGCTCCTGGCTCTCAACCAGCAGCCCACCCCTCTTTTTCAACCCCCCTTCCCCGTCTCATCATGGGCCTCCTGTGCACCCCATTCGCCTGCCCCAGATCTGCCTACAGCCCCTGAAATGGGGGGGGGGGGGGTTAGGGGTTCATGCCTGTCCCCCTTGCATCACGGACTCAGGGAAAGGCCCAGACACGTTCTGGGAGGAGGCTAGGGGCGGCTGCCTGCTCTGGGAATTCTGGGGGCTTGAGGCCCAGAGCATGTCCAGAGCAAGCGGCCCATCTTGCTTTTGGGGGATCCCTCGTCCTGTGGGGGAGACTCAGGCCTGAGTCTAATGGCAGGATGGTTGCTGGTTCCTTTCCACACAACTTACTGACTGCCGGGGTCCGGCCCCAGAGGTGCAGGGGTCCCCAAAGGGGTGGACGGCATCGACGAAGAATGAAGGACATGGAGACAGCACTCAGATCATCAGCATCATCAGGTTCTCCCCCTTTATTGCCCTGTTACAACTGTACTTACACTATTTTTTTAAAAAAAGTATATTTTATTGATTTTTTTTTTTTTTTTTTTTTTTTTTTTTTTTTTTTTTTTTTACAGAAAGGAAAGGAGAGGGATAGAGAGTTAGAAAGATCGATCAGCTGCCTCCTGCACACCCCCTACTGGGAATGTGCCCACAACTAAGGTACATACTGTTGACTGGAATCGAACCTGGGACCCTTCCGTCCGCAGGCTGACACTCTGTCCACTGAGCCACACCGATTAGGGCCATTTACACTGTTTGATTCTACAAGCATGTGTCTGTAGTTACATCCTGGTATGCTTTGGTCTCCCCTTTGACCTTTCACAGTTTCTCTTGTTTTATGTTTACAGTTTCTTGTCTGACCTTTGCTAAAAAAAAAAATAAAAAAAAAATCTCATTTCTACTTAGCTCTGCTGATTTTAATCTTATCTGTTGCCTATGTGTCTACATTCTATCCTAAAGGCTAGTTTCCGTGTCCCATTATAAGGGCTAGATTGTTATTTCTATTCTCAGGTTACCATGCAATTGCCCTGCTGTTAAGCTACGAGGAAATAACCGAAGGTTTCCCTATTCTGTGGCCTAAGTAAAGGTTAGGGAGCTTAAGCGTGTTAATTCTTAGCTACGGTGACTAGTCACCTATCTGGCACTTAGTTTAAGTCTTTCTGCTTGCAGAGCTCATGTCAGATTTTTAGATAAGGAGCCTTCCTGCATTGTGTGCAGCGTTTTTTTTTTTCTTCCATTTAAAAAAATTTTTTTTAAAATACATTTTATTGATTTTACACAGAGAGGAATTGAGAGGGACAGAGAGTTAGAAACACCGTGTGCCACTGACGAGGAACGTAGACGAAGACCGTTAGCAATAAAGTTAGGACTTGCTGAAACCGGTTTGGCTCAGTGGATAGAGCATCAGCCTGTGGACTGAAAGGTCCCTGGTTCGATTCCGGTCAAGGGCATGCACCTTGGTTGCGGGCACATCCCCAGTAGGGGGTGTGCAAGAGGCAGCTGATCGATGACTCTCTCTCATCGATGTTTCTAACTCTCTATCCCTTTCTCTTCCTCTCTGTAAAAAAAATCAATAAAATATATTAAAAAAATAAAACAAATAAACAACAACAACAACAACAACAGCAAACCCAGCATGCCATATACGCCAGGTTCCTTGGAACATATGCTGTGCAGATGTTTCTTCCTTGCAGCGACTGTGTCAAGCAGCAAGGATGGAACGGCTTCCGGCAACTGACCACCTACTGTGCGCTCCGCCTACCTGCTGAAGGTGCTGGCAATGCAGCTGTGAACAGAAGTTCTTGCCTTCACATTCTAGTGGGGGAAGACAGACAGTAAAGAAAGAAAATAATCCCTACTAAAAATACATATACTGATTGCACGCGGTTGCCTAGGAGCCCGGTGCCTGGCGGGGAACAGGACCAGGGAGCATCATCAGCTGCGACCTTGGGATTGGTCCTTGCGCTGGGGAAAGGCAGCAGCATCCCTCGTCGCTGTTGCCTCCTTTGGCCGCCAGAGGGCGAGCGGCAGCGGGGTGCTCTCTAATACGTTCTAACAGGATGAAGCATCTTAGAGCCATGAGTATGGATGAGCAAGCGGCACTTTGGTCCCTCACATCTGTCTGAGTCACTAGCACCATTAGCAGAAGGGGAGGGCTGGAGGAGAGAGAGTGGGGGAGTTAAAGGGGGGGGGGAGAGAGAGAGAGAGAGAGAGAGAGAGAGAGAGAGAGAGAGAGAGAGAGAGAGAGAGAGGCTGTTGTAAGCAGAGCCATCAGGATGAGCAAGGCATGAAGGAGAGAAGAGGCAGGACACTGTTGTGAAACCATAAGAGACTTGATGTTGCTGGGGCCTAAAGGACCAAGGTGTGTGGGAAGCCAGGTCTGCAGGATTTCTGGGACTTGTCTGGTGACACTGAGGGGCTCAGCTTCGTGCTGTGGGCACTGAGGAGCCAGGGAAGAGCATATATGGATGGGAGTGATGTGAGCCACTTTGCATTAAAATATATATATATATTTTATTGATTCCGGAGAGGAAGAGAGGGAGAGATGGAAACGTCAATGATGAGGGAGAAACCGTTGGCCAGCTGCTCCTGCACGCCCCACACTGGGGATGGAGCCTGCAACCCCGGCATTGCCCTGAGCAGGGATCGAACCGTGACCTTCTGGTTCATAGGTTGACGCTCAATCTCTGAGCCACACTGGCCAGGCACCACTTTGCCATTTTTTGGGAGATCCTTCTGGGGAGCGGAGGGAGGTGGAGGGGGAGATAGACACTCTTGGAGGGCACCTATGACCACGAAAGCTCTGGAAACCAATTTTCAACCAGGAGGCAAGTCACGATCAGTGTGGTCCAGGCTCCAGAGGCACAGAAGATGCGGGAAGAAACCAAGTCTGCGATAGTATCGCAGAGCCCCTGGAGGTAGCCTCTCCTGAGACCAACTCTTCCGAATTCCTTTTATTTTATTTTTATTTTTTAAATACATTTTATTGACTTTTTTATAGGGAGGAAGAGAGAGGGATAGAGAGAAACATCGATGAGAGAGAATCATCAATCAGCTGCCTCTTGCACACCCCCTACTGGGGATGTGCCCACAACCAAGGTACATGCCCTTGACCGGAATCGAACCTGGGAGCTTTCAGTCCGCAGACCGACGCTCTATCCACTGAGCCAAACCGGTTTCGGCCTCTCCCAAATTCTTCTGCCCTTTGACGCCTTCTTTTTCTGGGCCTCTGTTCACTTCATGGGTATCGAGGGCAAAAATGCTCTGCGCTTTCTCACCCCACCCTTTCGCCCTCTCCACCCTCCCTAGAGAACAACTTTCTCGCTGGCACAGGCTTATCAGAAACTCAGTTTTGAACTCAAGCAGTTAGAGGCCTGTTCCGTCCTCCCCCTGCCTTTTCTAAATATTTTCAATAGCACACAATAATGGAAGAAAAGAAAAAGAAGTTCTAAAGTTAGCTGTTGACAAGAATTTTAAAAGGACCCACTCACCTGGACAGTCCTGCCCCAGGGATTCAGAGAGAGTACTGATCTGTTTGGCCAGGCCTCACCCAGAGACCTCCGACAATGTCCGTTAGAACCCAGCACTCCCCTCCAGTAGGCAGATGATCTTCTCTGCTGCCCCTCCCTGGACACATCTCAGAGGCACACAGCTGGCCTCCATGGGTAGGATTTCTCCATCATTGGGTCCCAAATGTTTCTCTCCTGGCTAAGCCCTTATACCAGGTCTCCTCATCCACCCTCGTTCGCCAAGCTTTTTCTAACTCCGGGACACCCTTCTGCGCTCTCTCTCTCTCTCTCTCTCTCTCTCTCTCTCTCTCTCTCTCTCTCTCTCCTGGACATCTCTAAGCCTTTCCAACTATTTACTGATGACAGACAGGCAATAGCCATGGGGGTCCTCACCCTGCCCCTAGGGCCAACCTTCCCCCCATAGCCTACCTGCACTGACAGCTAGATCCCACAGTTTGGGGACTGCAGCCCTGCCTCTGGGCTCTGGCTGCAGCTGCTGTTCTCATCAAGGAGGCCCAGAAGATCTGCCTCCAGCTACCCTTACAGGTGTTCTCCACCATAGACCACAGGATCTTCTGTCACACTGATCCTGATCTCTCCTTAACTCCATCTCCTGTTCCTCCAGAGTCCTGACATCTCCCTGACCCAGTCCCCAGCCCTGACCCCAGCCACTCTCCTGCCTGCTGCCTCCACCCAAACTGCAGCGAAGTGTCGGGAGCCAAAAAAGAATTAGTGACTACATCTTAAAAGACACCTCCATCTTAGACACTGAGTTTCTGATTTACCAGAACTCGGTGACAAGCTGCGGTGTGGCAGTTAACTAGAAACAATCTAAATGCCTAGCAGCATATCTGGCCATTGAGCATGGCACACCTGTTGTGATAACTCGCCCCGCCCCGGAGAATCTCTGCTGTATCCTCCCCTGCAGGCACATCCTGCTGATACACAGCCCTCCCCGCCCTGGAATGTCTCCGTGGCAACTTTCCCCTACAACCTGTGTACATATATTGCAGCTGCAACAAATAAAATTTGAGGCTTGATCAGAACCCTGTTTTGCCTCCATTTCTCCGCGTCTCCTGTCCTCCCTCATTCCCTTCCAGGTGTCTCCTCGCTCCCACGTTGCTGTCCCGCTGGCCGGCGCAGCAAAGCACTCCTGCCCGAGGTTGTCAGAGGCGCTCACTCAACCTCGGTTGGGACTCTCAGATCTTCCTCTCTCTAATTCTGACTCAACTCTGTTTGTGGATGGAAGCTTGTGTCTAGACCCCCAGGAACATGGGAAAAACTCCTACGCGATTGTAACACTCAAGCGGACCCTGGAGATGGCCTTCATCCCTCTTCACCTCGTCCACACTGCGAGAGGCAGTCATGAGTGCCTGCTCTTCCTGCATTACGTGTGCAGCTGCCGCACCCCAACTTTCCTACCCATCAAATGAAGGGAACACCTCCCAGGGCAGACCGGCAGGTAGACTTCACCCATATGCCTCCCCACAAGAAGACCAAATATCTGCTCACCATAGTAGACACCCTGATAGGGTGAGCAGAGGCCTTCCCTACCTGCAAGGAAACTGCTGAGGTTGTGGCTGAGATCTTTATAACACACAGAATCTCTGGCATCTCCTGGAAACTGCACACACCCTACCACCCACATTTACCGGGTAAGATCCAGAGGAGCACCGGCTTCCTTAAAGACCATCTAACTGAACTCTCTCTCTCTAGAAATTCGCAGCTCCTGGCTGGACCTTCTGCCCATGGTCCTGACCGGAATCTGGGCTACACCAAGGAGCCCCACCTTTTTACCTCCCCAAGAATCTGACCCCCCAGGCTGTATTTCAGCTCCAGGCTCAGACAAGCAGCAAAACCAGACAAGTGATGCTGTGTCAGCCTCAGGACCAGCCTTGACCTCCTAAGTGATTCAACAGGATTGCTCTCGAGACCTTCACCAACCAGTCCCTTTGGGAAATTAGGTTGCTGTCTAGCCTCTTATCATTAGGCCAACTGGTGTCTATTTCTTTAAGTTTCCTCTTTACCTACCCCCTTTCTCATGCGCCGTGTCACTAGTCTTTTGCAGAACAGATTGCAGGCATTCACCAACCAGAAGTTGGGAGAGAACATAGCATCAGAATCCTTGAGATGCCGGGTAAAATCCCCTAACGATGTCCCCTCTCAGCTGGAAGCAGCTATGACTTTGCCCGGCCCCTGAACTTGCCTGGACTCTCAATTTTTAAAAATATAATATATCAAAAAGCATGGAATGTGAGATCCTCCCTCCCCCCAGCTGGTGGGCAGAGTTAGGACTTTACCGACATCTGCCGCCGCGGAGACATCCCCAAGACACTGAACCACCAATCAGCGTGTGTCGAGTGCCCTGGGGCCCACCCCTTCCTGTTCCACCCTGGGTCCAACCCTTTCTTGTTCTTCCCCTCTTAAGGCTCTTCAGTGCTCCATGAGTTGCTGTTCTCTCACCATCTGCGAGTCAGCCCAGCTGGGTCCTTTCTCCTCTCCCCGATCCTTTAATTCTGATTTCTCTACCTTCGTAATGAGTCCCGCTCATTACTGGGGAATAAACCTTCCCATATTTCTCTCTCTCTCTCTCTCTCTCTCTCTCTCTCTCTCTCTCTCTCTCTCTCTCTATATATATATATATATATATATATATATATATATATATATATATATATATATGATGAGAAATTACCCAATCTGAGAAAAAGAGAAAAAAAAGAAAAACAGAACAAAACCCTAAAAACTGTAGGACTATAACAAAAGATCTAATGTATATGTCCCAGAAGGAGGGAAGGAGAGTAGAACTGAAAAATTATTCAAATAAATAATAGATGAAAAAATTTCTAATTTGGCAAAATAAAGCCTAGGTGTATGGAATCCACACGAATAAAACCAAAGGAATTCATTCACTCAAGATACAACATACTCAAAGTTCTCACAACTAAATATAAAAGAAAATGTCTTGGCCCTGACTTGTTTGGCTCAGTGGATAGAGCATTGGCCTGTGGACTGAAAGGTCCCAGGTTTGATTCCTGGTCAAGGGCATGTACTTTGGTTGCAAGCACATCCCCAATAGGGGGTGTGCAGGAGGCAGCTGATGGATGCTTCTCTCTCATCGATGTTTCTAACTCTCTATCCCTCTCCCTTCCTCTCTGTAAAAAAAATAAAAAAAAAAAAAAAAAAAATCAATAAAATATATTAAAAAAAAAAGAAAAGAAAATGTCTTGATAGCAACAAGGAAGAGAAGAAACACCTTACCTGTAAGGAAAAAACAATTCAAGTGACAGCAGATTTCTCATCAGAAACCATGGAGGTCAGAAGGAAGGGGACCTAGTATTTTTCAATCACTAAAAGTAAAAAACTGTCAACCAGAATCCTCTATCCATATTCCTCAGAAATAAAGGGTGAAATGAAGATATCTAGATGAAGAAAACCTAAAAAAATTTGTTTCCTACAGATCTACCCTAAACAGATGGCTAAAAGGAAGTCTTGAAATGGAAAGGAAATGATAAAAGAAATCTTAAAACATCAAAAAGGAAGAAAGTACAACTCAGAGTAAAAGAAACACCGAAACCGGTTTGGCTTAATGGATAGAGCGTCGGCTTGGGGACTGAAAGGTCCCGGGTTCGATTCCGGTCAAGGGCATGTACCTTGGTTGCGGGCATATCCCCAGTGGGGGGTATGCAAGAGGCAGCTGATCGACGTCTATCTCTCATCGATGTTTCTAACTCTCTATCTCTCTCCCTTCCTCTCTGTACAAAATCAATAAAATATATTTAAAAAAAAAAAGAAAAAAAAAAGAAATAGATTTTCTCCTCTTTAGTTTTCTAAGTTACGGTCAATAGATTTTCACAAAGTTGTCAAGGTTGTTTGATGCAGAAAAGATAATCTTTTCTTTCTTTTTTTTGATTTCAGAGAGGAAGGGAGAGGGGGAGATATAAAACTTAACAATGAGAGAGAACCATTGATCTGTTGCCCGCTGCATGGCCCCCACTGGGGATCAGGCCAGCGCCTGGGCATGTGTTCCCAACTGGAGTTGAACTTGGGACCCGTCAGTCCATAGGCCAATGCTCTATCCACAGAGCCAAACCGGCTAGGGCAGGATGACCTTTTCAACAAATGATGCTGGAGGAATTGCCATATCCATTAAGATAAAATTAAACCTCAACATTTAAGCCTCTTGCCATACCAAAAGTTAACTTGCAGTGGGTCACAGGAATAAAAGATGATGCTAAGCCTTGGTTGGATAGCTCAGTTGATTAGAATACTCTACAGAGGGGAGGCAGGTTGAGGGACTGGAAGATATTAACCAAAGAACATATATGCATAGCTCATGGACACAGACAATAATGTGGTGAAGGTCTGGGGCTGGGGGCTGGGTGGAGGGTAAAGGGGAGAATTGGGGGACATTTGTAATAGTCAATAATAAAAACAAACAAACAAATAAAATAACTTCTTGTGGAAAAAAAGTACTTTGTACACTTAGTAGACCAAGACTTTATAACTAATTAATTAATCTTTATTGACTTTATTGGGGAGATCTTGGAAAATCTATACTAATAATAAAGGAATATGCAAATTGTCTGGGATGCCATCACAGTAACAGTAACAACTGAACAGCAGGCTGTGTGGAGTGACCAGGCCAGCAGCAGGGGCAGTTGGGGATGACCAGGCTGGCAGGGGGGACAGTAAGGGGCAATAGGGATGATCAGGTGGGCAGGCAGAGGTGGTTAGGGTGACCAGGCTGGCAAAGGGGACAGTTGGGGGTGACCCAGCCTGCAGGGGGGCAGTTAGGGGTAATCAGGCAGGCAGGCACATGAGCAATTAGGAACCAGGGGTCCCAGATTGTGAGAAGGATGTCCGATTGGCGGTTTAGGCTCGATTTCCAGCTTGGGCCTAAACCGGCAGTCAGACATCCCCCAAGGGGTCCCGGATTGGAGAGGGTGCAGGCTGGGCTGAGGGGACACCCCTCCTTGTGCATGAATTTCATGCACCAGGCCTCTAGTAAAACTATATCGGTTTCAGGTGTACAATTTTATAACACATTATCTGTATATTGTATTGAGTGTTCATCACCCAAAGTCAAATCTCCTTCCATTAGCATTTATCCCCCCTTTATCCTGTTCTATCCCCCCTCCCCTCCGTATCTCTCTGGTAATCACCACACTGTCTGTCTACGAGCTGTTTTGTTCTTTATCCCTTTCACCTATTTACCTAGATCCCCAGCCCCCTCCCCTCTAAGAGTTGCCAGTCTGTTCTCTGCATCTATGAGTCTCTTTCCGCTTTGCTTGTTAGTTTATTTTCTTCATTAGACCCCACAAATAAGTAAAATCATGTATAATTTTATTAACCCCAATAAAAAGACTGAGATACATACCGTGTTTCCCCCGAAAATAAGACATCCTCCGAAAATAAGACCTACTTACAGGTTTCCTTCTGAATGAAATATAAGGCATCCCCCCGAAAATAAGGTCCCCCTACGCTAAACATGAGGGATTTGGTCCACTGATTCTGATAGAAATGGAGTCACAAGAAATTCACCAGGAAATTCAGGAATTGGATTGTTATGATTATATTCCAGAAGATGATGACATGATTGTCATTGAATAAATGAGTAAATTTTTTTTTAAAATTTAACTTTGTATGTATTTTTAAAAATATATTTTATTGATTTTTTACAGAGAGGAGGAGAGAGGGATAGAGAGCTAGAAACATCGATGAGAGAGAAACATGGACCAGATGCCTCTTGCACACCCCCTACAGGGGATGTGCCCGCAACCAATGTATACATGCCCTTGACCAGAATCAAACCTGGGACCTTTCAGTCCGCAGACTGATGCTCTACCACTGAGCCAAACCGGTTTTGGCTAAATGAGTAAATTCTTGATACTGTAGGATTCACAGTTTGTCTGGTTTGTGTTGACAACTACCGTACTACCATACCGTATACAGGTAATAAATTTCCTTTATTTTCATTTAACAATAAATGCGTACCGTATTCTTCTTCATGGAAAAATAAGACATCCCCTGAAAATAAGACCTAGAGCATCTTTGGGAGCAAATATTAATATAAGACACTGTTTTATTTTCAGGGAAACAGGGTACATATGTACAAAAATTATTTGGAGTCTAGATAAAGAAATATAATGAACTCTACTACCACTCCCCCTGGTTAAGGCAGGACTGTCTAAATCAACTAACAAGTACAGAAGGTCTTTAGGTTACATCGGAGATCCATTCCTAGGGCACAATGTAATGTGATTTTCGCCCGAAGTCGGAACCCACCTACATAAGCACCTACGTCACTCACATGGACACATACACAGCAGCAATGAAGTGAAACAGTGAAAAAAAATTTAAAAGAAAGAAAACAATTCCTGACCTTTACTTGTGGTAAATACAGTAAATTAAAAAAAAACAAACCCATAAAGCACATATGTACATATGTCGAAATGACGAAACTTAAAAAAAATTAAAAAAATATATATTTTATTGATTTTTTACAGAGAGGAAGGGACAGGGATAGAGAGTTAGAAACATCGATGAGAGAGAATCATAGATCAGCTGCCTCTTGCACACCCCCTACTGGGGATGTGCCCGCAACCAAGGTACATGCTCTTGACCGGAATCGAACCTGGGACCCTTCAGTCCGCAGGCCGTTGCTCTATCCACTGAGCCACACCGGTTTCGGCTTAAAATTTTTTTATAAATAACCACGAAACTACGTATGTAGAGTCTGATGTAACCCGAGGATAAGGTGACCAGACTGTCCCGCCAAAAGCGATTTTTAACAATTTGTCCTGTGTCCCATGGCGTTTTAAAAAAGCCTCGATTTTTGGAAAGAATGCACGACAAGCTAGGGAATGGAGGGAAAATGGGAGAGGAATATACTGTTTTCGGCCGCCATGTGGCTATTTAGCCAGGATATGAGTTTTATATTATTTTTGTTAACTTTATAATGTTAAACTTTAATAATAACAAATAACTGTTGAGAACTGATTATCGAGAACTGCTTATCAAAGTTCTCATTGTTGATCAGTTGTTAGAATTGTGGAATACGCACTGTCCTTACCAGGAACTAATGCTGCGACTGAACGTGTTTTTTCTACGGTAAATAAAGTGTGGAATCAGAAAAATCACAATTAAGTGTTGAGACTTTGAAAGCCATTTTATGTGTGAAATATAATTTAACAAATTTCATGACCTTTTAAACAATGACAGCAATCTACTAAAAAAATTCACTCAAATGAGAAATATGCCAAAGAATAAAATAATACTATACATAAATTTTATTTATTTATTATATTTGTAAATTGTACTTATGTTGAAATTTAAAAAATATATATTACAATATTATTTTTGCGTTCTATGAAAATTTTTGTTGCTTCATATAGACAAAATTTCTAATCAAGACCCCCCCCCCCCCCACACACACACCCCAGTCAATGGTGTCCCGCTTTACCAATGTTAAAATCTGGTCACTTTACCCGAGGACTGCCTGGGTACCACTATTTATCTAGCACTGTTAAATACAATAAAGTATTTAACCTTTTTTAAAATGTTATTCATTGGTTTGAGATAGAGAGGAAAAGTGATGGAGAGAGAGAAACACCACTTTGTATAGTTTATTTATACACTAGAGGCCCGATGAACAAAAATTTGTGCACTAGCGGGGCGAGGTCCCTCAGCCCGGCCTGCACCCTCTCTCGGTCTGGGACCCCTTGGGGGGTGTCCACCTGCGGGTTTAGGCCCGCTGCCTAGGGGATTGGGCCTAAACTGGCAGTCAGACATTCCTCTGGCAGGCTGGGAACCCTTGGGGGGTGTCTGACTGATGGCTTAGGCTCACTCCCCAGAGCGGGCCTAAGCCGTCAGTAGGAATCCTTAGCTCTGCTGAGCAGGTGGGAGAGGCTCCTGACACTGCTGCTGTGCTTGCAGCCTTCAGCCCAGCTTGTGGCTGAGTGGAGCTCCCCCTGTGGGAGCGCACTGACCTCCAGGGGGAGCGCCTGTGTTGAGCTCCTGCCCCCTGGAGGCCAGTGCACATCATAGCAACCAGTCCTTCCCACTTCCACCCTTAGGGTCATTTGCGTATTACCCTTTTATTATATAGGATTCCAGTTGTTTATTTATTTAAAAATATTTTATTGGTTTTTCACACGGAGGGAGAGGGGTAGAAAGGTAGAAACATCGATGAGAGGAAAACCTTGATCAGCTGCCTCCTGCACACCCCCCACTGGGGATGTGCCCGCAACCAAGGTACATCCCCTTGATGGGAATTGAACCTGGGACACTTCAGTCAGCAGGCCGACGCACTATCCACTGAGCCAAACTGATTAGGGCTAGGATTCCAGTTATTTATACATTGTTTCTGGCATGCGCTCTGACTGGAGATTGAACCCACAACTTTCGTGTATCAGGATGATGTTCTAACCAGCTGAGCTATCTGACCAGGATCAGAGACCTTATATGTTATCATAGGACTGCTAACCAGCAAATATTACAGTCTTAAGTGTCTTGATTCTATGCTCTTCAGGAGGTTCCAGATTAATTTACTTCTGGAAGAAGTCTTGCTGGGGAAGTATTCCTTGAGAGAGAAAGAGAGAAGATGAGAGATAATCAGAGAGAGATAAAGAGAGAGAACAGGTCACATATTGACCCAGAGATGGGTGATGGGAAACTCAGCAGAGGCTTATGCAACAAATGCCATCCCCTTCCCTGCCCACGGCCAGAACTGGACTCTTACCTGGCCACAGATCCTGCTGAGGGGGGCATCAATGCAGCTGGACTTTGTGCCTGGGACCTTAAACCTGACAACAGCCTGCCAATTCTGGGGGCCTAGGGACTCAAGGCAGCAGTGCTGGAAGCAGGGCCAGAAGGTGCAGTCGGGGCCACAGAGGCGGGTGTGGTTCAAGGACAGGATGGTGCCCTCATCACAGCACTGCTCCAAGGGGTTGTAGATCTCGCCCTCACACCTGGGTGCTGGATGGCACATCCACAGCCCAGTATCTGAACAAGCCAGAGCAGAATGGGCTCCTAGGACCAGTCTTAGACCTTGGAAGCCTCCTCCCATGTAAAGTGCCACCTCCTCCTTCTTACCTGCATCATTGTCATCTGTGAGTCCTTCTGAGCCTGAAAACAGGAGTTCAAAAATGAAGATGGCAGCTGAGAAGCAGAAGGGGAATGAGAATAAGCCTTCAGGTTACTATCCTGGGGCCCAAGATGATGCCAATGAGCTTCTTTCATTGCTAACAGCCCAGAGTGGATTCTGAGACGGACTCTGGGTGGCAGCGAAGGTTCTAGGGATAGCTAGGATTGTGAAATTTGCAGGTTGGGGGAGAGATCGTAATGCAGTCAGACATGTTATGGGGACAAGGTTTAGGGGGTGGGAAACCAGTAATAGAGTAGGAGAGAGAATTAAGTTTGAGGTTCAGAGGCACATTTTAGGTGTGATAACACCTACCATAGACTTGGGGCTGGTGTCCTCTTACCAAAGATTCTGGGCGCCATGGTTCTTGATGCTCCAGAGTAGTTTATGCAGAGCAGCAGGAGGACTGGGTGTGGGATTGTACACTCTGACTTATATAGACAACAGAAAAGCAGGGATGACCAAAGGGGTGGGACATGAAGTGTTGCATGGAGGAAAACACCGCCTCAACATGTTAATAAATGTTCCTGAACCAGTTCCAACTGACTACATCTTCCCAGGTAATCTCCAAGCCTCAGGGTGAACACTACCTTACGAGTCTTTCCAAGTTGTGACTTGTTTCTTTGTTATAGGGAAACCCAGTTAGCAAAGACTCATTGGTACCTCACCCACTCTTCTTGCACATAATCCACCTCCAGACCTACACTGTCTATATTTCTTCTGAGTTTTTTTTAGGGGAAATTATGAAGTTGCAGTGTGATCTAGAAGAAGCACAGGGGCTGCAGAAACCCTGGTAGGGAGAATAAAAAGGGAACAGATAGATGTAGGATAGACCCTCTGGGATTCATAAAACCAACTGAAAGAGCACCTTGTAGAGTGCCTGGTCCAAAGAGAGGCTCCATCCATGTTTCTCACTGTTGTTGTATTGTCAGCATCACCGCTGTTGTCACGAGATAATAAGTGAGTTTTCCCATGGCCCCCTGTCTCTGCTGGCTCCCTCCCAGGTCACAGTGAGTAGGTTGGGAAGATGAAAGAGATGTTGATCCAGAGGCAAAGCTGATAAATTCAGTCAGTCAGTCACAAGACAAGGAGACCTTAGAATTTTTTTCATTATTTTTTTATTTTTTATTTTTAAAATATATTTTTATTGATTTTGTGCAGAGAAGAAGGGAGAGAGCTAGAGAGCTAGAAACATTGATGAGAGAGAGTCATCGATCAGCTGCCTCTTGCACCCCCCCCACTGGGAATGTGCCCGCAACCAAGGTACATGCCCTTGACCGGAATCAAACCCGGGACCCTTCAGTCCCCAAGCCGATGCTCTATCCATTGAGCCAAACCAGTCTCGGCTTTTTTCATTATTTTTTAAATAATAGTTTATTGATTTTTTTAGAGAAAGAGGAAGGGGGAGGGAGAGAGAGAAACATCAATACCAGAGCGCAACATCAACTGACAGGCTGCTAATGGGGATGGAACCTACAACCTGTATATACCCTGACCAGGATTGAATTGGCAATCTCCTGGTGCATGGATGACACTCGACCAACTGAGCCACACTGGCTGGGCCCATCAGCCCTTTTTGGATTCAGACAGTTGAATACTTACATAGACAATGAAATTAAGACTAGCCCCAGGTGCCAGCTGCCCCTTGCACAGGGTGGCACTCAAACAAAGGGGTCATGTGACTGCAGGATGACAGGACCCTGTTGCTGAGGAGGGAATGTATGCTATTAAACAATGTCTGGGCCGAAGCCGGTTTGGTTCAGTGGTAGAGCGTTGGTCTGCGGACTGAAGGGTCCCGGGTTCGATTCTGGTCAAGGGCATGTACCTTGGTTGCGGGCACATCCCCAGTAGGGGTTGTGCAGGAGGCAGCTGGTCGATGTTTCTCTCTCATCGATGTTTCTAGCTCTCTGTTTCTCTCCCTTTTTCTCTGTGAAAAATCAATAAAATATATTTTTTTAAACAATGACTGGGTTACCAGAGAGATCAATGAATAAATAAAAAAAACTTCATGGCAACAAATTACAATGAAAACACAAGAATTCAAAATCTATGGGACACAGCAAAAGTAGTCTTAAGAGGGAAGTTGATAGCTCTACAAGCCTACTGCAAAAAATAAGAAACAATGGTAATAAATTAACTAACACTACAACTCAAAGAGTTAGAAAGAGAGCAACAAGAAAAGCCCAATATAAGCAGAAAGAAGGAAATAATAAAGATTAGAGTGGAGATAAATGACAGAGACTAACACACACACACACACACACACACACACATGCACACACACCATACAATACAAAATACGATAACAACAAAACCAAGAGCTGGTTCTTTGAAAGGATAAACAAGATTGATGAACTTCTAGCCAGGCTCACCAAGTAGCAAAGAGAGAGGACCCAAATAAACAAAATCAGAAATGAAAGAGGAGAAATAATAACCGACCCCACCAAAATACAAAGGATTGTAAAAAAAAAAAAAAAATACTATGAACAACTCTATTCCAACAAACTGGACTAACTGGGGGAAATGGACATATTCCTAGAAAAATACAACCTTCCAAAACTCAATCAGGAAGAATCTAAACATCTCAATAGGCCAATAACTATGAGAGAAATTGAAGCAATCATCAAAAAACTTACAGCAAACAAAAGTCCAGGGCCAGATGGCTTCACAGGGGAATTTTAACAAACATTCAAGGAAGAACTAAAACCTATCCTCCTCAGACTATTCCAAAAAAATTTAAGAAGAAGAAACACTTCCAAGCCCATTTTATGAAGCCAGCATCACCTTAATACCAAAACCAGATAAAGACAACACAATGAAAGAGAATTACAGGCCAACATCTCTCATGAACATAGATGCCAAAAACCTCAACAAAATTCTAGCAAATCGGGTTCAGCAGTGCATCAGAAAGACCATACATAGGGGTGTCAAACTCAATCAGAGAAGGGGCCAAAATCTAAAATCCAGCCTAAATCGTGGGCTGAATGGTTTACTGAACAGTCATAAACTGTCATTGTGATGGAAACGCAGCGGAGTGCAGTGATGACAGCGCGGTGCAGGCCACATTGCAAGGCCTGGCGGGACGGATTTGGCCCGCGGGCCTTGTGTTTGACACATGTGCCATACACCATAACCAAGTAGGATTTATCCCAGGGATGCAAGGATGGTACAATATCTGAAAATCAATAAATATGATACATCATATAAACAAATTGAGAGATAAAAACCATATCAATTGATGCAGAAAAAAGCATTTGACAAAATCCAACACCCATTTTTGATAAAAACTCTCAGCAAGGTGGGAAGGATTATACATTAACATAATAAAAGCCATATATAACAAATCCACAGCCAACATCATACTCAATGGGAAAACAACTAAAACCATTTCCCCTAAGAAAAGGAACAAGATGGGGATGCCCACTCTCACCACTCCTGTTTGACATAATACTAGAAATATTAGCCATTGGGATTAGACAAGAAGAAGAAATAAAAAGCATCCAAATTGGAAAAGAAGAAGTAAAACTGTCCTTATTTGCAGATGACATGATATTGTACATAAAAATCTCTAAAGACTCCATAAAAAAACTATTAGACTTAATAAATGAATTTGGCAATGTAGCAGAATACAAAATTAACACCAAGAAATATATGGCATTTCTATACACCAATAGTGAACTTACAAAAAGAAAGACTAAAAAAGCAACACCACTTACCATAGTACCAAAAAATTTAAGGTACCTAGGAATAAATTTAACTGAGGAGGTAAAAGATCTCTACGTGGAAAACTACAGGACACTGAAAAAAGAGTTAGAGGAAGATGTAACAGAGGGGAGAACATAGCATGCTCATGGATTGGTGGAATCAACATCATTAAAATGTCCACACTACCCAAAGCAATCTATAGATTCAACGCACTCTCCATTAAAATACCAATGTCATATTTCACAGACCTAGAAAGAACTCTCCAAAAATTCATCTGGAATAAAAAAAAAAAAAAAAAAAAAAAAAAAAAAAAAAAAAAAAAAAAAAAAAAGAACCCCCAATAGTCACAGCAATCCTGAGAAAGAAGAACAAAGAAGGAGGGATCACAATACCAGATTTCAAGCTGTAATGCAAAGTCACTGTTCTCAAAACAGCCTGGTACTGGCACAAGGACAGACATATAGATCAATGAAATAGAATAGAGAACCCAGATATTGACCCAAACCACTATGCTCAATTAATATTTGACAAAGGAGGCATGAACCTACAATGGAGTTAAGACAGTCTCTTCAATAAATGGTGTTGGGGCTAAAACCAGTTTGGCTCAGTGGATGGAGCATCAGCCTGCGGACTGAAGGATCCTGGGTTTGATTCTGGTCAAGGACATGTGCCTTGGTTGCGGGCACATCTCCAGTGGGGGGCATGCAGGAGGCAGCTGATTGATGACTCTCTCTCATCTATGTTTCTAAGTCTATCTCTTTCCCTTCCTCTCTGTAAAAAATCAATAAAATATATTTAAAAAATAAATGGTGTTGGGAAAATTGGACAGATACATGCAAAAAACAACAACAAAAAAACACACACAAAACAAAACAAAACAAAACAAAACAAAAAAAAAAACACAAAAAAAGAAACTAGACCACCAACTTATGCCATACACACACAAAAAAACCCTCAAAATGGATAAAGGACTGAAACATAAGACAGGAAGCCAAAGACTACTAGAGAAAAGCACAGGCGGAGAAATCTCAGACATATGCCGAAGCAATTTCTTCATCGATACTGCTCCTAGGACAATGGAAACTAAAGAGAGGGGGAAAAAAATGAGACTACATCAAATAAAAAGCTTTTGCACAGTAAAGGAAACCATCAATAAAACAACAAGAAAGCCCACTGTATGGGAGAACATATTAGCAAATGTTATCACTGATAAAGGTTTAATCTCCTACATTTACCTGGTACTCATAAAACTTAATAAAAGGAAGATAAATGAACCAACAAAAAATTGGGCAATGGACCTAAATAGATACTTTTCGAAAGAAGACAGAAGGGCCGAAACCAGCTTGGCTCAGTTGATAGAGCGTTGGCCTGTGGACTGAAGGGTCCCAGGTTCGATTCTAGTCAGGGGTATGTACCTTGGTTGTGGGTACATCCCCAGTGGGGGATGTGCAGGAGGCAGCTGATCGATGTTTCTAGCTCTCTATCCTTCTCCTTTTGTCTCTATAAAAAAAATCAATAGAATATGTTAAAAAAAAAACCCACAAAACAACCCACCACAAAACAGTGCATTCCACTCAGATGTTAAAAAAAAGAAAAAGAAAGAAGACAGAAGGAAGGCCAAGAGACATAGGAAACATGCTCAAAGTCACTTGTTATCTGAGAGATGCAAATCAAAATGACAATGTGGTACCATCTCACACCTGTCAGAATGGGGCTATCATCAACAAATCAACAAATGACAAGCGTTGGTGAGGATGCGGAGAAAAAGGAACACTTGTGCACTGCTGGAAGGAATGTAGACTGGTGTAGCCACTTGGAGAACAGTATGGAGTTTCCTCAAAAAACTAAAAATGGAACTCCCATTTTACCCAGTGATCCCACTTCTAGGAATATATCCCAAGAAACTAGGAACATAAATCAGAAAGGATATATGCACCTCTATGTTCATAGCGGCACAATTTACAATAGCTAAGATTTGGAAACAGCCTAAATGCCCATCAGCAGATGAGTGGATTAGAAAACTATGGTACATCTACACATCTATGCTACTATAAAAAAGGAATTCTTACCATTTGCAGTAGCATGGATGGACCTAGAGAACATTATGTTAAGTGAAATAAGCCAGGCAATGAAAGAAAAACACCACATGATGCCACTCATTTATGGAAAACAAAGAACATTATAACCTGATGAACAAAAAGATAGATACAGAGGCAGCAAAGCATCGAACAGACTGTCAAATTACAGCGGGAAGGCTGCGGAGTGTTGGGGAGGGGAGGAAAGAGATCAACCGAAGGACTTATATGCATGCATATAAGCACAACCAATGGACACAAGACACTGGGGTGGGGGGATGATGACATGCGACAGGAGTTAGGGGAGGCTGGGGGGAAAGTCAATAGGGGGAAAATGAGATATATTTACTACTATGTGTAATACTTTAAACAATTAAAAAAAATAAATTGAAAAATAAATAATTAAATAAACAAAAAAATCGTAATCTTAAAAAAAAAAAAAGTACCATTTATTCCTCCATTGAAATACTTAGGGTTGAGTCTAATAAAAAATGTACACCATGTATATGAGGAAACTATAAGTAATGAATGCAAGCCATCAGACCCCTGATGTAATGGGAGGAAATTAGGAGCCTTCTACTTAAAACTATGAAGGGGCCACAGGTAGAAACTGGTAACAGCATTGGACTCTGGATGCAAGTGGAATGGAGGTGGAAGAGGAAAGGGAGACGTTTATTTTTCCTTAAAAACCACCACCACCACCACCACCACCACATGTACTGGAAGTTTTACTGTATATTTGCACTTATCTGAAATTTTAGAAAGAATCCTAGTTGGGCCAGTAACCAGGATAGTCACCACACAGCATGATCAGCAGGATGACAGAGGAGAGCAGGAGTGCTCTGGGCAGAGAGAACAGGGTGTGTGTGGAGGGGTGGGAAAGGGGAGGGAGCACGACGGGATGATGGGAGGAGGAGTTGCCTGAGCTGAACCCTGATGAAGTAACTTTTTCAGGTGAAGAGCGGAGGGCTGCAAGCAAAGACACACAGGGACCAGGCTTGGAAGCCTGGTGGGGGATTGCAGGAGAGGCTGGTGGACACAGCGTGGAGGCCAGCACTGCTGCCCAAGGAGCTGCAGAGGGGGGGGGGGAGCAGGGCAGGTCATGGAGCCTTGGTGGGCAGGCTAGGGAGTTGAGGTTTCATCCCAGAGGCAGACGGGGCCCCCAAGGAGTTCCAGCCTGAATTCCAAGTCGGGTCACTTTCCTGAGACACTGAAGTGTCTGCCCGCACACTCGCGACTGTCAGCCATCATTGCAGCAAGGCAGGGATTCCCTGGATGACATGTCAGCTCCCTATCACTATCTCAATCCTTCACTTGTTTCTCTGTTGCAATATTGGTTGTAGGTGTTGGTGAGGGATTCCCTGGGTTTCTTGCATTTCTTTTCTTAAAAAAAAAAAATTATTGATTTTTTAAAGAGAGGAAGAGAGAGGGATAGAGAGTCAGAAACATCGATGAGAGAGAATCATTGATCAGCTGCGTCTTGCACCCCCCCCCCCCCCCCCCCCCCCCCCCACTGGGGATGTGCCTGCAACCAAGGACGGGGATCAAACCCGCAGGCCCACGCTCTATCCACTGAGCCAAACTGGTTTCGGCGGTTTCTTGCATTTCTGCTTGTCCTGCGGTGAAGCACTGTTTTCTCCTTCACCTTATTTTCAAGGAAGTTTGTACATGAACAGCAGTGCCAGGTGGAGAGTGTGTCCCTCCAGAGCACAGGGTAGACTTGTCTAGTGTCCTGTGTAACAGTGACAAGGTCTTCCTCCAGGACAAGGCCAGGCAGGCTTGCTACCCAATGTGACACATTCACATTTCCTAACATTACAGGGTTCATCATCTGTAATGCAGCCCACGGTGTGTGCTGGCATCCCCTGGACCTCTTCCCTCCCTCTGTGGGAACTGGGACTTGGGGATCAGGCGCAAATTTGAATACTCTGGTTACTCTCTGTTGTGGTGAGTAGGACTTTGACCATTGTCTCTGACCCAGAATTCTTGTGTCTTCTGCTTTTGTGGGGTCGAACTCTGGAGTCAAAATAAGACCACCGGAGGCTGATGATTGATTAAAAAAAGCAGGCTAGCTGCAGGGAATGATTTAGAAAGAGGGAGAAAGGCAGGAAGGGAGTAAGTAGGGTGGCCCACAGAAGCCATTTTTATGTACACTCCTTTTGAGGAGACTCCCAACATGTTTACAAAAATTAATTTTGGGTGAAGATAGCTTTTTACTGGGCCTGTTGAGGATAAAGAGATTGACATAAGCTGTTGCTTTGACAACTCCAGCCAGTGCCAGCAAAAACATGCATGTATGTTTATGAATATTTCCCAGCCCTGGGCAGGTAGCTCAGTTAGTTAGATGAATAAATCAAGGTTGCAGGTTTGATACCTGGTCAGGGTACATACAAGAAGAACCAACCAATGAATGCATCTATTCATGGAACAACAAATTGATCTCTCTCTCTCTCTCATTCAATAAACAAAAATGTAAAAAGGGAAAAAAAATAAAAAATAAAAAAATAAATAGAAAAAGCAGGCAAGGATTTATTGAACTGGCCAGGACGGCTGCAAGAGCACCACATGCAGATGGCCACACTCAGGACCGCACCGTTCCAGGTGCAGGCAGTCCTCTTAAAGGTCCAAACCACAAAGATTTTCCTTTGTTCTGAATTCTAAATTCTAAATTCCACATCCTGCTGGACGTTGGAATGTGGCCCTATCTTGAGAAAGCAGATAGTACAGAAGCAGAGCTCAGCAGTTAATCTCTAAAGGTTATCTATAGTTTCTACCCCTGGAGCTACTGAGTCCGTGGGAATCCATCTCCGGTGGTTCTGGTCCACGGGCACAGGAAAACTGCCTTAGCCTCCAGGTCTCAATCTGGAAGCTGAGGCAACTGCCCTATTGTTCAAGCAAGTGAGCGAGTGCCAAAGCCAAAATAGCAGGGTTAAAATTCAAACTGCAGTTTTTACCTAAGTATGGTTGCTACTATACTTCACTGGGAGAAGCCAATGAAACTAGCAGGGTACAGTAGAGTTAATATCAAAGTCCCTTCCCAGTTCCTGACAGATCATTTAAATATGTCTTTATTTTGCCCTAGCTCAGTGGATAGGCAAACTCATTAGTCCACAGAGCCAAATATCAACAGTACAACGATGAAAAATTTCTTTTGAGAGCCAAATTTTTTAAACTTAAACTTCTTTTAGCATCACTTCTTCAACATAGACTCGCCCAGGCCGTGGTATTTTGTGGAAGAGCCACACTCAAGGGGCCAAAGAGCTGCAGGTGGCTCGTGAGCCGCAGTTTGCCCACCACTGCCCTAGCTGGTTTGGTTCAGTGGACAGAGTGTTAGCCTGTGGACCGAAGGTACCCAGGTTCAATTCCGGTCAATGACACATACCTCAGTTGCAGACTTCTCCCTGGCCTGGGCCCTGGTCAGGATGTGTTTCCCTCACATCAATATTTCTCCCTTTCTTTTCCTCTCTTTTCCGCTCTCTCTAAAAATCAATGGAAAAATGTCCTCGGGTGAGGATTAAAAATATAAATATGTCTTTATTTCTTGCATTTCTTTATTTTTTCTTTCCAAAAGGACTTCTACAGGAATGATACTGCTATTTCTTGCCACAGGTGAAAACAAGACAAACTTACATATAAGTGATTTAGCTTTACTTACAAAATTTATACTGAGTATTTTTTATTGTGTTATAATTTATGCACCATAATGTTTAAAGTATATGATTCAATGATACTTTTGCTGATTACATTAAACAATTCTAAAGGACATAATGCGACTCCTCAGGAACGTGGTCTGGGTGGAGACAATTCCCACTGGGTGATGGGAAGAGGTCCAAGTGACCTCACACAGAGGGTGTCATTACAGAAGAAGAACCACCAAGTTAGGAAATTTGAACCTTCCTCCACAGTGTCAACTTTATTGACTCAATCACTTTGTATTCTCATCTGAAGGCATCTAGACTAGACTGTCCACTAGATCCTTCTGCAGTGATGGGCATGCGCTTTATCTGCACTGTCCAAATGTGGTAGCCACCAGACACACATGACTATCATGGGCAAAAAAAGTGGTGCTGCAATAAATCATAACTTCCTATCTGGGCAGGTCATGGTGGGTAATCGCACCCCAGGCTCGTAATTTCTTTAGCCCTGTATCTGGTTAACACACTTATGAGATACCAGAAGTAATACTACTTGAAGGCATAACTGCCCTTAAGAAAGCACAAAATCTTAATTATCCTGTCATCCCATGCCCCATTGCTCTTTCCCACCTCCACGTGACCTTCCTTTCAGTCCCTCTTTACTTTCAGCTGCATCCAAGAAGCCTCAGAACTGTTATACTCCAGAGTCTTTGAGATCTTGTTCCCCAGCATATGCTGTCAGTTTGGCCCAAATAGACTGCATATGAAATTCTCTCCAACCAAATACTCTATGGGTTTGGATGTTTCTAACGTTGACACTATGAGACACTTGAAATGTGGTTTGTAAAACTGAGACACTGAATTTATTTTGTTTAATTTTGATTCACTTAAAAGCAGCAGGTGTGCAGGGGCTGCCATATTGGACATTGTGCTCCTGAGAGAGACACTGCTGCCTCAGGATGCTGACTGTCCCCGGGTCCCCCCATGCTGTCTCACCTGGAAAACACTTCTGAGCTATGGCCTGGACTCAGCAGGTCCTGGGAGAGCCCTGGGTTTCAGGAACTCACTCTTGATTCCAATGGCTCTGGCTCTTCCCAGGTCTGTTGCTTCCAAACTTCAGCTGCACCTGTCCCAGGGGATCCAAGCATTGGTCTCAGTCACAGGGACCTCTCCAATGGCACTGAGCCTTGGACAAGCTGAAGCAAGCCTTCTTTAAGGTCTTACCTGGGATGGACATGGCCCCTGAATGAAAACTGTGCATGGGGAAGGTGTGGGCATGGGGTAGGAGAGCCTGTGAGAAGTTTTCAGAGCACAACAGTGTAATTAACCCAATTTATCCTGATGGGCATGCGGACACCAGCAGTCGCTCAAGGTCCTAATCCACTGACCTGGAATTTTATATTTATTTTGAGGATCTCATGGGGAGCTTGGTTCCTCGCCCCCTTTAGGCAAACGTTGCTTGCAATATTGGGGTTAGCAACACCAATGGGAATCTTTGGCTCTCAATATCTCTTTTGAAACTCACAGGCAAATCTGAGAGAAGACGCAGATGGTAGCTACATTGTGAGAGAGCCCCAGGGTAAGGCCAGGGTGAGGGGAGAAGGGCGTGAACACTGTTTATTGCCCCACATTCTCATCCTCAGCATGACCTCGCCACTCTCCATCAGACACTTTGATTCTGGGTCAGCCCCTCCCTTTGATTCTGGGTCAGCCCAAACGACTCACTTTTCCCACCAACGTTGCACAAATGGTGTTGTGTAACTTCCCAGGCTGGGCCAAAAATTTTTCATCGTATCTGTCTTTCTGCCTTGGCACATGCCCTCTGGATGCTGCCCCTTGAGACGCTCCCACTCAGACTCCCACCACCACTTGGTAAGTGCCCAGGGCACAGGGAGAGGCCAGATCTCAGTGCTCTGGTGTAGTCCCAGCTGCTGGAAGCATTTGAGTCATCTTAGCCCAGGTGCCAGACACCTGCCCAGTGAGCCTCCCCATGGTTCCAGCCCCAGCCTTGGGGTCACCCGGCCTTCACGTCTTCCCAGCTGAGGCCCAGGGATGTTGGAACAGGGACATTCCTTTTCCTCTGTGTCCTGTCCACGCTCCTGACCCTTAATCAATAAAATAATTAGAAATAAATCAATACATCTCACAATAAAAGAAGAGAAATAAAATTGTTAGTATTAAGCTAAAAAAAAAAAAAGAAAGAAAGAAAGAAAGAAAGAAAAGGAAAAGAAAAAGGCCAGTCAGAAATTATATATACACTAACTGAAATAAAGAATAATTTACAGGGATTCAACAGTAGAGGATTCTGAGAATCAAATCAATGATTTGGAATATGAGGAACCAAAAAACACCCAATCAGAAGATTAAAAAAAAAAAGAATCCAAAAATATTCAGATAGTGTAAAGAGCCTCTGGGACAACTTGAAGAATTCCAACATTTGCATTATGGGGTGCCAGAAGGAGATGAGAGAGAGCATGATATTAAAAATCTATTTGAAGAAATAATGACAGAAAAGTTTCCCTACCTGGTGAAAGAATAAACCTGAAAGTCCAGGGAGCACAGAGAGTCCCAAACAAGAGGAACTCCAAAAGGCCCACATCAAGATACATCATAATTAAAATGCCAAGGTTAACAGACAAAGAGAGAATCTTAAAATCAGCAAGAGAAAAACAGTCACCTACATGGGAGAGCTCATATGATTATTAGTTGATTTCTCAACAGAAGCTTGCAGGCCAGAAGGGAGTGCAAGAAATATCCAAGGTGATGAATATAACAAGAATCTACAACCAAGATTACTCTACTCAGAAAATCTGTCATTTAGAATTGGAAGTCAGATAAAGACAAGAAAAAGCTAAAGGAGTTCATCACCACAAAAACAGTATTACATGAAATGTTGAAGGGTATTCTTTAAGACAAGAAGAAAAAGGAGAAGAAGAAAAAGAAGAAGGAGAAAAAGAAGGAGAAGAAGGAGAAGAAAGATAAAAGTATAAACAAGAATATGGCAATAAACACATATCTTACCCACAATTGAATCTAAAAATCAAAATAAATGAACAGAAAATCTAATGAACTAAATCAATGGTGAATAAAATAGGTTCAGAGACATGGAAACATGAAACAGACCAATGAATCAGGGAGAAAGGCAGGGGGGTGACAGGAAGAGATTAAGAAAAAGCTAAAGGAGTTCATCACTACCAAACCAGTATTACATGAAATGCTGAAAGGTATTCTTTAAGAAGAGGAGGAAGAAGAAAAAAGTAAAGATAAAAATTATGATAAACAAATACATATATATCAACAAGTGAATTAAAAATCAGAGAAACGGAATAAACTGGTGAATATAATACCCTGTTTCCCCAAAAATAAGACATCCTCCGAAAATAAGACCTACTTACAGGTTTCCTTCTGAGTGAAATATAAGGCATCCCCCCAAGAATAAGGCCCCCCTAGGCTAAATATGAGAGATTTGGTCCACTGATTCTGAAAGAAATGGAGTCACAAGAAATTCACCAGGAAATTCAGGAATTGGGTTGTTATGATGATGTTCCAGAAGATGATGACATGATTGTCATTGAATAAATGAGTAAATTCTTGATACTGTAGGATTCAGTTTGTCTGGTTTGTGTTGACAACTATCGTACTACCATACCGTATACAGGTAATAAATTTCCTTTATTTTAATTTAACAATAAATGTGTACTGTATTCTTCTCCATGGAAAAATAAGACATCCCCTGAAAATAAGACCTAGCACATCTTTGGGAGCAAAAATTAATATAAGACACTGTGTTATTTTTAGGGAAACAGGGTAGAATTAGGGGCAAAGAAAGGGAGTGGATTGATAATTATCAGGGGGAAAGGGGTGTGGAGGGTGCAGGAGAGACTGGACTAAAATCGGCCGAAACAGGTTTGGCTCAGTGGTAGAGTGTCGGTCTGCAGACTAAAAGGTCCCAGGTTTGATTCCGGTCAAGGGCATGTACATTGGTTGCGGGCACATCCCCGGTAGGGGGTGTGCAAGAGGCAGCTGGTCGATGTTTCTCTCTCATCGACGTTTCTGGCTCTCTATCCCTCTCTCCTCCTCTCTGTAAAAAAATCAATAAAATATATTAAAAAAAAAATCGTATACCTCTGGATGAGGACAGTGGGGGGTGGGTAAGGGCAGAGGGTGGGGTGGAAACTAGGTAGAAAGGAGCTATGGGAGGAAAAAGGAGAAACAATTGTAATACTCTGAGCAATAAAGATTTATTAAATTAAAAAGAAAAAAGAAAAAATGAAAACGCTGTGTATAGTGGAACCTTATGTGACCTGGGGATTCCCAAATCTGAAGTCTGTCCGGGAACTCATCTTGAAATGTGGACAAGCCAAGGTCAAGAATAAAACCATCCCTTTGACAGACAACACAGTACTTGAGGAGTATCTGGGGAAGTTTGGTGTCATTTGCTCGGAAGACCTCATTCATGAAATTGCCTTCCCGGGGAAGAATTTGCAGGCGATCTCAGGGTTTCTGTGCCCTTCCCACCTCTCAGCGGCCCGTCACACTCCCAAGAACAGAGTGGGCTTCCCTCAAGGAGGGGTGCTCCCCTGGGTATCGAGGTGAACGCATCAACCGGCTCATCCGGCGGCTGAACTAGACCCAGAGTACCTGAAAGCACACTGCGTCAGAAGCACGTGTTTTTGTCTTTGGAAATTCTCCAGTATCCTCAAAGAAGATTATTTTCTGCTACGTTTCCAGAAGCTGGAGGGGAAGGGTCAGGGAAAAGACGGTGATGATGTCCAGGCAACAATGTGAAATCAGGTTACAGGGATGTATCAAAAGTCACGGGACAAGAGCATGGTGGAAGCTCAGAGTTTGTATCCCACATCTGTCTGACACTACGTACAGGAATAAGATTTTCATTCTTGCTTGTAAAATGGGACTAATGTAGTCTAGCCTGTCTGCCTCACAAGGTTATTAAAAGGATTAAGCAGAATAAAATTTTAATTTAGGAAAAAAGAAAAGAAAAAGACCAACAATCAATGTTTAAAAATAGAAAAAGAACCGACACCTCAAATGAGAGGCTACCATAGTCCATGTGCAGATGAAAACTCGCACTTCAGTCCTCATCAGAGAAATGAGAGCCGGCACAGCCACTCACCCATGAGGACGCTGCACGCTAAAGGCGGCAGCAGCACGTGCCAGCGAGGTGCGCAGCAGCTGGGACTCTCTGGGGTGGGAATTGCTCCAACCATTTCAAAATCGTGTTTTATCTGTGAAAGTAATCATATGGCCACCCTGTGAACTGGTAACTCCCTCTGAGGAGACAGATACATAGATTCATCAAAAGGCATGTACAGGAATGTTCAGTCCCAAATTGCAAGCGGCTCACCTATCCATCAGTGGTAGACAGACAAGTCGATACTGGTAAGTTCACTAAGTGGAACAGATGCTCCCCAGTGATAAACACGATCTGTTGCTTCACACATAGACATTGTGTGGCACGAAAAAAGCCAACGTTGAAGGAAATATACTGTGTGGTTCATATTGCTAAATAAAAACAAGCAAAAAGGAATCTATGATTATCTGACTCAGAATATCAATAAAGCTGAGTGTGTGCTCTGGAGCTGTGGAGCTGGAATTTGTGAGGGTGGTGTGGGTGTAGTTCCAGGAAGATGACAGGCTTGACTGGGTGTGGCTGGAGTTCCCCTGCCTACACCCTCAATCTCAGCCTTCTCAATCTCTGGCTCTCAAACACCAGTGTTGAGTGGCTCACTGGTATCCAGAAACCATCCAGGAAAAAGGACTTTTACTCAAATGAGCCACCTTTGGAGCGACCTTTCCCAGAGTCTGTGTCCTCCCAGCTCCTGTCTGCGTCTCGCCTCTGCAAGGTTTATGGCTGTGTAGGCCCCAAATAAGCTCTGGACATAAGAAGGCTTGTACAGCCGGATAATTTGGACAATAGTTTCAGACCACAGCTTCTTTTCCCCAGAATTTGAAATTGTCATAGAAGCAGAAGATGAGATTACAGCTGAAGTTTCTGAAACAGAAGATGAATCAGAGATCATCATGAGGAAGAACTGGATTCCAAGGAAAAATGGATCCAGGGGAGATGCAATTTTCCAGGAGTTTAAAACTAAAATAGGCTGGGAACCAGGAGAGATTCTCAGACATGGCAGAGGGAGTGCCCCTATTTGGGTCTCAGGTGAAATGTCCCCTGGGGTGCCAAGAGGATATTTGGCTTCCAGGTCAGGCCTCAGCTGCGCAGCTAAGAAAGGCCAGGGCTATTGCCCATTTTTTTTAATTGGATCATTTATCTTCCTTTTATTAAGTTACATGAGTTCCCTGTAAATGTTGGAGATTAAACCTTTACCAGTGATAACATTCGCAAATATGCTCTCCCATACAGTGGGCTTTTTTGTTTGTTTGTTTGTTTTGTTTGTTTTTGTTTTGTCAATGGTTTCTTTTGCTGTGCAAAAGCTTTTTATTTTGATGTAGTCCCATTTGTTTATTTTCTCTTTAGTTTCCATTGCCCTAGGAATGGTGTTGGTGAAAAAATTGCTTTTGCATATGTCTGAGGTTTCTCTGCCTATCGATTTTTCTAGTATTTTTATGGTTAAAAAAATGGGCAATGCCGAAGCTGGTTTGGCTCAGTGGTAGAGCGTCGGTCTGTGGACTGAAAGGTCCCAGGTTCGATTCTGGTCAAGGGCATGTACATTGGTTGCGGGCACATCCCCGATAGGAGGTGTGCAAGAGGCAGCTGGTCGATGTTTCTCTCTCATCGACGTTTCTAGCTCTCTATCTCTCTCCCTTCCTCTCTGTAAAAAAAAAAAAAAAAAAAAAAAAATCAATAAAATATATTTAAAAAAAAAGAAAAAAAAGAAAGGGCAATGGACCTAAATAGAATCTTTTTGAAAGAAGACAGAAGGAAGGCAAGAGACATATGAAAATGTGCTCAAAGTCACTCATTATCTGAGAGATGCAAATCAAAACAACAATGCGGGTACCATCTTACACCAGTGCTGGCGAGGATGTGGAGAAAAAGGAACCCTCGTGCACTGCTGGTGGGAATGCAGACTGATGCAGCCAATGTGGAGAACAGTATGGAGTTTCCTTAAAAAACTGAAAATGGAATTCCCATTTGACTCAGTAATCCCACTTCTAGGAATATATCCCAAGAAACTAGAAACACCATTCAGAAAGGATATATTCACCCCTATGTTCATAGAAGCACAATTTACAATAGCTAAGATTTGGAAACAGCCTAGGTGCCCGTCAGTAAATGACTGGATCAGAAAACTATGGTACATCTACACAATGGAATACTACTATGCTGCCATAAAAAAGAAGGAATTCATACCATTTGCAGCAACATGGATGGAACTGGAGAGCATTATGCTAAGTGAAATAAACCAGTCAATGAAAGAAAAACACCACATGATCTCACTCATTTATGGATAATAAAGAACATTATAAACTGATGAACAAAAAGATAGATACAGAGGTAGTAAAGCATCAAACAGACTGTCAAATTACAGCAGGGAGGTTAGGGAGATATGGGGGAAATAAGAGATGAACTGAAGGACTTGTATGCATGCATATGTGCATAACCAATGGGCTCAAGACACTGGGGGGTGAGGGCATGTATGGGAGTGGGGTGGAGGGAAAAAGGGAAGATATGCACACATGTAATACCTTTTAAAAAATAATAAATATTTATTGTTCAGATTACTATAGGTGTTCCTCCCCCCTCCCCCCTAGCTCTCCTCCACCTGATTCCCTACCTCATCCAATGCCCTTACCCCTGCCCCTGTCTTCATCCATAAGTGTAAGATTTTTTGTCCAATCTCTTCCCGCACCCCTGAGACCTCTTTCCCCCTAAGAATTGTTAGTCCAATCCCTTTCTATGTCCCTGATTTTATTATATTTACCAGTCCATTTTGTTCTTCAGATTTTTTATTCACTTGATTTTTAGATTCACTTGTTGGTAGGTATGTATTTGATGTATTTTTGTTGTTCATAATTTTTGCCTTTACCTTTTTTTCCTTCCTCTTCTTAAAGAATATTCTTTAACATTTCATGTAATCCTGGTTTGGTGTTGATGAATTCCTTTAATTTTTTCTTGTCTGTGAAGCTCTTTATCTGACCTTCAATACTGAATGATAGCTTTGTTGGGTAGAGTAATCTTGGTTGTAGGTTCTTGTTGTTCATCTTTTTGAATATTTCTTGCCACTCCCATCTGACCTGCATAGTTTCTGTTGAGAAATCAGTTGACAGTCATATGGGTATTCCCTTGTAGGTAACAAGCTGTTTTTCTCTTGCTGCTTGAAGATTTTCTCTTTGTCTTTTGCCCTTGGCATTTTAATTATGATGTGTCTTGGTGAGGTCCTTTTTGGATTCCTTTTGTTTGGGGTTCTGTGGGCTTCCTGAACTTGTAGGTCTATTTCTTTTACCAGGTAGGGAAAGTTTTCTGTCATTATTTCTTCTAATAGGCCTTCAATATCTTGCTCACTCTCTTCTTCTGGCACCCCAAAAATCCTGATGTTGGTATGCTTTAAGCTGTCTTGGAGGCTCCTTACACTATCCTTACACTTTTGGATTCTTCTTTCTTTTTGCCTCTGTAGTTGGATGATTTTTGCTTCATTATATTTCAGATCTTTGGTTTGATTCTTGGGGCACATTGATCTATAGTTGAGTTTCTGTATATTCTTTTAAAAAATATATATTTTATTGATTTTTTTTACAGAGAAGAAGAGAGAGGGATAGAGAGGTAGAAACATCAATGAGAGAGAATCATCAATCATCAATCAGCTTCTCCCCAGAAACTGGATTTCAGCGAGATCTGGAGCTTGTTTCTCTTCGGGTTGAAGAAAGCAATTCCCTCTGCCAGCCAGGATCCTCCGCCAGCCCGTATCGCATCTGTGCCCCCTCCCCCCCTCAGTTTTTCAGTGCTTGTGCCCTGAATTCTTCTCTTTCTCTTTCAGTCTAATTGTAGGGCTTCCTTTCAGCCAGCTTTCCCTTGGGTTTAGGGTGATAGTGTTTTGTTTTATAGTTTGTATTTTTGAAATTGTTGTGCACAGCAGCCATTTAGGTGTGTTTGCCTACGCTGCCATTTTCGTTATTCTGTGATTCCACATGTAATACCTTAATAAATAAATGAATAAAATGAAAATGAAAAGAAAAAAAGAAAGAAAGAAAGGCCGGGACTGTGAAGGTGTGTTGATTGGGTGCCCTGGCTGCTTCTGTGCTCAGAACTGCAGACCCAGCACTGGCTACACAGAGGAATTTGTCGGGAGGCAACATGTAACAGATGCACCTTAAAGACAACATAGTAAAGCCTTAAGAATGCTCATAATCTTCTAGTCCTTGCAATTCCCTTTTTAGGGCTTTTATAAAAATTTGAATTTATTGGGTGACATTGGTTAATAAAATTGGTTTCAGGTGCACAATTCTATAATACATCATCTGTACATTGTTGTGTGTTCACCACCCACCCAAAGTCAACTATCCTTCCATCCCCACTTATCCCCACATTACCCTCTTCTGCTGTGCCCACCCCCTTCCTGTCTAGTAACTACCATTCTGTTGTCAGTGCCTATGACGGTTTTTTTCTTTTTCTTTTTCTTTTTTTAAAATGTATTTAAAGCCCTTTCCTTTTTCACACAGCCTCAGAACACCTCTCCCCTCTGACAGCTTTCTCTATCTACAAGTCTGTTTCCATTTTGTTTGTTAGTTTATTTTGTTCATTAAAGAGTCCACATTTTAGTGAAATAATGTTCTATTTTTAGGACATTACCCTAAGGAAATAATTATACAAAGATGATGTTTAAGAACTTCTAAATATTAGTGAAACAAAAATGTCCAATAGCCCTAGCTGGTTTGGCTCAATGGATAGAGAGCATCAGCCTACAGATTGAAGGGTCCTGGGTTTGAGTCCGGTTAAGGGCACATGTCCAGTTTAAGGGATCTGTCCCTAGTGGGAGGAGTGCAGGAGGCAGGCTCACCCTGGGAACACATGTGGGAACCAAATCTATAATGCCAGGGAGAACTGGCGTTTGGAAGAGACCTGCTGCTCTTTGTCCAGAGTCTCCATGTGGATATAACTGCAGATATTGGCCCTGCTTCAAATCCTCTGGTTTCCTGGAGGAGATGACTAAGATGACTTTTGAGGAAAAGGTGCCAGGAGTAAAGTCTGACTTTTCCTTTGCCCTGCCATGAAGGGATGCCTCAGGTAGGGGCCCTGCTGTGCTCCAGGCTGCAGGAGAGAGTGTGGGGTGAGCAGAGGACAGTTTAATGTCTGGGTCCTCCAGGCAGGGCACTCTGCTCTGTCCTCCATCTCTCCACCTCTTGTCCCAGATTCTTGATCACCTGCTCTGCATCTATGTCTCCCTCAAGCCCAGTCTCACAAAGTCCCTCTGATTGTCTGTCTAGTTGAAGAGAGACCTTCCAGAGGGACCAGAGTCCATGATTCCTGCAGCCACAGCTACCTCAAGAGGAGCCTGGGATCCGCCTGGCCCTGGGATACAGGCGTGGGGTGCGTGCAGGGTGCTCCGAGGGCTCTGTGTGTCCCATTTCATCATGCTGCAATTCAAAATAAAGCAGCACCGAAGGCTAACACCATGCTTCGTGGTGCACTCAATTAAACAAATAAGCTGCTTTTCTTGATTTTCAGCCTGCATATTGTGGGCTAAAGTTATAAGACCTGACTTGTTTCCTTCTTTTTCCTTCTGCTTTGATAGGTTTTAAACAAAGGTGTGGTGTGCATTTTGAAATGGAGAGATTTGAAGCCTGATAAGAGGGCGATGCCATCCAGAGAGAGAATTTCTGAGGGACTTTCCCTTCCATTTCTGCGTAGGCACTCTTGCTCTTGGCCTTCCTGCTGAGAAATGGTTTGGAAGGACTCCAGACAATTAGATGCAGAGGTGCTTGTGATTGTAGCCTGAGCCAATGCGTGACATAAAGAGGAAGAACTTCTGATGACTCAGGTATCTATCACCCTCTCAGTCTCAGGGCCCCTTCATTTACAAGGCAACTGCATCCAAGGACTGGGACCTTCATGTCTGTCTAACCCACTTCAGTTCCACCAAGACAAGTGGGTCCTCATCCAGTGATAATCTCTCCGGTGAGTAGGATGAAGGAACATATTTCCCCTCTGCTCTCAGATTCTGGCTGGAGGGATGTATGGAGTCCTAGCTCCAGGCTGTAGGTGGGACGTGGGAGAGCTGTCCAGTGAGCTCTGCTCAGATCAGGGGGTCAGGGAAAAGCCCCCTGGACTGAGAAGACCTGTGGCCATGGACTCTCCCCAGACAGAGGGGGATTGTGAGCTTCGTTCTGGGAGGGTGCAGAGACAGACCAGCCACCGCCAGTGCTAACAAGACTTTCCTCCCTCCCCCTGACTGCTCTCCAGCTGAACTTTCTGTGCTGAGGAGTTTTGTTCTGTCTCTCCCCACCCTCTGTGACTCTTCTCTCCTGTCACCTTTCCTCGATCTACCTTTGGTCTATCCCCATCTTCTGATATTGCTTAAAATAACAATACAGGCCACACCAAAGCTCAGGGAACCTGGAAACATAATAATGACAGAGGAGGAGCTTACAGCTGGAACAAGCGTGCATATTAGGGTGCCCTGATTGTATCTTTAATGACTGTTACATCGAATATGATAATAATTTCTCATTCAATTACAAGTGAAGGATGAGTTTAAAATGGATCCGATAATGCACAGCATCACTTTTAAGCTGTCTCTCAAAAAGCTGGTCTCCCACCCTAGCTGGTTTGGCTCAGTGGATAGAGCATTGGCCTGTGGACTGAAGAGTCCCCAGGTTGGACTCAGTCAAGAGCACCCACCCAGGTTGTGGGCAGGATCCCCAATAGGGGGCATGCAGGAGGCAGCCAATCAATGATTCTATCTCATTGCTGATGTTTCAAACTCTCTATCCCTCTCCCTTCCTCTCTGAAATTAATAAAAACACATTAAGAAATAAAAGCTCGCTGACCAACTCTTTTTTTTTTTTGTAAATACCATTTTATTGGGACACAGCCATGCTTCACTCCTCTATGTATGTCTATAGCTGCTGTCTCCCTACAAGAGCAAAACTGAGTAGTTGAGCCAGAGACCATATAGCATGCAAGCCTCACATAATTGCTATTTTTCTTTACAGGAAAAAACAAATAAACAATGCCACGCCCTAGCTATGCCTTTTCTTCATACAGTCTAAACTTTGTGTTGCAACTCATACTTTTCTTTTTGAATTTTAACCTTATTTATCTATCTATCTATTTATTTATTATTTTAAAAATATATTTTATTGATTTTTTTTGCCCCCCTCCCTCCCATACATACCCTCCGACCCCACAGTTTTATATCCATTGGTTGTACTTATATGCATGTATACAAGTCCTTCGGTTGATCTCTTATCTCCCCCAGATCTCCCTCCCCTCTCTGCTGTAATTTGACAGTCTGCTTGTTGCTTTACTGTCTCTATATCTATCTTTTGGTTCATCAGTTTATAATGTTCTTTATCATCCATAAATAAGTGAGGTCATGTGGTGTTTCTCTTTCATTGACTGGCTTATTTCACTCAGCATGATGTTCTCCAATTCCACCCAGGTTGCTGCAAATGATGAGAATTTCTTTTTTTTTTTATGGCAGCATAGTATTCCATTGTGTAGATGTACCATAGTTTTTGGATCCAATCATCTGCTGATGGGCACCTAGGCTGTTTCCAAATTCTGGTTATTGTAGATTGTGCTGCTATGAACATAAGGGTGCATATATCTTTTCTGATTGATGTTTTGAGCTTCTTGGGATATATTCCTAGGAGTGGGATTACTGGGTCAAATGGGAATTCCATTTTCAGTTTTTTGAGGAAACTCCACACTGTTCTCCACAGTGGTTGCACCAGTCTGCATTCCCACCAGCAGTGCACGAGGGTTCCTTTTTCTCCGCAACCTCGCCAACACTTGTCGTTTGTTGATTTGTTGATGTTGGCCGTTCGGACCGGTGTGAGATGGTACCGCATTGTTGTTTTGATTTGCATCTCCTGGATAATTAGTGACTTTGAGCATGTTTTCATGTGCCTTTTGGCCTTCCTTCTGTCTTCTTTTGAAAATATTCTATTTAGGTCCATTGCCCATTTTTTAATTGGATCATTCATCTTTCTTTTATTTAGTTGTATAAGCTGTCTGTAGATGTTGGAGATTAAACCTTTATCAGTGGTAACATTTGCAAATATGTTCTCCCACACAGTGGGCTTTCTTATTGTTTTGTTGATGATTTCTTTTGCTGTAAAAAAGCTTTTTATTTTGATGTAGTCCCATTTGTTTATTTTCTCTTTAGCTTCCATTGTCCTATGGGCAGTATCAGTGAAGAAGTTCTTTTGGCATATGTCTGAGATTTTGCTGCCTGTGGATGTTTCTAGTATTTTTATGGTTTCCCGTCTGATGTTTAAGTCCTGTATCCATTTTGAGTTTATTTTTGTGTATGGTGTAAGTTGGTGATCTAGTTTAATTCTTTTGCATGTATCTGTCCAATTTTCCCAACACCATTTATTGAAGAGACTGTCTTGACTCCATTGTGTATTCGTGCCTCCTTTGTCAAATATTAATTGAGCATAGTGATTTGGGTTGATATCTGGGTTCTCGATTCTATTCCATTGATCTATATGTCTGTTATTGTGCCAGTACCAGGCTGTTTTGAGAACAATGGCTTTGTAATACAGTTCGAAGTCTGGTATTGAGATCCCTCCTACTTTACTCTTCTTTCTCAGGATTGCTGCGGCTATTCAGGGTCTTTTATTGTTCCAAATGAACTTTTGGAGAGTTCTTTCTAGGTCAGTGAAATATGCCATTGGTATTTTAATGGGGAGTGCATTGAACCTATAGATTGCTTTAGGAAGTATGGACATTTTGATGATGTTGATTCTACCAATCCATGAACATGGTATGTTCTTCCATCTCTTTACATCTTCTTCTATCTCTTTTTTTTGTGTCTTGTAGTTTTCCGCATATAGATCCTTTACTTCCTTAGTTAAATTTATTCCTAGGTATCTTAATTTTTTTGGTGCGATGGTAAATGGAATTGCTTTTTTAGTCTCTGTTTCTGTAATTTCACTGTTGGTGTATAGAAATGCCATGGATTTCTTGGTGTTAATTTTGTACAACCCCTGTTTTCTTGACCCAGCATTCCCAGTTGTCAACACTGGATGATAACAGGAGAAAGCTGGGATACTGGTGGGAGGCTCGGACCCTGCAGAGCACAAGTGCCTCCAGCAGGATTCG
Source organism: Pipistrellus kuhlii (assembly GCF_014108245.1). Taxonomy (NCBI): domain Eukaryota; kingdom Metazoa; phylum Chordata; class Mammalia; order Chiroptera; family Vespertilionidae; genus Pipistrellus; species Pipistrellus kuhlii. The sequence continues at coordinate 1,307,314 of NW_023425557.1, read as the reverse complement.
CCCACTCGCACAGGGACCACATACTGCCCCAAAAGCTTCTTCCCTTGTGATCCTGTCCTTGTCATTATTCAGGAGCTATTGCCACTATCAGGCACACCAACAGTTGAAAAGCAGCTGAGTTTGTGGCTGGGGCAGCCCCTCATATGGGTCAGGGATTGATGGCTCCGTTTGGTTGTCCGGAAGCTTTGACAAGTTGCAGCTGCTGCCTCATTGGTATCAATGCACCTTCTGGAGAGTCCTGCTCTCCAAGGCACCTTCTGGAGAGTCCTGCTCTCTGAGGTGCACCTGGGCAGGTCACTTGGGTGTGTCCTTACCTGGGGATTAGGCATGGTAAGACCCTGCTCCTGGCTTGGGGTAGAAATGGGGAGGTGACAGAGAAATGAGAAGAGTGGTCTGGATGTCTACGCCACTCCTTTTGAGGAACCCTGCCTCTGAGGTCTAATCTCCAGTGGTTATTCAAATCCTATTCATCTCCTTGTGTATGTTTCATCACCCCTTGGTTCCTCCTTGCTGCAAAAAGATGTTCTTCTGGAGAAAACCTGAACAAAATTGAAAAAAGATATCAAAGAAAATCAAATTTTCCAAAACCGGTTTGGCTCAGTGGATAGAACGTCGGCCTGAGGACTAAAGGGTCCCAGGTTTGATTCCGGTCATGGGCGTGTATAATACCTTGGTTGCAGGCACATCCCCAGTAGGGGGTATGCAGGAGACAGCTGATCAATGTTTCTAACTCTCTATCCCTCTCTCTTTCTCTCTGTAAAAATTCAATAAAATATATTTTAAAAAAAGGAAAAGAAAAAGAAAAAAGCACCTTGGACTGAGGCAGCTTAAAGAGAGAGGTGGGAGGTGTGGAGTAAGGCCTGGCATTTGGCTTTACTTTCTGTAATGCAGGTGCCTGACAAGCTTTGACAGAGGAGGCTTCCACTTCAAAGAGGGCTGCCTGGAATACACACATTGACAGCCACAACACTAAAGGGCCACCCCTCCACCCCTCTTGCTTTAGGGATCTTGGTGGAATGTGTTAACTGACCATTTGGGTCAATTGCTATTTTCTCTTCCCTTCCTTGAAATTCTTGCTCTTATGTTATAAATTCACCATAAAGAGTGAATCCTCAACAGCCTGGGACCTCAACCTTTACTCCAGTAAAAGCACAACCCCAAACCCATTCCCTCTTTCTTTGTCTCTCCCAGTGACCTGGCTATGTGCCCCAGGTGTGTTATGTAATTTCCAAGTTTTGAAAAAATATCTTCAAAGTTCTCTGGTGGTTTTTACTGAAGGGATATTGCCATCATAGGAAGAACCTCAAAGGCTGGTCTAATGGGTCAGGGCTGCCTGTCATTTCTTCTTAAAAAAAAATATTTAAAAAAAATATATATTTTATTGATTTTTCACAGAGAGGAAGGGAGAGGGATAAGAGCTAGAAACATCGATGAGAGAGAAACATCGACCAGCTGCCTCCTGCACACCCCCTACTGGGGATGTGCCCGCAACCAATGTACATGCCTGTGACCGGAATTGAACCTGAGACCTCTCAGTCCCCAGACTGACACTCTATCCACTGAGCCAAACCGGTTTGGGCTGCCTGTCACTTCTTGAACCAATTAAGCAGAGACATGGTGGAATCCTATATGAGCGTTTATTCCAATAATGGTGTGGGTCGCACCAGCACAGCCGAGGGTTCGGTGAGCCTGAGGGAAGGCCTGTGAAGGATGAAGAAAAAAGACAGACAGAGAATAAGCTGGGTCTAGGTGGATCTTCCGTGCCTGGCTGAGGCCACAGAACAGATCCAGATTGCAAAGTTGATGTTTTATTTATAGGCAGAGACAAACAGAGTAATTTATAATGTTCTTGTAGGTTTCTCTTGTTTTGGCAGCACTTGATGCCCCTCCCATAGCCCACTAGCTACCCAGATGGGATCTAGGGAGTAGTCACAGATCAAGCTTAATTATGTTAAGAGGGCTGTACCAGCAGGTCAGTCTGAGGCTTAGCCCTATAACCACTCCCTACAATGGTGGCAGATTGAGAGAACAGCAGGTCATCCACAAAAACCTGCTCTGCTCCTCCCACAAGCCAGCTGATTATATTGGGGAGAGGGACAAAGATTACATGGGAAAATGTGAGTTACAGGCATGAGAAAGTTGGCAAGGTATCATGGTTACAGGTTACAGGCAATGTGGGCTGGAGGCTCACCCAGGGCGGTGTCTCTGGGTGCCTCCAGGTCTAGAATGTTTGATCTTCCCATAATGATAGGTAGTTATCAGGAAAGGAGGATGGACTGCATTCCAATGTTGGCTCCCATGTGCCAGAGCATATAACTCTCAGCCAGGATAGAATGTGCTTTCTCAAATCAGAACAGAACAATCATGATTAACAGAGCATGATTAATATTTCTTATAATTATAGCTAGTCTCATTGTCCGTTTCTGCCCCGAACACAGTCACAACATTGGCTATCAACAGGGTGAGACCTATTGATAGGCAGGTCTCAGAATCTGAGAAGAAGCCTGGGATTAATATTACAACTTCAAGGCCCATGTGCCCTGTGTTTCAAAGACCAAAATTCAAAATGTCAGCGTTTGGTGTAAGAGACAATTTAATGATTAAGAAGAACTAGATTGAGAAGATGAGGTACCTTAAGGGCTTCCTTAACTCCATCTTAAGAGAGGCCAGAATTCAAGGGAAGGGAGATTGGGCAGGGCAAGGGGTATGTGATGACTGCAGACATCTGTGTGCCAACAGGGATCCAAGGAAGAGCAGGAAATCTCTAAATCTCTTTGTTCCATGTCCTTTGACCCCTGCTGATTTGAACAAGGGGGGGTGGGAAAGAGGGGAGTGCTCCCCCCCCCAAAAAAACTTGAAGCTTCTGCAAATCTCTTTCAAACGCTCAAGCTTCAAGCAAAATTAGCATATCTCTAACAGAGCCATTAAAAAAAAATCTATTGATTTTTAGAGAGAAAGTAAGAGAGTAAGGGAGAGTGTGAACATTCATCGATTGATTCTGACCAGGGATTGAAGCTGAAACCTGGGCATATCAGGATGACATAAGCTACCTGGCCAGGGAACTATAACTGGAGCTCTTTAGCATGAAGGCCCTGGGGGAAGCTCAGGCTAGAATTAATAGAGTCAGAGGGCGAACATTTCACTCTGTTACATTAACACCTTTGAGGGGCCTATGCTATTGTCAGCTAATATTCCCGATGTGCTTTACTTTATGGTCTGCCCATTCTCTTAGTCATTGCTCCCTTGGCTTTCTGTTACTCCATCCCCATTTACCACTCTCTCTTGTATGTTTTACTCAATTATCTAGGGGAAGCCCTATATTAGGGGTATCCCTAAATTCTCCTTCTCCACGGATTATCTTTTGATGTTAAGTGTTGATGATGGAATTTTGTTGTTAAAATAATATATTTTTCAGAATCTAAGCTATCTAGAGAAGATTATCCAGCATGTATCAGATCTGCTTATACTTCTCTATGCATCGTGTCCTAACGTAAGAGATATGACAGACGCCAGCAGGCCTTGTTGGGCAAGGCTGGTTGCTGAGTTCATTGCGCTTCATGTCACTAAGGACCCGTGGGAAAGGGTCTCCACTCTTGCCTGAACAGAGGATGAAGATCTATGCAGTGAAGCTCATGGCCTTTGTTCTTAAAAATGATGCCCAAGAGAGATCACTAAATGGTCCTGTGTCCAGCCACCAAGAAGTAAGTTTTCTGGCTGCTTGAAGTCCACAGTAAAAGTCACAAACACTTGCCTTGGAATATTTGCCTCCAATGTGACACCTCTCGTGGGAGGCGGTGGTCAGAGTGAGCACCTGAAAGGACACAGAGTGGGGCTCTACTTTCTGCTCATTTTTATAAACCTAAAATGGCCATTACAATGTTTATTCATTTAAAAAGCGTATGTGGTGTAACTGCTTGTATGTGTGGTAGGTAATGGTCTGGGATAATTGAGTAAAACGTACAAGCCAAAGTGGTAAATGAGGATGGAGTTTCAGAAAGCCAAGGTAGTAAAGACTAAGAGAATGAGCAGACAATAAAATAAAGCACATTGGGAAAATAGATGGCAATCAGCTTAGGTTCCTCAAGGTGTTAATGTAGCAGAGTGAAATGCTCACTCTCTCGGACTCCTAATTCTAGCCTGCATTTTCCCCGTGTCCTTCATGCTAATAGTTCCAGCTAGATTGCTCTGGCTGGGTAGCTCAGTTGGTTAGAGTGTGATCCCGATATGCCAAGGTTGCAGGTTCAATCTTGCAGCCTTGCAAGAATCGACCAGTGAACTAACACACACTCTCTCTCTGAATTGTGTTAAGAAAAACCAACAACACAGTGGCCCAAATTGTCAATTAACACAATCCACCAGCTCCTTAAAACAAGAGTTGGGGCAGGCTAACCCTCTAATCACTGGGCCAAACCACCCAGGGCAAACCTGCAGTTATTGGTGAACAAGACAACGCTCCGACCAACTGAGCAACCCAGAAAGTGTCATCAACTACTTTTAAATTACTCATTTTTATCTACTATTTCCCTATCTTTCTGGAAATATTTCCACACACCACAGTTGATGACATTTTTATATACCAATAACGAACTGATAGAGAAACTGAAAAACAAACAACAACCAATTCCATTTACCATCCACTACTGAGAGATACTTGGGCTATTTCCAGATCTTAGCTATCATAATGTTGCAATGAACAATGGGGGTACATATATTATTTTTGTTTGGTGTTTTGGGATTCTTAGGATGCATCCCCAGATATGGAATCACTGGGTCAAACAAAGAAACGAATAAGAAGATACCAGGGATAAACTTAACCCAGGAGGTAAAAGACCTATATTCAGAAAACTATAGGACATTGGAAAAGGAAATAGAAGAAGACACAAACCATTAGAAGCATATACTACATTCCTGGATTGGAACAATTAACATCATTAAAATATCCATACTACCCAGAACAATCTACAGATTCAATATTAAAATTCAGCTGTCTTGAGAAAGAAAAATGAAGTTGGAGGGATCACAATACTAAATATCAACTATACTACAAAGCCATTTTAATCAAAACAGCCTGGTACTGGCACAAGAACAGGCATATAGACCAATGGAACAGAGCAGAGGCCCCAGAAATCCATCCATGCCAATATGGTCAGTTAATGAAGCATAGTAACCTCCATCTTGGGTAAAAACTGCTGTCTAAAATTTAACCCTGCTATTCTGGCTTCTGTAAACATTTGCTTGGTTAAATAATAGGGAAAAATGAGATTACTCCCCATTCCAGAGAAGCCATAAACTATGCCCCAGATAGAGTTGTCAGTCTGGCGCCAGGCCAGGCCTTGAGATGTGGTCTCAGGGCCTGTCCCAGCACAGGGGACTTTTCCTCAGAAGACCCAGAAGTCTCGCTCTAAATTTGGGAGACAAAGAGCTAAAAAAAAACATATAAATAGCAAAGATTTCCTCCTTATTGGGCCCCAGAAATTGAGAAGCAAGTTTTCCACTAGTGGGCCTGCTAGCAACTAGTGAAAATGAACAGCACTCCAAGTAAATTTGGCTTATTGATTAAGGTGTCTTCTGATTTACAATATAACATTAATATTTGACGAAGGAGGTAAAAGCGGCTCTGAATGAAGGTTGTTCTGTAGTTCAGTTATACTTTTGATGTGGTTGTGAAAGGAGACAAGTATCACATTTACCCAAGCCTCCATCTTGACCAGATGTTCACTACCTCTTTAGTAATTGCAAGCTCCTATCAGGCAGGAATAAAAGCAGCACAACAGGCTGAATTAACTGCCTGAACTCAGGCCTGTCATCTAGCTAAAGACCTAGCAAAGGCATAAATATATACGCTGATAGCTGCTATGGTTTTTGAGTTGCATATGATTTTGCCATGCTGTGGGAACAAAGAGGTTTCTTATCCTCCTCAGAGCAACCTATTACAAGTGGACAACAGGTTGCAGAATTATTAAGGTCATTCAACAATAAGAACAATGGACAATAATTATGATATCAGGACACTCTGAATTGGATACCATGGAAGCTAAAGAAAGTCCATTAGCAGACAGAATGGCTCAGCAAGCAGCCCTAAATGGTAAAGTTATCCAGATGTGCAAATATCTACTCCACAGGACACATTTAAAAACTCCACATTTCAGGAAACTGCCACAGACAAAGAAAAATAGAGATAGAAACAAAAGGAGGAACTTTTAACAGTAATCCACAATTGTGGATCAGACTCAATAAAAGACCTGCTGGGGCTTGATAAACTGAAGTACCAGGGGAAACATTACTATTGGAAACCTCCTCCCACAATGGCCCTCAAAATGTATAGCCATAATTCTATTTGCCTTAAATACAACCATGAAAGCCCATCCATGGGTCCCAGGGGCATTTTCCTTTATCCCTGGGGCTTCTGAGATACAGCAGATGGGTTTTTATCCCAAGGCCACCATTTCAAGGATGTAATAATGTTTTCCAATTAATTCGTATATTATCACATTAGACTGAGGCTTTTCCTTGCAAGAGGGCAGCAACACAAACAATAAATTATTTTTTACTGAGAAAATAATCCCCGTATGGGAATGGTCTCTGAGTTACACAGTGATGGAATAACTCATTTTAGTGAACATGTAATTACATCTATTTGTGAAATTTGGCCTATGCTGCAGCATTTTCATTGTATTTATCACCTCTAATCTGCCAGAAACCAGTTCCAGCATGTCATAATTGCAAATTTCATCAAAAGGTTGATGGAATTGGAGACTCAACAAGGACTGAGTCACATATGTTATCACCTGTTGGGGATGGCTAAATGCATTTCCCCAAAACCTGAATAGGATGATTGTTTACTGCCAGATAGCTCAGGGCATCTTAATCTACATGCTATTGCCTCCTACTGGCCAAACACCTGAACAGCCATAGGTTATTCCCCAATCTGACAATACTTCTGTAGGAAACCCTACCCTTTGAAGTGTATGCCTCCACCTTGCCTTAGGGCAAATTGTGTTAATAAAAAGCAAGGGGTCCTGAGACAAGGAGAACCTGGTGTCTTCAGCCAGGCTCCTCTGGCCCCTAAGGCCTTTCAAAATTATGTTTCGTCTCTGGATTCTTACTTCAGTTACACACAGCCTTTCTCCAGATTGCTGAACTCTTCTTCTTTTTTTTTTTTTTTTTTTTTTTTTAATATATTTTATTGATTTTGTACAGAGAGGAAGGGAGAGAGATAGGGAGTTAGAAACATCGATGAGAGAGAGTCATCAATCAGCTGCCTCTTGCACACCCCCTACTGGGGATGTGCCTGCAACCAAGGTACATGCCCTTGACCGGAATCGAACCCGGGGCCCTTCAGTCCCCAAGCCAACGCTCTATCCATTGAGGCAAACCGGTCTCGGCTGCTGAACTCTTCTTAATGCTGGCACAAGAACCCCTGCACTAATCCTCAGGATTGATGGAACAAATCAATGAAACAATAAAGATCTAATGGGCAAAGCTAACAGATGCTCTTAATCTCTCATGGCCCAAAGCTACCTCTCATCCCTGTATCTTCAGCCTCCAATCCACTCCTTTGGGAGACATCAATGATCACCTTTTGAGATGATAACAGGTTGCCCTAGGACAGTGTTTCCCAAACCTTTGACATATGTGTACCCCTTCTATAATTTTCGTAACGCTGAGTACCCCTCGTTCTCATGAGAACGTAGAATTAGGCACAGCTAAGCATGGTGCAGTGCATATCCCCACCAAACTCCGGTGCAACGTGTACCCCCACCAAACTCTTCCCATACCCCTGGGGGTACGCGTACCACACTTTGGGAAACACTGCCCTATGAGATTAGATGGAGGGACTTACAGCTGACATTATTAAAAGGAGACACCTTTAACTATTGCCAAGAGTCAACACAGTCACTGTAGGAAAATGCCCATTGGTAACCGCTTCTTTTCACAAGGAGCTTCCAGGATGCAAAGACTTGATGGATCACCCACCACAGCCTGGAGATTTTGTTTAGTGGGAGCCAGTAAATAAAGATTCTCTGTGTCCTAGTCAGAAGAGACCATGTCAGGTATTACTAACCAATCCATTTGCAGCTAATTTAAAGGGTATACAATCACAGATTCATGTTTCTCACTTAAAAAAGTCACCCCACCTAGAATGATGAACAGTTCTTGTCTCCCATTACAAAGGACCAAGGAGATCTCTGAGAATGAAAGAAAGAGGACATCTGGGTAATTAGCTCTTCCAAGATTCCCAACCTGACCTGCTAAAAGGTTAGACTATAAGACTATTTATTACTTTAAAATTTTCTAATTTTAGACTTCTTTCTCATTGTATTTTGATATAGAACTATTGCTATAAGGCTTTGTTGGAATATATATATATATATATATATATATATATATATATATATATACACACACACACACACACACACACACACACACACACACACACACATAGTATGTACTAGAGGCCCAGTGCATGAAAATTCATGCATGGGGATGAGGTGGTCCCTCAGCCTGACCTGACCCCTCTCACAGTCTGGAAGTCCTCAGGGGATGCAGGCCTAAACAACAGGCTGGCCTCCCTCTGTGGGATGCAACCGGCTGATCAGGGGAAGGCACCACCCCCATAATTCCCTTACTGCTGCTGCCTCTGGCCTCCCTCTGTGGGAGGTGACCTGGCACATCACAGAAAGGCGATGCCCCCATCAATCCTCTGCTGCTGCCACTGCCAGCCGCTGCGACTTGCCTGAGCCTCAGCCCAGCCCTCACCGCTGAAGTTCAGGCAGCTGCTGTGGCTTTGTCCTTAGGATGTCCTTAAATATGTCTGGTCTAATTAGCACATTACCCTTTTATTCTATATATAATATATATACACACATATATACTATATATGCATATATATAATCCTATATAATAAAAATATAATATGCAAATGATCGTTACACCGTGAAGCATAACAACCAACCATGTAATGACCAGATCATGGATTAGCAGGAGGGTGGGATAGTGAAATACAAGAGGGTAGCAGAGAGCTACAGGAGGGAGCAGGGCAGAAAACTATGGGGAGAGGGGCAGTGGGAGGTGCCTGGGGAGAGCCAACAGAGGGGAGAGCAGGGGCAGAGAGCTACTGGAGGGTGGCAGTGAGCTATTGATGAGCTACTGGCGCACAAATTCATGTGCAGGGCTACTAGTATATATACTGTATATTTGTTTATAAATGAGCCAATATGGGATAGAATAGGAATAGAAAATGAAACTGATGGACATTCCTATATCCCTCTCCCTGCTACATCCACTAAGAAATTGTATATCCCCCTCCCTGACCAAACACAGAAAGGTTAGTTTGAAAACCTGCTACTCTTTCCCATTTATTAGAAAATGACATTCTAATCATTCATTATGATGATGACACTGATTATTCACTAGCTACCTTCTGTATTTCCAACTATATTTTATTACTAGAGACCTGATGCACGAAATTCGTTCACTGGGGGTGGGGGTGGGGATTCCCTCAGTTCAGCCTGTGCCCTCTTGCAGTATGGGACTCCTCAATCCTTACAGCCTGCTTGCTGCTCCCTACTGCTTGGCTCGCTGCTCCTTAATGCTGCTGTTGCCAGCTGTGAGCCCGGTTTCTGGTTGAGCAGTGCTCCTCTAGTGGAAGTGCACTGACTACCGGGGGCAGGTCCTACGTTGAGCCCTCTGGTGGTCAGTTCATAGCAACCAATCATTCCACCATTTGATCTATTTGCATATTAGGATTTATTATATAGGATTTTTTACTTACAGTAGACATTCAATATTGTACATATTAGTTTGATGTGTACAGCATAGTGGTTAGACATTTATATAATTTATAAAGTCATCCCCTCAATAAGTCTCGTACCCAACTGGCACCATACGTAGTTATTATTATATTATTGACTCTATTCCCTATGCTGTACTGTATATACCATGACTATTTTGCTACTACCAATCTGTCTTTAATCCTTTCATGTTTTTCACTCAGCCCCCAGCCCCACCCCTTCTCTCTGGCAATCATCAGCCGTCCTCTGCATCTATGAGTCTGTTTCTGTTTTGTTTGTGTTGTTTTTTAGTTTCTACATGTAATTGAAATCATATGACATTTGTCTTTCACTGACTGACTTATTTCACTTAGCATAATACCCCATAGGCCCATCCATATTGTTGCAAATGGTAAGATTTCATTCTGTTTTATGGCCAAGTACTATTCCATTGTATATATACCACATTTTAAAAAATCCCTTTTTCTATTGATAGACTCTTAAGGTGTTTCCACATTTTGGCTATTGTAAATAATGCTGCAATGAACAGAGGGGTGCAGATATATTTTTGAATTAGTGTTTTGGATTTCATCAATAAATCAAGGAACAATTGTTGGTGAGGATGCAGAGAAAAGGGAATCTTCATGCACTGCTGGTAGGATTGCAAATTGATGCAGCCACTATGGGAAACTGTGTGGTGGTTCCTCAAAATATCAAAAATAGAATTATCTTATGGACCAGGATTCCCAATTCTAGGTATTTATCTGAAGAAGTCCTAGACACTCTTTCCCCATTAACTTAGTCATATACTATAAATCAAATATTTGCTATTTTTATTATTGTTATAATTTCTCTACTTATTATGTAAATCCTACCTAATAATAGAGCAATATGCAAATTACCACCCCACTACACCCACCAGCCACACCTACCAGCCAATTAGAGCAAGTATGCATTTTTTTTTTTTTTTTTTTTTTTTTACAGAGAGGAAGAGAGAGGGACAGAGAGTTAGAAACATCGATGAGAGAGAATCATCAATCAGCTGCCTCTTGCACACCTCCTACTGGGGATGTGCCCGCAACCAAGATATATGCCCTTGACCAGAATCAAACCCGAGACCCTTCAGTCCGCAGGCCTATGCTCCATCCACTGAGCCAAACCGGTTCCGGCATAGAACAAGTATGCAAATTAATCCAACAATGATGGTGGTTAATTTGCATACAAAGAGGGAGGGAGGAGTGAAGGACTTATTATATAGAATTTTTGTATTGATACATATTAGTTTTATGTGTACAGCATAGAAGGAAGAGGGAGGGAAAGTGGAAAGCAAGGCAGCTGCGGCTACTAGAGGGAAAGCACTGGCAGCGCATGGGGGGCGGGGCCCTGCCTGTCCAGCATGTCCCACCTCACCCCGCCCTGCCCACCACAGGAGAGGTGGCGGTGGCCAGAGGGAAGCCTGCAGAAGTCTTGCAGGAATAATTTTGCAATAGGTCCCAAGCGTTATAATAAATGAAGAACGAAGAGGCACAACAGAAATAATAGAACTTCAATCATGACAGCCTATAGATTAGAAACGATCCTGAGAGGTTTTCATCATAACTGTCAGATCTATGCTGACCAAAACCCAATGAGGAAGTCATTCTTGAAACAACAACATCCACAATCTTGTCCACACTCATATCCTAAGTTACCCAAAAGCCTCTTCCTCCTAGTTGGTCAAAATAAAAATGCTGAATACCATCTAGCATAATTGCAGTTGATCTCCTAAAAATGAGCCTTCTGACCAGATGATGATCAAGTTGGTCATCAATGCATCTCTTGACTGATTTATGACCAAAAGGGTGAAAGGAGAAAGGAAATGGTGCTTCAGTTCTCCAACTTCATCAGTAACCAACAGAGAGCAATGGACTTGCCTAGATTTCCTTGCTAAGGCACAAGTCATGAGTGTGGTCACATATCTGCTAGAGTTTCAACAATAGAGACTAATGATTACGTTATAAATAACAGTGCCCATTCTTTCTATACCTTGATGAAAATCACCTCAAATAATTTTGAAGTAATGTAATATGATTGCCACCATAACACTATTTACTTGTAATTTTCATTACCATATTATTAATTTGTAGTTTATTTTATTATTTATTTATAACGTATGTATTTATAATACTGTGATATAGTACCTGATGTTTATAATACTTCATTATTTATTTGTAACACATGCATTTATAATACTGTATTTTAAATAGAAAAGTTGCTAAAAGACTAGATCTGAATTGTTCCCACCACAAAAAGCAATGATAATTATGTGGAGTGATAGTGGAATATATAACTTCATGAAATCAACACATTGAACATCTTAAACTTGCACAATGTTCAATGTCAATTATCCTATATTATAAAAGGGTAATATGCAAACTGACCAAATGGTGGAACCACTGGTCACTATGACACACACTGACCACCAGGGGGCAGATACTCAACGCAGGAGCTGCTCCCTGGTTGTAGATGTGCTCCCACAGGGGGAGCCCCTCTCAGCCAGAAGCCAGGCTGATGGCTGGCAAGATCAGCAATGGTGGCAAGAGCCTTTCACGCCTCCATGGTAGTACTAATGGGAGCCGGCCTAAGCCATCAGTCGGACATCCCCTGAGGGCTTCCAAACTGCAAAAGGGGGCAGGCTGGGCTGATGGACACCCCTCCCCCAGTTCACAAATGTTATGCACTGGGTCTCTAGTATGTCAATAAAATCATCATCATTGCCAGCATCTGGGGTGGAGGAGAGCTAAAAGCTGTCTTCTCCAGAAATAGGTCTGTCTAGGTTTATTGTTCACTCATAAGTATGTTATAAGTACATATATATATATTTCACTTACATGTGGAATCTAAAGAACAAATCACTAGAGTGTTGGTTTTTGTTTTTGGTTTTTTTCATGAAAATGAGGCCCTAATGGGCACATGGTTTTCCCATCCAGCTAGTGAACTGGGAGAGGCCCTAGTTCAACAAGGGACAGGCATTTATAATGTGGGGATACAGAGCCACCTTTTGGTGAGGAGGTGAAAGAACACCAAGAAGGACTAGGTGGAGGCCTATGGGCCAGGATCTGAGCAACCTGAAGTTGCTTCTGAGTATCTGGTTCTTTCTTTCCCTTATAAGAATTAGGAAAATCCCACAAAATACACAAATAAACTAAGTGAAGGTGTGAAGGAATGTTTTAAGGCCAGCAGGAAGATTTGAGTACTGAGACAGGTCTTTCCTACATTTTAAGGAGACCAAGTATTACAAAATCGGGAGATATAGGGAGAAATATCCTTGGATATTTCTGTAAGTGCCTCACCTGGGAGTTGGCTGGCTTTCAACATCTGTATCCAAATTATAATCAAAACTCATGGCTAAGACTCAGGAGAAGGGAAATATACTCTAGAGGAATACCTCCTGAAAAGTCACCAGCTTGCCTGGAGTGTGGTAAGATTCTTCCATCCTTTGGTTAGTTTTTCTTAAAGTATTGCACCTTGTGTGAATTGAAAATGGGGAATGGGGAATAAGGTGCTGGAACCCCTTACCAAGATGCAGACTTTCTTAATGCTGAAACAATGATGGGCTGAAGCTACTAGTCACTCAAGGATTGGTATCAATGTAAGAGGGAGCGGTTAAGAAAGTCACTTGCTTTTTTTTTTATATATATATTTTATTGATTTGTACAGAGAGGAAGGGAGAGAGATAGAGAGTTAGAAACATCGATGAGAGAGTCATCGATCAGCTGCCTCTTGCACACTCCCTACTGGGGATATGCCCGCAACCAAGGTACATGCCCCTGACCGGAATCGAACCCGGGACCCTTCAGTCCCCAAGCCGACTCTATCGATTGAGCCAAACCGGTCTCGGGGAGAAAGTCACTTGCTTTTATCAACATCATCCACCCAAAGGTGGCCAGAAGCACAACTGTGATTGAACAAGGTAAGTTTATTGCTAGATGCAGTGGTGGAGGCCATGAGGAACTATGGGGTGTCTAAGAGAGTGTTAGAAAGGACTTACTAGATAAGATTTGGGCTTATAATATATTATTTTAAGGATGTTCGAGCATGTAGCGCTGGGAGAGGACCCAGCAGTAGTTGGGGCTGCCTGGTCTGAGGAACCCCGGCCAGCAGTCCCCACTTTCTCCTGGAATTTAATTGTCCCTTAACTTGCCAAAAAACACTCCCTGTGCGACCCTCAGATGTTCTTTCTTTCTGTTCTGAGACAAGGCTCAAAACATGTGTTTATTCCTCCACCATTTTCGGATCCCTCCGTTGTAGGCTTGACCCCCAGTCCAGGTTGGGGCATGTTTTGAGCATGTTTTCATATGTCTCTTGGCCTTCTGTATGTCCATTTTGCAGAAGTGTCTATTTAAGTCCTTGGCCCATTTTTTATTGGATTATTTATCTTCCTTTTGTTGAGTTGTACGAGTTCTGTGTAAATTTTGGAGATTAAATCCTTGTCAGAGATAACATTGCAAATATGTTCTCCCATGCAGTGGGCTTTCTTTTTTAATTTTTTAAAATTTATTTTATTTTATATATTTAAAAATATATATTTTATTGATTTTTCTACAGAGAGGAAGGGAGAGGGAGAGAGAGACCCAGAAACATTGATGAGAGAGACACTGATTCAACTGCCTTCTGCACACCACCCCACTGGGGACGTGCCCACAACCAAGGTACATGCCCTTGATGAACCTGGGACTTTTCAGTTCATAGACTGATGCTTTATCCACTGAGCCAAACCGGTTAGGGCAGCAGTGGGCTTTCTTGTTGTTTTGTTGATTGTTTCTTTTCCTGTGAAGAAGCTTTTCATTTTGATGTAGTCTCATTTGTTTATTTTCTCCTTAGTTTCCTTTTCCCTAGGAGTTGTATCAAAAAACATATTCTATGAGATGCCTGAGATTTTGCTGCCTATGGTTTCTTCTAGGATTTTTATTGTTTCCTGACTTATATTTAAGTATTTCTTGGTCCATTTTGAGTTTATTGTTGTGTATGGTGTAAGTTGGTGGTCTAGTTTCATTTTTTTGCATGTATCTGTCCAATTTTCCCAATACCATTTGTTGAAGAGACAGTCTTGATTCAATTGTGTGCTTTTGCCTCTTTTGTCAAATATTAATTGAATGTACTGACTTGGGTAGCTTTCTGGGGTCTCTCTTCTGTTCCGTTGATCTATATCCCTGATCTTTCCTTTCCTTTCCTTTCCTTTCTTTTTTTTTTAAAAATATTTTATTTATTTATTTATTTATTTATTTATTTATTTATTTATTTATTTTTATGGCTCTGTCTTCCCTACCCCAGACAGTGGGGCTACACACAGTGCTGAGAGCTTGGTGATTTTTTGTTTGTTTGTTTGTTTTGTTTTTAAATATTTTATTCATTTTTTACAGAGAAGAAGAGAGAGGGACAGAAAGCCAGAAACATCGATCAGCTGCCTCCTGCAACCAATGCACAGGCCCTTGATCGGAATCAAACCTGGTCTGCAGGCCAACGCTCTACCCACTGAGCCAAACCAGTTTCGGCTATATCCCTGTTCTTTTGCCAGTATCTGGCTGTTTTGACTACGGTGGCTTTATAGTATAATTTAAATGTGCTGCACTCAGCCCTGCATTAGCACCACTTGTGCCATGCCAGCACAGCCAAAGGTTCAGCCAGCCTGAGGGAGGGCAGTGAAGGATGAAGAAAAAGATAGACAAGAGAATAAGCTGGGTCTCGATGGATCTTCTGTGCCTTTTTGAGGCCACAGAACAGATCCAGACTGCAAAGCTGATGCTTTATTTTATGGTCAGGGGTAAACAAGGTAATTTACAATGTTCTTGTAAGATTCACCTGTTTTGGCAGCACTTGCTGCCCCTCCCACAGCCCATTAGCTACCCAGGAACATCTAGGAAGCAGTTTGAAGATCAAGCTTAATTATGCTTAGAGGACTGTGCCCTCCAAGCTGGGACTTGTTTGCAACTTTGCCAGCAGGTCAGTCTGAGGCTTAACTGCTTCCTACATCTTGACCTTCTTTTAATTTTAAGCTACTAATAATGGAAGTAAAACTTAAACCTTAAGGACAAAGCTCTGACTATTCAAATATTAACAAAAGAATGCCAATGTAAAAACCAATAACAAAACAATGCAAATGCAAAACCCAGACATTGTTATTAATAAAACAATGCCAATGCAACACTACAGTGGTAGAGAAATCAAACTACAGTAACATTTTCCTACTAAATGAAAGCTTCTTTTGCTGATTTGCTTAAGAGTCCTCAGACTTGGTTGCTCAAGAGTTTGCAGAAGACTGACAGCTAACAAATGCTAGCACAGCCAGATACATGATTGAGGGAGTAGCTTCCACTTCTTGCTTTTCTGCCATCTTCTGGGCCTCAGTTGTTAACTTCTTCAGCTGACCCCATGTTGGCATCTCGGTCTCTTGCGTAGCCTTTGTCATCTTCCCTTTCCGCTTTGCTGTCATCGGGGCAACTTTCAGTCTTTTGAACGATGGGACAAGGAGCTTCTCTGGGTCCATTGTGGTGATGGACATAATGTTTTGGCACTCAAATTGGCTGCACTGCTCCTTCTGGAAAGAAACAAACACAACCTCTTCTCCACATGTATGCATCTGTCCAATTTTCCCAATACCATTTATTGAAGATTACCAGATCTGGTCCAAATCATTGTTTAGTTTGTGCATCCTTATTGTACAGGAGGCTTGATGCCTTTCGACTGCTGTATGATCCTCTGCATCACAATTCAAAAAATTTAAAATATAAAAAAATAAAAATAAAAAAATTAAAAAATTAAAAAATTAAAATATAAAGAACATGACTGGGTTTGTTTTAGAAATAAAACTACTCTTTATTATAGAAATGTGAATCCTGTTGCTGGAATTAGCTTGAATTTCTTTCGAGAAGACGTTTTCACCATTTTTCTTAGGGAAAACCCTAGGTCTGGTATTTTCATTTCCTATAGCTTTTGCAAAGAGATTCCAGCTTAAGACAATCTAAATGTCTGAAATCGGACCATGCACTCACTCTTCTGACAGCTAGGTGTCTTCCCACGAGCACAGACATTCCTGACACATTTCTAAATTTTTAAGACCTTTTTCATGGCGAAAGGAAATTTTAAATTAGCCTGAGATAGTAGGCTTCCATATTGGATCACCGTGTGTTTCCCTTCCCCCACATTCTGCTTACTTCGGGGGAAGTTTCAGCAACAGATCTGGCCAAATTTCTTTTCATGTTTAATAAATAAAGATATTAAATTTTTTCTTTTTTTTTCACTTTCTAAAGTAATAACTAATCACCCAATTTGGCCAAGATCTGCATTTCCCTGCCACATTCCTCCACTCTCCTTCTGGAGTGGGCGCTAGGCAGTCCCGAATCAGGGACCACAGACTGAAAGTAGAGGCAGGCATTTTCTCTGGACCTCAGCTATATAATGTCGTGAAGTTGTTTTCCTACCTTCTCCTATGCCTCTACATTTACCTTTTCTTCCTCAGAAAACCATGGGCAGGTTTTACTTACAAAATCCAAAAAATTGAAAAGCTGTTCATACCTCACAGAATAGCCCCTTGCTTGGAGCATAGCCTTAAACATGGATACACATACATTCTTTCCCTTCAATTCCATGTGTTACACCTAGCTAGTACTAAACTGCATTCCTTACCTTCCTTTTTGCTTTCTGCACGTGCTTCACTGGTGTGTCATTTCACCTGACAATTGCAGTTCCTTCACACTCAGGCCTGCATCGAGTGCCACTTGGGCAGAACTCATCCCCGAGTTGGGTACCACTTGTGCCATGCCAGCACAGGCAAGGGTTCAGTGAGCCTGAGGGAGGATGGTGAAGGATGAAGAAAAAGACAGACAACAGAATAAGCTGGGTCTAGGTGGATCTTCTGTGCCTTGTTGAGGCCACAGAACAGATCCAGACTGCAAAGCTGATGCTTTATTTTATGGTCAGGGGTAAACAAGGTAATTTACAATGTTCTTGTAAGATCCACTTGTTTTGGAAGCACTTGCTGCCCCTCCCACAGCCCACTAGCTACCCAGGAAAGATCTAGGGAGCAGTTAGAAGATCAAGCTTAATTATGCTTAGAGGACCATGTCCTCTAAGCTGGGGCTTGTTTTCAACTTTGCCAGCAGGTCAGTCTGAGGCTTAACCCTATAACCACTTCCTACACTTGAAATCTGGTATTATAATTCCTCCAACTTTGTTTCCCCCCCCCCCCCCCCCCCATAAGATTGCTGCAGCTATTCAGGTTCTTGTTTTGATTCCATAAAAACACTTTTGGAGTTTTGTTCTAGATCTGTGAAATACTTTTTTTAAAAATTTGTATTTATTTATTTATTTATTTATTTATTTATTTATTTATTTTTATGGGAATTGCATTGAATCCGTAGATTGCCTTGGGTAGTATGGACATTTTAATGATGTAATGATGTTGATGCTACTAATCAATGAACACAATATATTCTTACATTTGTTTATAGCTTCTTCTATCTCTTTTTTCAACGTCCTGTAGTTTTCTGAGTACAGCTCTTTTGCCTCCTTGGTTAAGTTTACTCCTAAGTATTTTAACTTTTTTGTTGCAATGGTAAATGGGATTGTTTGTTTAGTTTCTCTTTCTGAGAATTCATTATTGGTATATCAATTTGGGAGAGCGGTGTTGATTTTGTATCCTGCCACGTTGCCAAATTCCTTATTGAATTTTAGTAGTTTTTTTGGTGGACTCCTTAGGGTTTTCTATGTACAATATCATGTCATCTGCAAATAATGATAGTTTTACTTGCTCCTTTCTAATTTGGATGCCTTTTATTTCTTATTCTTGTCTGATCACTAGCCAGAACTCCCAGTACTATGTTGAATAAGAGTGGTGAAAGTGGGCATCTGGGTCTTGTTCCTGTTCTTATGGGAAATGGTTTTAGTTTTTGCCCTTTTAGTATGATGTTCAATGTAGGTTTATCATATATGGCCTTTATCGTGTTGAGATTTGTTCCCTCTATTCCCACTTTGCTGAGAGTTTTTATAAAAAATGGGAGTTGGATTTTGTTAGATGCTTTTTCTATGTCCATTGATATGGTCATGTGATTTTTGTCTTTCATTTTGTTTAAGTGATGTATCATGTTTATTGATTTGCAAATATTGTACCAGCCTTGCATCCCTAGAATAATGCCACTGGGTCATGATGTATGATCTTTTTAATATATTGCTGAATCTGATTTGCTAATATTTTTGCTGAGGATTTTAGCATCTGTGTTCATCAGGGATAATGAATTTTTTCTTTGTAGTGTCTTTATCTGACTTTGGAATTAGGATAATGCTGTCCTCAAGAAAGAGCTTGGAGTGTTCCTTCCTCTTGTATTTTCTGAAATAGTTTGAAGACTATAGGTGTGAATTCTTCTTTGAATGTTTGGTAAAACTCCCCAATGAAGCCGTCCAGACCTGGGTTTTTGTTTGCTGAGAGTTTTTTTTTTTTTTTTTTTTAATTACTGCTTCTATTTGATCAGTTGTTATTGGCTTATCCAGGTTTTCTGATTCTTCCTGATTCAGTTTTTGGATATTGTATTTTTCTAGGAATTTGTCCATTTTATACATATTGTCCAGCTTGTTGGCATATAGTTGTTCATAGTATTTTCTTAGAATCCTTTGTATTCCTGTGGTGTCAGTGGTTACTTTTTACAGGGAGGAAGAGAGAGGGATAGAGAGCTAGAAACATCGATGAGAGAGAGAGTCATCGATCAGCTGCCTCTTGCACACCCCCTACGGGGGATGTGCCCGCAACCAAGGTACATGCCCTTGACCGGAATCGAACCTGGGACCTTTTGGTCCACAGGCCGACGCTCTATCCACTGAGCCAAACCGGATTCAGCAAGGCAGTTATACTTTTTATTTTTCAAGGAACCCCCATACATTTTTCCATAGTGACTGTATCAAGGGTTTCCTTTTCTCCACATCCTCACCAACACTGGTGATTTATTTATTCAAATATATTTTTATTGATTTCAAAGAGGAAGGGAGAAGAAGAGAGAGATAGAAACATCATTAGTTAGAGTGAATCATTGATTGGCTGCCTCCTGCAAGCCCCCCACTGGAGACTGAGCCCGCAACCTGGACAGATACCCTTGACCTCAATTCTGCAGGCCGACGCTCTATCCACTGAGCAAACTGGCTAGGTCTGGTTGATTTATTGGATGGTAGCCATTCTAACAGGTGTAAGGTGATAGCTCATTATGGTTCTAACTTGTATTTCTCTGACGATTCGAGAAATCTTCTCCAGGATCATCCATGCTGCCACAAAGAGTAAAATTTTCTTTCTTTTTTTCTTTTTAAAAAATATATTTTATTGATTTTTTTTACAGAGAGCAGAGAGCGAGCTAGAAACATTGATGAGAGACATCGACCAGCTGCCTCCTGCACACCCCACACCAGGGATGGGCCCGCAACCAAGGTACATGCCCTTGACCGGAATCGAACCCGGAACCTTTCAGTCTCCAAGCCGACGCTCTCCATTGAGCCAAACCGGTCTCGGCCAAATTTTCTTCTTTTTTAAGGTAGAGTAGTATTGCATTGTGTAAATGTATCATAGCTGTTCACTACTAATGGACACTTGAGCTGCTTCCAGATCATGGCTATATCTGCTTTTATGATGATAGCCACCAATAATTATAAGAAAAGGTGATGTCATCTAAGAAAATAGAACAAACAAACAAAATGTGAACAAATTTAGATTCTGTGGCTTAGGAAAACCTATGGGAGGGGAACACATGGGCTTTGGCAGTGACCCGGGGGGAAGAGATTTTCATGCAAAAACTATAACAGGAGCAAAGGCCCTGAGGCAAAGAGGAGCCCATCACAGATTAGGACAGACAGAGGCTTTAGGGCTGGGGGAGGGGGGAAGGGCAAGTAGAGAGTTACATCCCTCAGGATGAGGACCTGCTGGGATGAGAACAGTGAGCAACTCTGAGAACCTGGTGGATCCTGTGTCTGTTCTCAGCCCTTCATAAACATCCAGTTTTTTCATCATCTCAACTACCCCATGACCTAGTTTTAGGAATCTACATGTTTTAGGAATGAGGCATTTAGAGGCTATAGTAACTGGTCCAAATTCACCCGGACCACACTGGCAGAATCTGACAGAGCTGGGATTTGAACCCAGGATGTGTTGGGGCCCAGAGTGAAGCCCTGAGTACTGTGCTGTCCTGCTCAGGGCCTGATACCAGCACAAGAGCAGGCCCTGTCCTCACAGTGACTCAGTCCTCTCTCTGACCCTGACACTGATACTGTGCCTGCACCGAGCAGACCCCTGTACCCATTTGCTCACTGCATGACCTACACTCTCCAGTTTTCAGATGGGAAATGCAGGCTTACCTTTGACAAGCCCATGGTCACATAGCCCTGCCAGGTTCCAAATCAGCTGCTGGCCCCTCAGTGCTCAGCGCCGAGCCTCCCACGGGGGCTTCCAGGTGCTCGTGACCAAGACACTCAGCAGGAAACAAACTGGCCAGGAGTCTTCCTCTTTCTCTCTGTCCCTGTTTCTCCCTCATTCACTCACTCACAATCTGTATGCTTCTCCCTCTTTAATCATAGACATCAGGCCAACAAAAGAATGACAAGAAAAAAGTATGACAAAAATATTGGGAGCTGGGAGTGAGGGACAGAGAGTGCTGGCTCAGAACAAGAAGCTAGTCCATCACAGTGAGGCACAGGCTCTCTCCCTCCTCTCCTCTTCAGCCCCTCAGTGCAGCTTCAACCCTCCCACCTCCCATTGGAGCTGCAGGTGCCGGAACCACGAGGTGGCTCTGGGGCTGGGTCATCTTCTCCCCATCCTTGTCCCCTTGATGAGAGAAGAACCCTGAGCCCAGAGTAAAGAGAGAATACTTAGGCTGACTGAGGAGACACTGATGGCTGTGGGCAGGGAGGGCTTTAGGAGCGGAGAGAAGTTCCTGTGCAATCATTTCTCAGCAAGTAGTGACAGGAAATTCAGAAAGAACACATTTAACCTCACTGGACTCTAGGGCATGTTTTTATCGTTTGAAAACAATACCACTGACCCATTTCCCCTTATATCTTAAGGTATGTACTTTTAGCCAGATGTTCCAAGTTTCCAGGAGGATGGCTGGGTTGTTCCTTATAACCTGCAGAAAATGAGAGCTACAGAGACATAGCCTCCATGTCGTGTTGTCACCTGAGTGAGGCAGGGTCCTTACCGGGGACAGACTCCAGAGATGGGAGAGTTAGAGCACCGCGACTTCATGCCCAGAACCTTCAATCTCACAACAAATCTCTTCTGGGGGCCAAACGACTCAGGACAGCAGAGCTCAAAGCAGGGCCAGAACTTGCAGTTGGGGCCACAGAATTGGGTCCGGCCGAGGGCCAGGATGGTGTCATCATGGCAGCAGTGCTCCAAGGGGCTGTACATCTGGCGTCCACATCTGGGTGCTTGCTGGCACATCCACAGGTTGGAGTTCATGTGGGCCTCTGGACAGAAATTGCTGGTGACTTCATGGAGAACCAGGCACTATCCCATCCACTAAATCAAGATTTTCTTTAAAACCACTTCCCAAGGGTAGCTTCATCCCTCTTCATTCTTCCCCACCCTATACTCACCTGACTCTGAGCACTGGAAAAGGGAGACTGATATGAAGATGACACCTGGATGAGAAAGAAGGAGGCTTAAGGCTGAGGCTTGGATTTTGGACCTCGGGCAGGGCAGACCAGTGTGGGGAAGGTTTAGACCCCAATTTACTCTAAAAGTTTGGGTTTGGGGTCATCTCTGCATAGGGTCTAGCTCCTGACACAGATAGGAGTCCAGAAATCTGGGCCTAAACATCCCAGACCCTTTAAGGGAGAGAACGGGGGTTTGGGGGACTCTGAACCAAAGCTTAGAATTCTAAGAATGCAGTGAAATTTCCCAGTTGGGAGAAAGGCAGAGCAGGCATTAAATATATCAATTAAGTGATTTGGAAGGATAAAGGAAGCTGAGTTTAGACAGGAGGAGAATTTGGATGTATGGATGCTTTTGGGAATATGATTTGGCTTGACTAGGTCTTGGAGTTGGAGCTCTCCTATATTTCAGCTTCTGGGTGCCATGACTGTGAATGAAGTTTAAGAAATGAAGTTCAAAAGAATGGGGCATGGATTTCGTTTTTATAGATGTTATAACAATACTGTTATTATATAATAATATAGGTTAAAGCCTAAGATTACCTAAAATGATACAGAAAAAGCATTTGACAAAATCTACATTTTTATAATTTTAAAATCCCCAACAAAGAACAAGCTATTAATAGAAAAGAACTTCCTCAATCCAATAAAGGGTATCCACAATAAACCTCATTATATAACATACCAAATAGTGAAAGACTGAATGCTCTCCCTTTAGCATCAAGAGCAGGACAAATATGTCCACTCTTACCACTCTATCCAACATAGCACTGAATGCTTAAGTCAGAGAAATTAGACCAGAAAAGAAAGAAGTGCATTCAGATTGGAAAAGAAGTAAAACTATTTCTACTTGCAAATGACATGATCATGTATATTAAAAATTCTAAGGAAGCTACAAGACCCCACAGAACAAACTGAGAAAGTCAGCAAGGTTGTAAGATACAAGATCAACATATAAAATCAATTGTATACACTAGCTAAGACCACCTGAAAATGAAAGTTAGAGAATAATTCTACTTATTCAATACAATAGAACCAAAATAAAATACTCATGAATAAACTTAACAAAAGAAGTGCAAACTTTGTAAACTGGAAATAACTGAACATTGTTGAGAGGAAGTGAAGAGAATACATAAACAAACTGAAATACATCCATATTCATAAATTGGAATACTTTAGGAATCAACAAACTGACCCTACAACTTGCATTGAAATGCAAAAGACCTGAATTACTCCAGAGGATTGGCAGCAAGAGAGAGCACTTGACCTTTTCCATTGAAATAGCAAGTTAACCAACTATAATTAAACAAAGAAATCACTGTTCAACACAGACCCTGAGAAAACCAGGTATTGAACATCTAAAGGTGGGCAACTGAGAATAAGTGAGGAGAGAAGAAGGGAGGAGAGTGCAGAAAGCCCAGAGAAGCAGCCCTGCAGCTGTAAGCACATGGCCAGACCTGGAGAGGAAGGAAACGGATGTAGCAGGAATTTCCTTTTCTGTGAGGAACTGAGAGCTTCAGGGGGCAGCCCCGAAGGGCCAATGGCAAGAGAGCAAACAGTGTCTGAGTCAGGAGTTGCCTGACAGAGCACTGGGTTCTGCCGTGTGGCTCCCCACTGTTGGCAGGGTGGCGTGTCCAGACAGAGAAATGGAACCACAGAGTTCGTGGACCCCCAAACTCTCCTCCTGTTGCCCTTGGAGGTAGGCCCAGGAGCATATTACCTAGAAACCAAAAGCTATTGCAGTAGAGCCACAGTTTCCCTCTGTGACTGACCCCAAGGAAGGATGCTTGGGGTGGAACTCCACCACAGAGGTCAGAGGTCACCATTTTGGCAAGGGCAAAACAAATCCTAGCCCCAAAGAGCAGGCCGTACTGTCTTACTCAAGGCTTGGAGGCCAAGACAGATAGATCACAGAGGTAAAAATAAAAAAGTAAGTAAGTAAATAAATAAATAAATAAATCCTATATAATAAAGAAGTCATATGCAAATTGACCATCAGTCCAAGATAGCTACCTCCATGTGGTCAAAGATAGATGCCCCCTTGTGGACACAAGATGACTACCACAAGATGGCCAGCAGGGGAGGGTAGTAGGAAGGGACCAAGCCTGCAGGGCAGGGTAGTTGAGGGCGATCAGGCCTGCAGGGTAGGTCAGTTGGGGGGGACCAGGCCTGTAGGGGAGAACCAGGGTGACAGGGGATGCAGTTAGGGGTAATCTGGTCGGTAGGGGAACAGGCTGGCAGGGAGTGGTTAGGGGGTGATCAGACTGGTAGGCAGAAGGGGTTAGGGGCAATCACATAAGCAGGCAGGTGAGTGGTTGAGAGCTAGCAGTCTCAGATTGTGAGAGGGATATCCGACTGCTTGTTTAGACTGGATCCCACTGGGATCGGCTGGGCAGTCGGACATCCCTCAAGGGGTCCAGATTGGAGAGGGTGCAGGCTGGGCCGAGGGACACCCTCCTTCCTGCCCCCTCCCTCCCCCCAACACACACACATGAATTTCATGCACTAGGCCTCTAGTAAATAAAATAAAATAAAAACCTTGTGATTCTGTGCCATCTACTGGTAAATAGTAGAAAGACTTCTTTAACAGAGATACAAATCAGGAAGTACCATGAATAACTAGGGTAACAAGGATGATCAGAAAGAAAATGAAAAATCCCCAGAAAGCAAGCTGGAACACATGGAAATGCGTGATGTAAATGAGAGATTTCAAGTTTGCAGTTCTAAAAATACTCAATAAGATGCGAGAAAATGCAGAGAGGCAATCCCAATGCACTCAGAAAACAAATCAATGAACAAAACTAGTACTTTACCAAAGACATTGAAACTTTAAAAGAAAAACAAACAGAAATCCTAGAAATTAAGCATGCCATTAAGGAGATTAAGAGTGAACTACTGCACATAGAAAACAGGGCCAACCAGATGTAGGAAGGAAGGATGTGAAATTTAAGATAGGAATCTAGAAATGCCACAGAAGGAAGAAGAGAAAGACCTAAGTATCAAGAAAAAGAAAAGAGCTCCATGAGAACTATCTGACTCCATCAGAAAAAGCAATATTAGAATTATAGGCATGCAGAGCAGGAGGAAAGGGAATATGGAACAGAGCGACTATTCAAACAAAGAATGGATGAGAATTTTCAAACCTATGGAAAGAACTAGGTCCTTGAATCCAAGAAGCAAAGAGAACACTTAGTTACCTCAATCCAAAGAGGACTTCTCTAAGGCACTTGGTATTAAAGCTGTTAAAAATTAATGACAAAGATGCCAAAACTGGTTTGGCTCAGTGGTAGAGCATCGGTCTGCGGACTGAAAGGTTCCAGGTTCGATTCCGGTCAGGGGCATGTACATTGGTTGAGGGCACATCCCTAGTAGGGGGTGTGCAAGAGGCAGCTGGTCGATGTTTCTCTCTCATCGACATTTCTAGCTCTCTATCTCTCTCCCTTCCTCTCTGTAAAAAATCAATAAAATATATTAAAAAAATTAATTAAAAAAAATTAATGACAAAGAAAACATTCTTAAAGCATCCAGGGGAATGAAGAAAGTGACCTATAAAGAAAAACCCATCAGAATTTCATCCAACTTCTCAGCAGAACTCTATGAGCCAGGAGAGAGTTGAACCAAATAGTCCCACATCTAAATGAGAGAAATTACAGGCCTTGAATAATAGAGCCAGCAAAATTATCCTTTAGGTATGAAGGAAAAATAAGGATGTTCCCAGGCATACAGAAGCTGAGGGATTTTATCATCAGAAAACTTCCATTGCAGGAAATACTCAATGCAGTTATTTTACCTGAAACAAAGAACATAAGGTCACAACATCCTGAGTAAGATCACTGAAAACTTACAACATAAAGAGGGATAATTTGTGATGACAGAAACATAAAAGAGGAGGGGATAAAGGTCTGAACTGGCAAAGGGAGATGAAGATCAGATGCACTCAAAAGAGAAAGAACTACAGTATAAATGCAGGCTTATTTTTTATAAACCTAATGGTAACCACACACAAAAATCTGCAAACCAGGACACAGTGCTTAAAAAAGGGGAAACAGAGGAAAGAACTATGGAATATCACCAAACAAAAACAATAGAGAGAAGAATGAAAGAAAAGAACCAATGGAGGCACAGAGCTAGCAGAAAACAAAAGATAAAATGGCTGAAGGGAATCCTCATACATCAGTAATTACCCTAAATGTAAAATCTGAATTCACCAATAAAGAGGCACAGAAGAGCAGAATGGATCAAAAAAAAAACAAAAAAAACCCAACCATATGCTTCGTACAAGAGACACATCTAAGTGACAAAAGACAAAGGTAAATTCAAAGTAAAAAGTAAAAACAATTCTCCAAACAATTAACATCCACAGAGAAGCAGGTGTAGACATCCTATGTAATAAAAGAGAAACATGCAAAATGACCATATCTCCGCTATGCTACCAGCCAATAGGAATGAGTATGCAAATTAACCCAACCAAGATGGCAAGGCAAATAGCAGCCAGGTGGCGCTGGGGCTGCTGGGGTGCATGGGAGATACAAACCAGCAGGGAGGCCGGCACCCTGCAGCCCCAAGCCCCACCATCACAGACCTTAAGTTGGGGGTGGTGGTGGTGGTGGGGTGGATTGGAGACACAAACCCGCAGGCCTGGCACCCAGTAGCCCCAAGGCCTGAGGCAGAGGCGCTAGGGCTGCTGGGGGAGTGGAAGGCGGGCAGTGGAGATACAAACCCACAAGAAACCTGTGGAAAGGGAGATAAACTATCATAACTTTATCTCCCTTTCCACAAAATGAGAAAACTGCCCCTGGATTATTTAGTGATGTGGCCCACACCTTTCCACAAACATAGGGTATGTTATGACCAGTTTTAGGAAGGTCTGGTCAGAATACCATCTCCAGGGAATAATGCTACTGTGGCAAATCATCTAAGAGGAGAAACAAGCTTTTGTTGAATTTATTTTGAATTCAGAGAACACGACACCCCAACATATGCCGTATTGTTATATTGATGATCTTGAGCTGCAGATGCTTGAAAAACAGCAAAAGCATGCATAAGCTTTCACTGAAGTCTCCAGATCTGCCTAAAATCAGACCCCCTAAAATAGGGGTGTCAAACTCAATCAGAGAAGGGGCCAAAATCTAAAATCCATTCTAAATCGCGGGCCGAATGGTTTACTGAACAGTCATAAACTGTCATTGGAGTGCAGTGATGACAGCGCGGTGCGGGCCACATTGCAAGGCCTGGCGGGACGGATTTGGCCCGCAGGCCTTGTGTTTGACACATGTGCCCTAAAAGGAGCTTAAATGTCATAGGTCCCCTTGATAGGAGAAGTGTCATCAGGCAGAGAAGACTGACTCCTGTCACAGGACAGGAGAGTAGAAGTTGACATCACACCCAAACTTTGTTACAAACTATTTCCCTCCTCCACCATTCATTTCTCCTAAAAATCACTTACTCTCCTCTAAGAGGCCTACATCTATCATCCCCTTTTCCTAGGAATAAGGTATTTAAATCTGCATTCTAAGCCACCTTCAGGAGTTAGTTACTCATTTTTCCCTGGGATCCCCACATATACACGAGGTACACATGTTAATGAACTTTTGTTTTTCTCTTGGTTATCTATCTTTCATTACAAGGGCCTTCACTAAGAACTCAGAAAGGTAGAGGAAAACTATTTTTCCTCTTCCATAATTCTATCTCTGGAGATCAAGTCCACAGCTGAACAATGAGGTTGGCTCAAGTACCAAGCAGTCTTGGCTGATGGGAGGGAAACTTCTAGGGAGAAATCAATGATATTGGCATTAAAGTGGGAAAGAGGGCACACACATGGTTGCTGGTGGGAATTTAAAGTGGTTCAACATTTTTGGAAGAAGATTTAGCAAATTTGATAGAAATGCTCAAGGTACATTCAAGACTTTTCTTCTAGGAATCACATCTGCTGAGATAAAGCACAAGCACATAAGCCCTGGTCAGAACCCAGGATGCTACTGTGGGCTCTCCTTCCACGATAGGAAAACCTGGGAACGACATGAATTTTTAGGACAAGGTAGCATCTATACTAATAAAATAAAATATGCTAATTGGACTGAACATCTTCCAGATGACCTTCCAGATGTCCTTCTGGACATCCTTTCCAATAAAGCCATGTTGGCAGGGACAAGGCAGAGGAGGTTAGAAATGATCAGGCGGGTAGGGGAGAGCAATTAGGGGGCCCAGGCGAGCAGGGGAGAGGAGTTAGGGGGATCAGGCTGGCAGGCAGGTGACTTATTAGGAGCCAGAGATCCTAAAGGGTCCCAGATTGGAGAGAGTACAGGCCGAGCTGAGGGGATGCCCTTCCCATGCATGAATTTTGTGCACTGGGCCTTTAGTGCTTATATATGAAAAAATGGATTTTGAGATAACAAAGATAAAGATAACAAGAGGCAAAGATGAATACTTTATAATGATAAAGTGGACACTACATCCTGAAAACATAACATGTCTTAATATATATGCACCCAACCAGGGAACACAGAAATGTATAAAACAACTACTCACAGAACTAAAGGGAGAAATAGATCAAAACACAATCATAGTTGTGGAACTTAATACTCCATTGGTAGCTCTAGAAAGATCATCCAAACTGAAAATCAATAAAGAAATATCGGCCTTGCCCTAGCTAATTTGTTTCAGTGAATAGAGTGTTGGCCTGTGGACTGAAAGGTCCTAGGTTTGATTCCAGTCAAGGGCACATGCTGGGATTGTGGACTCGATCCCCAGTAGTGCAGTGCAGGAGGCAGCCAATCAATGATTCTCTCTCATCATTGATGTTTCTCTCCCTCCCCCTTCTCTGAAATCTATCTATCTATCTATCTATCTATCTATCTATCTATCTATCTATCTATCCATCCATCCACCCACTAGAGGCTCGGTGCACAAATTCATGCAGGGGTAAAGTCCCTCTGCATGGCCTGTAGGGATCAGGCCAAAACATGCAGTGCAATGCTTCCTGCAGCTCTTACCTGCCAGTCCAGCTCATCCAGGCCCCACTGTGCCTGTCTCGGGCTCACACCCAATCAGTTCCAAGTACTCACCAGCCATGAGCCCTATCTGGCGCCCCATGGGAATGGCCTATGAGATTGAGCTGAAACCTGCTCTCCAATATCCCCTGAGCGGTCCTGGATTATGAGAGGGCACAGGCCAGACTGAGGGACTCCACCACTGCACCATGGGGGTTAAGGGGTGGGAGGAACCATGGGAGGACTCCAAGGCATGTCGGGCCCATCTCACTCAGTTTGGATTGACTGGACCCCAGCAGCAAGCTAACCTACAGGTCGGAGCATCTGCCCCCTGCTGGTCAGTGCACATCATAACAACTGTCCACCAGCTGACTGTCTTCCCCCTGGTGGTCAGTGCACGTCACAGTGAGCTGTTGAACAGCTTTAGCATATCATTATCATATTATTATTTGATTGGTTGGTTGGTTGTTCTGCCATTTGGTCTATTTGCCTATTACCCTTTTATTATATAAGATATATCTACCTTAAATGAAACACTAGAACAAATGGACATAATTGACATTTATAGAACCTTTCATCCCAGAGCATCAGATTATACAGTACATTCTTCTCCAGTGCACATGGAACATTCTCAAGGATAGACCATATGTTGGGTCACAAAAATAGCACCAACAAATTCAAGAAGATAAAAATTATACCAAATATAGTCTCTGACCACAATGCCTTGAAATTAGAAATCAACTGCAAAAAGGAAGTAAAGAAACTCACAAATATGTGGAGGTTAAACAACATACTATTTAAAATTGCCTGGGCCAAAGAAGAAATAAAATATGAGATAAAAGGATAAAGAGAGACATGAGAATGATAACACAACATATAAAAATCTCTGGGATGCAGTGAAAACGGTAATTAGAGGAAGTTGATATCATTACAGGGCTACCTCAAGAAACAAGAGAAATCCCAAGTAAACAACCTAACATCACATCTAAAGAAATAGAAAAAGAAGAATAAAAGCAATCCTAAATCAGCAGAAGAAAGGAAATAATAAAAATTAGAACAGAATTAAATGAAATAGAGAACAAAAAGACTATACAAAAATCTGTAAACAAAGAGCTGGTTCTTTGAAAAGATTAATATAGTTGACAAACTCCTGGGTAAACTCACTAAGGAAAAAAGGGAAAAGACCCATGTAAACAAAATCAGAAATGAGAGAAAAGTCTCCACAGACATCACAGATATACAAAGGACAGTACTAGAATATTATGGAAGACTATATGCCACCAAATTCAATAACTAGAAATAAGTTCCTAGAAATATATAAACTTCCTAGACTAAATTATGAGGAATTGAAAAATCTAAATAGACTGATCAGCAGTGAGGAAATTGAAACAACCATCAAAAACCTCCCCACCCCCCAAAAAACTCCAAGACCAGATGGCTTCACCAGTGAATTCTATCAAACATTCATAGAATATTTAAAACCTAACTTTCCCAAACTCTTCCAAAGAATTGAAGAGGCACTACATCCTATCACATTTTATGAGGCCCATATAACCCTGATGCCAAAAGTTGGCAAAGAAAACTACAGACCAATATCACTGATTAATACAGATGCAAAAATCCTAAACAAAACAAAACAAAAAAACCTGAGAGCTTTTCCTCTAAGATCAGGAATAAGACACAAATGTCTGCTCTTACTATTCCTATTCAACAAGAAAAGAAAACTACATACAGACCAATATCACTGATTAATACAGATGCAAAAATCCTAAACAAAATACTAGTAAATCAATTACAACAGTACATCAAAAAAATAATACATAATGATCAAGTGGGGTTCATTCCACAGGTACAAGGATGGTTTAGCATATACAAATCAATCAATGTAACATACCACATTAACAAAAGAAAGGATAAAAATCATATGATCTTATCAATCAGTCTAGAAAAAGCATTTGATAAGATACAACATCAATTTATGATTAAAACACTCAATAAACAGAAGAAAAGTATCTAAACATAATAAAGGCCATCTATGAATAAACCCTCAGCTAATATCATACTCAGTGGTAAAAAACTGAGAGCTTTGCTGAAACCGGTTTGGCTCAGTGGATAGAGTGTCGGTCTGGGGACTGAAAGGTCCCAGGTTCGATTCTGGTCAAGGGCATGTACATTGGTTGTGGGACATCTCCAGCAGGGGGTGTGCAGAGAGAATCAATGATTCTCTCTCATCAATGTTTCTAGCTATCTATCCCTCTCCCTTCCTCTCTGTGAAAAATCAATAAAATATATTAAAAACAAGTAAAAAACAAAACAAAACAAAAAAACCTGAGAGCTTTTTCTCTAAGATCAGGAATAAGACACAAATGTCTGCTCTTACTATTCCTATTCAACATAGTTCTGGAAGCCTTAGCCAGAGCACTAAGGCAAGAGAAAGAAATAAAAGGCATACAAATAGGAAAGGAAGAAGTAAAACTGTCACTTTTTGAAGATGACAGAATTCTGTATATAGAAAACCCTAAAGACTTCACCAAAAACTATTAGAAACAATAAACAAATACAGTCAAGTTGCAGAATTTAAAATCAAAGGCAAAGATCCAGTGCCTTCCTGTATACTAACAACAAAACTTCAAAAAAGGAAGTGAGAAAGTACAATTCCTTTTGCAATTGCAACCAAAAGAACAAGATACTTAGGAATAAATTTAACAAAATGTGAAAGACCTACATATTGCAAATTATAAAGCATTCTTAAAAGAGATTGAAAAAACACAACAAAATGGAAAAATATCCTGTGTTCATGAATTGGAAGAATCAACATAGTTAAAATGGCCATGTTACCCAAAGCAATAGACAGATTTAATGCAATCTCTATCAAAATCCCAATGTCATTAAAAAAAAAGAAATTGAGTAAGAAATCATCATATTTGCATGAAACCACAAAAGACCCCAAACAGCCAAAGCAATCCTGAGAAAAAATAATGAAGCTGGAGATATCATGCTACCTGTCTTCAAATTATACTACAGGGCTACAATAATCAAAACAGCATGGTATTGGCAGAGAAACACACACACACACACACACACACACACACACACACACACATCAATGGGAAAGAATAGAGAGCCCAGCTATATGGTGGCCAGCTATGACACCTCATGTAAATGGACAGGTAATTTTCAACAAAGAAGCCAGAAACACACAATGAAGTAAAAATAGTCTCTTCAATAAATGGTGCTGGCAAGCCACATGCAAAAGAATGAAACTGGATTACAGTTTGTCCCCCTGTACAAAGATTAATTCAAAATTGATCAAAGACCTATAAGACCCAAAACAATAAGTTATATGGAAGAAAATATTGGAACCAAACTTCTGAGCCTTGGTCATAGAGAACACTTTATGAACTTGACCCCAAAGGCAAGGGAAGTAAAGGCAAAAACAAATGAATGGGAAGAGATGAAATTCTGAGATTTGCAGGTTGGGGGAGAGATTGTAATGCAGTCAGGTATGTCACAGGGGTGGTTAGGGAGTGGGAAACCAGTAACTGAGTAGGAAAGAGAATTAAGTTTGGGGTTCAGAGGTACATTATAGGTCTGATAACACATAAGCTAGACTTGGGGCTGGTTCTCTTACCATATATTTTGAGCTCCATGGTTCTTGATCCTCCTGAGAAGTTGATGGCAGAGCAGCAGGAGGACTGAGTGTGGGATCATACATTCTGACTTATATAGACAACAGAAGGGCAGGGATGCCAGAAAGAGAGGCACATGAATAGTCATAGTTGCATGAGATAAACCATATCAGCATTTTAACAAAATGTTGTTGAACCAGTTCCAACTGACTTCCATTTTCACAGATATCTACAAGCCTCAGGGTGATTACTATTTTAGGAGTCTTTCCAAGTTGTGTTTCTTTGTCATAGGGAAACTCAGTTAGCAAAGACTCATTGGCACCTCACCCACACTTCTCACATGTAATCCATCTCCAGTCCTGCACTGTCTATAATTCTACAATTATATATTAATTGCATAACTTAATATATAATTAATAAATTATATATTATATATTATATATTATATATAACTTAATATATAATCTGTATAATTAAATTGTCTAAATAGAAATCCATGGAAGCTACTGTCCAGCTAGAATTAGGTGCAGCTAACCTTAACCTTGGTGGGACACTCTAATTCTCCTGGGACAGGAGAGCCTGGGAGGCTGAGGAAGAGCTGCCACAATGCTGTTTTCATTGCTTCTCTGTCCTTCACGGAAGCTGTCCCAAGAGCGTTTCTCCTTGCTGCCTCCCAGCGATGATAGGTCTGAGGCTTCTTCCCGCCTGTGGGTTGAGCTGCAGGCTCTACAACTGATAGCTTGAGCCAGTCACAAGACAACAGCCCCTTTTAGATTCAGACAGTTTATTACTGACATAAAGAAAGAAAGTAAGGCTAGCCCCAGGTGCCAACTGACCCTATTTCTTGCAAAGGGTGACAGTCCAAGGGTCAGGTGACTGCAGCCAGGATAACAGAACCCTGTTTGCTGAGGAGAGAATGCGATGCTGAATCAAAGCAACTTGTAGCCTGAAGCTCAACTCCACAGTACTTAGATGTAAATATTTAACTCCATATTGACTATGGAAAACTGAAGTAAGAACAATAGTGTGTGAGAGTGGAAACACATTGCCTTTTCCTTTCACAAAGAAACGCGAGCACAGTAGTGTAATCTATCCATCATGTTTCTAAAAATGGACTCAATTTGGAGCATAAGGAACATGCCTGGTATGGCGGGATCTCTGTTTTCTGCATCCAGCATGGAAAGAGAAGGATCCAGTTCTTTGAGTAGAGAGGCTGGGGAGTGAGAAATAAAAGAAAGAGGCTTCTTGGCAAAGCCTGTTCCCAGGGTGTGGCTTTGCCAACACAACTGGTTTTGGCTGACATTAATTAAAGAATGCCCATGTACCTTCCCACGTGCTCTTTACACCTGGAGTCCCCTGGTATCTATAAACAAGTAAACTTGTTTATAGATACCAGAGGAAGGGTTGTTACTTCACTGAGCTTGAAGAAGACACTGAGCCTGGGCCGTCATTGGACAAAATCCCACCTGTAAGTGCTGGAGTCAGACCACTGATGTCATGGGAGGGAATTGTGAGCATATTATTTAAAACTATGAAGGAGCCACAGCTAGAAACTGGTAACAACACTGAACTCGGGCATGAGTGTGGGATGGAGGTCAAAAAGGAGACAGAAAATTATTTTTCATTAAAAACAAAACAAAACATGTTCTGGAAGTTTTATTGTATACTTGCATGTCTCTGAAAATTTTAAAAGAATCCAGATTGGGTCAGTAACCAGGAAAATCACCACCTGGCATGATTAGTAGGATAACAGAAGTGAGCAGTGAAAGATGAGACAGAGGGCCAAAAACCAGGACTACAGACTTTATTAGAGGAGAAGGACCCTGCCGAACTGCCTTGCAAAGGAAGAGAGCACATGTGCAGGAGTGAATACGCCATTTGAGGGGAGGAATGGGAAGGGATGGGGCTTAGGGTATTTGGCAGATGCTGATTGGTAGTTCAATGTACAGTCCATATAAGATGCCTCATTAAATGCTCAGGCATGTCTAGGCCGCAGGTGCAGTTTATGTCATATTCTGTCTATCAGATGGGGGAAGGAAGGATTCATCATTCCAGGCTTTTGGTAATATTTTTTAAAAATTGAGAGTCTGGGAGAAAAAACCAAAATGGTGGCCTAGGTAAGCTCCTGTAGTGCTGCCTTGCACAACAATTTCAAAACAACAACTGAAAGACAGAACAGACATCATCCAAAACCACAGGAAAGCTGGCAGAGTGGGAAATCTACAACTAGAAAGAAGGAGAGAGGCTTATGGATCAGGGGAGCTGCAAAGCACTGAGGTAGGGAGATGTGCTCAGAGAGGAAGAGTGATCGAGTGCCTGGCTGGCGAGAGGGGAAAGGAAGCCTCCGACTTCACTGAAGCTCAGTTCTGATTGCACTGAACCCCAACCCTGGCTGAAACCCCGTAGACCCAGGCTCATAAGGGTAGAATCTGGACTGTAGAGAAAGGCACCCGGAGACTCAGAGTCTATGAGACTCGGGGGAGTCAGGAGCCGCAGTGGGCAGGGTCTAGAGTCGCGAGTGAGTGAATGCACAAAGAGAGATTGCTGCAGACTCTCCATAGCAGAAGGAGTAGAAAATTTCTGACTGCACTGAATCCCAGTTCCAGGAGAGCCCCTGGGGCACCCACACTCTTTCAAGGGGATTCTGGATTGTTAGGCAGAAACTCAGGGGATCCATGGAAGGCAGAGGTCTGAGGCGTGTGTACAAGGGCAGGACTGACAGGAAGCCAAGACTGTTGGTTCAGCCCTGAGACTCCACCCCATCCAGGCTGAGCTCAGAGGCTTTTTCAATTTTGCAAGTCTGTTCCTATTAGACTGTCTTCAACACAGAAGGTATCCTGGCATAGACACAGCTAATACTCACATCCAATTGGCCTGGAGGTCAATTCCTCCCAGTGATACCAACAACAATCAAGCCTTAACTACAACAAGGCTGTACATGCAGTAAACAAAGGGAAGCACTAAGAGTGTCCACCTCATGTAACTGGGCAGGCTGATCCACTGGCCCAAATAAGACACCAAACACACAAAGCTGCCCTACCAACTCAGGGAAGCAACGAAAATGAGAAGACAAGGAAACAGATCTCAAATGAAAGAAATGGAAGAAAACAAAAGACTGGATATAGAGTTCAAAACCACAGTTATAAGGTTTGTCAAGAATTTCCTAGAAAAGGCCAATAAATTTAATGAGACTCTCAAGGATATGAAAAAGGACTAACTAGAAATTAAACATATACTGACTGAAATAAAAGATATTATACAGAGACCCAACAGCAGACTAGAGGAACTCAAGAATCAAGTCAAAGATTTGGAATACAAAGAGGTCCCAGGTTTGATTCTGGTCAAGGACATGTACCTTGGTTGCAGGAACATTCCCAGTATGGGATATGCAAGAGGCAGCTGATCGATGATTCTCTCTCATCGATGTTTCTAACTCTCTATGCACGAATCCATGCACTGGGCCTCTAGTAGGGATATAAGATGTAAAAAAAGAGAAAAATGTCCAGTTTTTCAGCAAATTTTAGCGGATATGTATAGAATTACCAGAACTTGCTGAGTTAACACAAGTTTCTTGCTTCCTGCCTCTCCAAATGGCAAGATTCTCAAATTAAAAAACAGATTCTTGGCTAAGGTCAAATCCAGGATGAGGCTGTTAGGTTCTCTTTGAGACCTCAGAAATATCCAAAGCAATGCCACCACATAGAGCACATGTGTCAAACACAAGGCCCGCGGGCCAAATCCGTCCTGCCAGGCCTTGCAATGTGGCCCGCTCCGCGCTGTCATCACTGCACTCCACTGCGTTTCCATCACAGTGACAGTTTATGACTGTTCAGTAAACTATTAGGCCCGCGATTTAGGCTGGATTTTAGATTTTGGCCCCTTCTCTGATTGAGTTCAACACCCCTAACATAGAGTCTTTGATCAAAACAGTATGCTCTCTATATCTCAAGGTCAGTCTCTCAGATCCTGCCAAGTAAACTAAAGGTAATTGTATCACAAGGGGCTCCAGGTACAAATGCACTTATCAAAGAAATATGCAGTGTGGGCTTTATTTAATGGGTGACCCCCACCCATCAAATTTATAGAATAGTCACAGCTTTAAGAGGAATTTACTAACAGAGTATTGTCAGCTTGGACTAAAAGTGACAGAGATTAAAAGATACCTATAGACCACCAACATGTACCAATTGGAATCTTCTCTCTTAAAGGGCCAGTGCACAAACTTACTCAAACTCAACCCCTCTGACCTCCAGCAGGTGGCTTTGGGGGACCCAGACACATATGTGGAGGATTTGGATTTTCTAGAACTAAGGCAGGAACTTGGGGTTGGCTTTCTCCTAGATGGGGGTGCTCACAGGAGTCATTGTTCCTGTGCTAGAACCTCCTCTAGTGCAGGCCTGAATGGCTGCCATATATGAGTCTCTACCAGTCTTGCTCACATTTTGTGCTCCACCTGGGGATTCCCTGGGACCTAGTCTTACCCAATTTGCAGTTCCATACAAGTTATTTGCAGCAGCTTTTCCATTTGAATGACCTGTCCTGGCTCAGACTTCAGACTGTGCTAAAATCTCTCAAACAAGCTGCAGCTGGTGACAGTGTGCCCCAAACCTATAAATAAAAGACCTAAGACTTGGCATTAACACCAGCCTGCTTTGCTTCAGAGCTGGGCCACACCTTGGCACCTCTAAGCTCAAAACAAGTAGCAGCCATCTACAGATATCTCTGCAGCTCCTGCTGGGTGGCCCCAGGCAGTGGTGACTTTGTCCATCCCTGGAGGCTCTAGAACTTCAGACCATACCAGTTTACAACTGTACATATCCACAAATAACACATTCAAGAGGCAGACTCAGTGAGTGCCAAAGCTCCACTGAAGCAAGTCCTGCTCTTATAGGGGTATTTCCTGTATATCACCTCTCCCACTATAGTTGGAGCCAGTCCTCACAGCCAATTGTCCTGAAGGTCAGTTGTCCCAGTGACACCAACAGCAATCAATGCTCACCTACAACAAGACTGTGCACACAACCCACACATAGGAACACCTAGAGTGCTCAGCTCAAGTGACTGGGGAGGCTGAACCACTGGACCCTACAGGACACCTATTACACAAGGCCACTCTACAATTCCAGGAGACATAGTGGCTCTACCTAGAAACAAACAAGGAAGCAGCCAAAATGTAGAAACAAATAAGCATGTCACAAATGAAAGATATGGAAGCGAAGAAACTACTTGATACAGATTTGAAAACCAAGGATATAAGGTTAGTCAAGTGTCCTCATGAGGGCTTCAAGGGAATTAGTGAGATTTTCAAAGATCTTAGTGAGAATGTCAAAGACATGAAAAAGGGCCAGTCAGAAATTAAGCATACACTAACTGAAATAAAGACTAATTTATAGAGATTCAATAATATACACTGAGTGGCCAGATTATTATGATCTCTGAACACATGATAATCTGGGCACTCAGTGTATAGTATATATATTAGAGGCTCTGTGCATGAATTTGTGCATGGGTAGGGTCCGGTCAGCCTGGCCAGGGGGAGGGGAATAGAAGGATCAGACCTCAACATAATAAAAGCTATGTATGATAAACCCACAGCTTTCATCATACTCAATGGGCAAGAACTAAAACCATTTCCCCCAAGAACAGCAACAAGACAGGGATGCCCACTCTCACCACTCCTGTTTGATATAGTACTGGAAGTATTAGCCATTGCAATTAGATAAGAAGAAGAAATAAAAGGCGTCCAAATTGGAAAAGAAGAGGTAAAGCTGTCCTTATTTGTAGATGACATGATATTGTACATAAAAATCTCTAAAGACTCCATAAAAAAACTTTTGCTATGCAAAAGCTTTTTATTTTGATGTAGTCCCATTTGTTTATTTTCTTTTTAGCTTCCATTGCACTAGGGGCAGTATCAGTGAAGTTCTTTTGGCATATGTCTGAGATTTCTCTGCCTGTTGATTCCTCTAGTAGTTTTATGGTTTCCCATCTTATGTTTCAGTACTTTATCCATTTTGAGTTTATTTTTGTGTATGGTGTAAGTAGGTGATCTAGTTTCATGTCTTTGTATGTATCTGTCCAATTTTCCCAATACCATTTTTTAAATATTTCTAATTGATTTTGTACAGAGAGGAAGGGAGAGGGACAGAGAGTTAAAAACATTGCTGAGAGAGAAACATCAATCAGCTGCCTCCTGCACACCTTCCACTGGGGATGTGCCCACAACCAAGGTATATGCCCCTGACTGGAATTGAACCCAGGACCCCTCAGTCCACAGGCCAACACTCTATCCACTGAGCCAAACCGATTTTGGCCCAATACCATTTATTGAAGAGACAGTCTTGACTCCATTGTATGTTCATGCCTCCTTTGTCAAATATTAATTGAGTACAGTTTTGGGTCAAAACCAAGGTACATGCCCCTGACCGGAATTGAACCTGGGACCTTTCAGTCCGCAGTCCAAGGCTCTATTCACTGAGCCAAACCGGTTTTGGCTATAATTCCAGTTTATTTCTGAGTACAAACACATGTACAATGACATATTTGATGTGCATATAGATCTGTGTAACTAAAACTGCATAACCTGCTGGGACCGGTTTGGCTCAGTGGACAGAGCATCGGCCTGCGGACTGAAAGGTCCCAGGTTCGATTCCAGTCAAGGGCATGTACCTTGATTGCAGGCACATCCCCAGTGGGGTTGGGGGGGTGTGAAAGAGGCAGCTGGTCGATATTTCTCTCTCATCGATGTTTCTAACTCTCTGTCCCTCTCAATTCCTCTCTGTGTAAAATCAATAAAATATATTATAAAAAATAAAAAAATAAAACTGCATAACCTGCCACTGGATAGATACACCAAAATGTATGTAACTTCCTGTTATTGGACATTTTTGTTTCACTAATATTTAAACTTTCTAAGACATCTTTTACCTCTCGCTGGTATAATTATTTCCTTAGGATAATGTCCTAAAAATAGAATATGATTTCACTGATATGTGGACTCTAATGAATAAAATAAACTAACAAAAAATAGAAACAGGCTCATAGACACAGAGAAGAGACAGACAGCAACAGCTGTCTGAGGGGAGACGAATAGGGGCAGGGTGGAAAAGGTGAAGGGATTAAGCAAAATAAAAAACCTCATAGACAACAGTATGGAGATTATCAGAGGGGAAGGAGGTAGAGAGGGTAAAGGAGGCATAAATGGTGATGAAAGGAGACTTGACTTGGGGTGGTGAACACACAATACAATATACAGATAATCTATTATAGAATTGTACACTGGAAACCTATATAATTTTATTAACCAAAGCCACTCCAATAAATCCAATTTTACAAAAAGGCTTAAAAATGGAAATGGGAGGTTATGGACATTTCGAAGGCTTTATGCATTGTCTTTAAGGTGCATCTGTTACATCTTGCTTCTGGACAAATTCCTCTGAGTTGCCATTTTGGCGTCTGCAGCTCTGGGCACAGAAGCGGCCAGGATGCCCAATCAACATGCCTGAGCAGTCCTGGTCTTCCTTCGATGCACAGCTGAGGCCTGACCTGGAAGCCAAATATCCTCTTGGCACCCCAGGGGACATTTCACCTGAGACCCAAATAGGAACACTCCCCCTGCCATGTCTGAGAATCTCTCCTGGTTCCCAGCCTATTTTAGTTTTAAACTCCTGGAAAATTGCATCTCCCCTGGATCCGTTTTTCCTTGGAATCCAGTTCTTCCTCATGATGATCTCTGATTTATCTTCTGTTTCAGAAACTTCAGCTGTAATCTCATCTTCTGCTTCTATGACAATTTCAAATTCTGGGAAAAGGAAGCTGTGGTCTGAAACTGTATTGTCCAAATTATCCGGCTGTACAAGCCTTCTTATGTCCAGAG
This sequence comes from Pipistrellus kuhlii, assembly GCF_014108245.1. Classification (NCBI taxonomy): domain Eukaryota; kingdom Metazoa; phylum Chordata; class Mammalia; order Chiroptera; family Vespertilionidae; genus Pipistrellus; species Pipistrellus kuhlii. Next base: position 1,266,381 of record NW_023425557.1, on the reverse strand, counting down.
CTTATTTGGGGCCTACACAGCCATAAACCTTGCAGAGGCGAGACGCAGACAGGAGCTGGGAGGACACAGACTCTGGGAAAGGTCGCTCCAAAGGCGGCTCATATGTAAAAGTCCTTTTTCCTGGATGGTTTCTGGATACCAGTGAGTCACTCAACACTGAGGCCGAGTGCTTGAGAACCCAGCGATTGAGAAAGCTGAGATTGAGAGTGTAGGCAGTGGAACCCCAGCCAAGCCTGTCACCTTTCTGGAACTACGTTCACACCACCCTCACAAAATCCAGCTCCACCGCTCCAGGGCACACGCCCAGCTTTATTGATATTCTGAGTTAGATCATCATAGATTCATTTTGCTTGTTTTTATTTAGCAGTATGAACCACACAGTATTAAGGGACTGTCCCGATTTTGGTGGGGCAGTCCCGATTTTTAACAATTTGTCCCGTGTCCCGTGGCATTTTTAAAAAGCCCCGGTTTTTGGAAAGAATGCACGACAAGCTAGGGAACGGAGGGAGAACGGGAAGGGAATATACGGTTTTCGTCTGCCATGTGGCTATTTAACCAGGACATGAGTTTTATATTATTTTTGTTAACTTTATAATGTTAAACGTTAATAATAACAAATAACTGTTGAGAACTGATTATCGAGAACTGCTTATCAAAGTTCGCATTGTTGATCAGTTGTTAGAATTCAACCACCATTGTTTGGACTTAATGAACAATGGCATTTTTTGGGATTGGCAATGACGAAAATATTTTGTAACTGTCTCTCAGAGGATACACATCGTACTGGGTGCTAGGAAGCTAGTTAAACAAGTGATGTCATTACAAATCAGCTATTCAGATAATTTAGGAAAGTTATTTATTTCATAAATACATAAATTTTCTTGAATTTAGCAGACAGTATTCATATTATTTATATTTTATAGTGGCAGCAAAAAGTCTAGCACCAGCCTTGAAAGTGACACTTATGACTTACGTTATGGCAAATTCAGAGGAAAAATAATACGATAGTATTATTATTTAGAAAGAAATATAGGATTAAAATTTAAATAATTTTAAAAATATAGTTACTTAAAACAATCAAAGTAATTTAATTTATAAGCGAACAATAAAATATGTTCATGTAATTATGAAATACTTACTGTGTTTTTAAGCAATATGTATATAATAATTTATAATATAATTTTAAATTATTTTTTAACATAATGAATAAGAAAAAGGATGCAAATTCAATGATGATCTAAGAAGTGAATTTCCTTTTATTAAAAACCCCCAAAGCAATTACATGGTAAAATGTGAGAAATGTAATGGTGAATTTTCTATTTTGCATGGTGAGAAGAATGATATTTTACAGCAGTTGGAGACACAGAAACATAAAAGGTATTTAAATACTGCTGCATCTTCCTCCAAAATACAGGAATTTTTTCCGGAAAACAACTTATGGGGACGAAGAAAAGAAATTAGCATCAGCAGAAGGTCTTGTGTCTTTTCATGCTATTAACATATAGACCAAATTTTTAATCAAGAATCCCCCCCTCCCATCAATGGTGTCCCACTTTACCAATGTTAAAATCTGGACATCTTACACAGTATATTTCCTTCAACGTTGGCTTTTTTCATGCCATACGATGTCTAAGAGACACAGTTGTCTATGTGTGAAGCAACAGATCGTGTTTATCACTGGGGAGCATCTGTTCCACTTAGTGAACTTACCAGTATCGACTTGTCTGTCTACCACTGATGGATAGGTGAGCTGTTTGCAATTTGGGACTGGAACAAAGAAGGCTTCACTGAACATTCCTGTACATGCCTTTTTAAAAAAAATATATATTTTATTGATTTTTTTACAGAGAGGAAGGGAGAGGGATAGAGAGCTAGAAACGTCAATGAGAAAGAAACATCAACTAGCTGCCTTCTGCACACCTCCTACCAGGGATGTGCCCGCAACCAACATACATGCCCCTGACGGGAATCGAATCTGGGACCTTTCAGTCTGCAGACGGACGCTCTACCACTGAGTCAAACCGGTTTCGACAACCTTTTGATGAACCCATTATCTATCTCCTCAGAGGGAGTTACCAGTTCACAGGGTGGCCATATGATTACTTTCACAGATAAAACACGATTTTGAAATGGTTGGAGCAATTCCCACCCCAGAGAGTCCCAGCTGCTTTGCACCTCGCTGGCACGTGGTGCTGCCGCCTTTACAGTGTAGCGTCCTCATGGGTGAGTGGCTGTGCCGGCTCTCATTTCTCTGATGAGGACTGAAGTGCAAGTTTTCATCTGCACATGGACTATGGTAGCCTCTCATTTGAGGTGTCTTTTTCTATTTTTAAACATTGATTGTTGGTCTTTTTCTTTTCTTTTTTCTTAAATTAAAATTTTATTTTGCTTAATCCTTTTAATAACCTTGTGAGGCAGACAGGCTAGACTACATTAGCCCCATTTTACAAGCAAGAATGAAAATCTTATCCCTGTACGTAGTGTCAGACAGATGTGGGATACAAACTCTGAGCTTCCACCATGCTCTTGTCCCGTGTAATCTGATTTCACATTGTTGCCTGGACATCATCACCGTCTTTTCCCTGACCCTTCCCCTCCAGCTTCTGGAAATATAGTAGAAAATAATCTTCTTTGAGGATACTGGAGAATTCCAAAAAACAAAACACGTGCTTTCAGGCACTCTGGGTCTAGTTCAGCTGCCAGATGAGCCGGTTGATGCGTTCACCTCGATACCCAGTGGAGCCCCCATTCTTGAGGGAAGCCCATTCTGTTCTTGAGAGTGTGACGGGCCGCTGAGAGGTGGAAAGAGTACAGGAACCCTGAGATCGCCTGCAAATGCTTCCCCGGGAAGGCAATTTCATGTAATACTGTTTTTTTGTTTGTTTTTTGTTTGTTTTTTTAATGTATTTTATTGATTTCTTACAGAGAGGAAGGGAGAGAGATAGAGAGCTAGAAACGTTGATGAGAGAGAAACATCGACCAGCTGCCTCTTGCACACCCCTTACTGGGGATGTGCCCGCAACCAAGGTACATGCCCCTGACCGGAATCGAACCCGGGACCCTTCAGTCCACAGACCGACACTTATCCACTGAGCCAAACCAGTTTCGGCTGTAATACTGTTTTTATGGTGATGAACTCCTTTAGCTTTTTCTTGTCTGTGAAGCTCTTTATCTGACTTCCAATTCTAAATGACAGATTTTTCTGAGTAGAGCAATCTTGGTTGTAGATTCTTGTTATATTCATCACCTTGGATATTTCTTGCACTCCCTTCTGGCCTGCAACTTCTGTTGAAAAATCAGCTAATAATCATATGAGCTCTCCCATGTAGGTGACTGTTTTTCTCTTGCTGATTTTAAGATTCTCTCTTTGTCTGTTAACCTTGGCATTTTAATTATGTATCTTGATGTGGGCCTTTTGGGGTTCCTCTTGTTTGGGACTCTCTGTGCTCCCTGGACTTTCAGGTTTATTTCTTTCACCAGGTAGGGAAACTTTTCTGTCATTATTTCTTCAAATAGATTTTTAGTATCATGCTCTCTCTCATCTTCTTCTGGCACCCCATAATGCAAATGTTGGAATTCTTCAAGTTGTCCCAGAGGCTCCTTACACTATCTGAATATTTTTGGATTCTTTTTTTTTTTTAATCTTCTGATTGGGTGTTTTTTGCTTCCTCAGATTCCAAATCATTGATTTGATTCTCTGAATCCTCTACTGTTGAACCCCTGTAAATTATTCTTTATTTCAGTTAGTGTATATATAATTTCTGACTGGCCTTTTTCTTTTCCTTTTCTTTCTTTCTTTCTTTCTTTCTTTCTTTCTTTCTTTCTTTTTTTTTTTTTTTTAGCTGAGTACTAACAATTTTATTTCTCTTTTTTTATTGTGAGATGTATTTATTTATTTCTTTTTTTAAAATATATTTTATTGATTTTTTACAGAGAGGAAGAGAGAGGGATAGATAGTTAGAAACATCGATGAGAGAGAATCATCGATTAGCTGCCTCTTGCACACCCCCTACTGGGGATGTGCCCGCAACCAAGGTACATACCCTTGACCGGAATTGAACCCGGGACCCTTCAGTCCCCAGGCCGATGCTCTATCCACTGAGCCAAACCGGTTTCGGCATATTTATTTATTTCTAATTATTTTAATGATTAAGGTATCATATATTTGTCCTCATCCCCCCATTCCCATCCCAAAGCCCCTCCCACGCATGCCCTCACCCCCCTATTGTCTGTGACCACTGATTAGGCTCACATGCATGCATACAAGTCCTTTGGTTGATCTCTCTCCCTTATCCACACCCTTCCTTACCTTCCCTTTGAGGTCTGACAGTCTGATCAATGTTATTCTTGTTCATCAGTCTATGTTGTTCATCATTTCCCCTAGGTGAGTGAGCTCATGTGATATTAGAAATACACTTATAAGAAACAAAAATGAGACAAACAATGATGGTTATGCTGAGAGGCAAATGAATCAGTCTATAGTGAGTTTCTTTCTGGGCCAACAGTTCTTTTGAGTCCCAATTTCTATGTAAAACAGTTCCTTATGTGTACATGTCAGCAACGATATTTCAGTTCTGGATGGTGGACAAATGGTGATAATGCAGGTCCAACCCTCTCTGGTTTGGTCCTGGGCAACCTGCAGCAACACATAGCTGCTGACTGCTAGTATGGCAAGGCAGCGTCAGCATCTTTCATCTCTGGACTGTTTGTCTTCTGTCTTGATGGCTGGAGTACTCCTGTCAATTCCTCTCTATTGCAGTAATCCACATGGTCTCAGAGTTGTTTTCTGAAAAATATATAAACATATTTTCAACCAAAAGGTAATAAAGGAATCTTTTCTATAAATTTGACTTGTGATCCTTTTTCTACTTTTTTTTCTTACGGAATATTTTTTCTTATGTGATATTCTTCTACTATCCTCCCTTTTTTATTTAAATATTAGGAGGCTTTTGGAAATTTTATAATGTAATCTTGATAGCTTTTAAATTTTAATTTTTTGCACTAAAATGTGACTACTTTAGGTTTATTACATGTTATGCAATTTTACCATGAGATGAACTACCAATAACAATCTTAGTTAACTCTTTAGGAACAGCTTTTTGTCCAGTACAATAAATTTTTCTAGAATATTATCTTATTTAAATTACCCATTTAAATTGGCCTGAAAACTTGACTACTAGTTTACTGTCAAATTTAATATTCTAACAACCATCTTATTTTACCCTGTAAATATTAGTGGGAAGGATTATTTGCCTTCTTGAGTAGGCCCTGAGCATTCCTGGTACTAGATTGAATTTAGATATCAAAAACCCACTTCTCCACACCATGGAGCCCATTCAGACAAGTCTTGTTGCAGTGAGAGGGCAACTGCTGTTGGCCAAGTCTCTGTCTGTTACCTGGGTCCCGATCTGAGCTGGGCATGGGAAGCTAAGCAACCATGGGGGAAGGAGACCTCCCCCAGAAGGAGAGGGTTCAGGCCCCTGAAAAGTTGGGGGGTGAAGATCTGTGCCCCACCTCTGTTGACCCCCAAGTTCTCTCCTGATGGTCCCTCTGCGACTGTGCCTGTCTTAGGTTGTTCCTTCCCTGAGGAAACTTACCCGTCACTGGCTAACCAGACATCCTCTGAGGCCAAGCAGGGTGATGTGAGGTTCAGTTCTGTCTCCTTGATAGCCTACGCCTCCATGGCCTCCATGCCCAGCACCTGCCTTGGCATCCCCTAACCTGCTGGCAGGGCCCCAGCACTGATCACATATGTTGTGAAACCCAGGTTTCCCACTAAGATCTTTGAAAGTCTCACTAAGTCCCTTGAAGTTCTCATGAAGAATCTTGAGTAACCTTATATCTGTGGTTTTCAACTCTGTATCCAGTAGTTTGCTTGCTTCCACTTCTTTCATTTGTGTGGACTCAGCAAGTTCTGGTAATTCCCATAAAATGCATTGGTAAACTGGACATTTTTTTTTTTTAACCTCTCATGTCCCTATTCTGATCATATGTAGCTAAAAGAAACCACTGGCTACATTTAGTATTCTGTCTAGAATTTTTTGTTGTTGTTGTTGTTGTAAATCCTTATCCACAAATATTTTTTTCCATTAATTTTTAGAGAAAGTAGAAAGGGTTTGAGGAAAGAAGGGAAAGAGACAGAGAGAGAAACATCAATGTGAAAGACACATTGGCTGGTTTCTCCCTCACACATCCCAACCAGCTCCGGGGTTCGAGCCTGCAAACCAGGTACATGCCCTTGACAAGAATTGAACCATAAACCCTTAAGTTTGAGGGTGGATGCTCTATCCACTTAGCCAAACTGGCTAAGGCAAGAAATATTCTTAAATCTAGCAGCTTTACTCAGTATATGTACTGTTTTAAATATCATCTTGGGTATCGGTGCTGCCAAACTTTCTGCCACTGTATGAGTAGCTTTTTCTCAGAGGCCATAACAATTTCCCCCTGTCCTCACAGCTTGTACTCAGAGCCTATGTGAGGCCCTTCCAGCTTCCACGAACTTTCTCTAGGACAGGGGTGTCGAACTCAATCAGAGAAGGGGCCAAAATCTAAAATCCAGCCTAAATCGCGGGCCGAATCGTTTTCTGAACAGTCATAAACTGATAATGTTAACCAGAAATGTGAATTTAAAATGAGTGGAACAATCTTTTCCTTAACAGTGCTGTTAACCAACTCACATGCTATCAAGCAAAACAGTAATATTGGTATCAAGCAAAACAGTAATATTGGAATGTACCTAAAATGCTCATTGTTTTGTTTTCTGGCTAGATGTCTGACACCGTTTTCCCCGGATCAATGAGTCAATGTTCGGTTTTATTTCTTGGGCTGTAGCAACCCGCAAAACAGCATGGAGGTTGTCATCAGTAATGCGTGATCTGTGCTTGTTTTTGTTCAGATTCATTATTGAAAACATCTGTTCACAAAGATAGGTGCTCCCGAACATGGATAGAATACAGGCAGCATGAAGTCGGAGCTCTGGCATTGAGTCAGGGGGCAGTAGAGGGTAGAAGTCCTCAATTTCAACATCATGAAACCTTGATTTCAGGCCACTGTCAGACTGAAGCTCGATTATCTCCATCTGAAGGTGATGGGGCACATTGTTGACATCAACTGTAAAAGGATTGGCAAAGATGTCAAAGCCTGAGTGCTGTGTTCTAAAGTCAGAGAAGCGCCGCTCAAATTCACTTAGTAAACGGCTAACTTTGGTAGCCAGCCGACTGCAAGGAAAAGTACCAGAAATAGTGGTTGAGATACTCAAACAAACGGGAAAGTGGGCAAGATTGTCCTGTTCCAGTTGGGACTTCCATAGTTGAAGTTTACGCTGGAATGCTGTGATCATGTCAGACATCTTCGTGATGACTTGTTTGCGTCCCTGCAGCTTCAGATTCAGTTGGGCGAGATGCTCGCATATGTCACACATCATAGCAAAATCACATAGCCAGGCGGGATCCGACAGTTCAGGCAAGGGCTTTCCTTTACTTTCCATGAAAAGAGCAATTTGTTCTCTGAGCTCAAAAATCTTTTGAGGACTGTGCTCTTGCTCAGCCATCTTACTTCTGTGTGGTATGGCACATCTCCATGCTCTGCACCCACCTCCTGTAAAAACTGCTGGAACTGGCGATGATTCAGGCCACGTGCCCGTATAAAGTTAATAGTTTTAATGACTGTGGTCATTATGTCATTCATGTCCAGAACTTTTCCACACATAGCCTCTTGGGGGATAATGCAATGATAAGTAATCAAGGGTGTGTGGCAGTGACTTTTTTGCATTCTTTCCTTCATTAGTCCAACCAAGCCTTTCTTTTCTCCGCACATTGAAGGTGCGCCATCGGTAGTTAGCCCCACCAACTTTTCCCAGGGTAATTTAAAATTATTTATAGATTTCTCCACAGCCTCAAATATATCTCTACCAGTCGTCGTCCCATGCATGGCAGCTACATCCAAAAGTTCCTCAGTGACAGAGAGGTCGGTCTTCGTAGCACGTATAAAGATGGACAGCTGCGCTGTATCAGTGTTGTCTGTGCTTTCATCGATAGCAAGTGAAAAAGCGAGATAACTGCATGCCTGTTCAGCCAGCTGTGATGATAGATTTCCTGAGAGTTCTTGAACTCTATCTGCAATGGTGTTTCTTGACAAACTGACATTTTGAAAACTCTGTATCTGGTCTGGGCATACTTGCTCACACACTTTTAGCATGCATTGCTTCAAAAAGGCACCCTCTGAAAAACACCTTGAAGTACGGGCAATTTCTTCAGCCACTATAAAGCTTGCTTTCACTGCAGCATCATTTTTCACTGTAGCCTTTGTAAACATTTGCTGCTGTGATTGTAGTTTGCCTTTTAGTTCTTTAACAATTTTATGCTTTTCTTCCAAAGTATATTTGCCATACTTAACATTATGTTTGGTGTCAAAATGACGACGTATATTGTACTCTTTCATCACTGACACTGTCTCATAACACAATATACACACTGGTTTGCCCTCTCTAAGCACAAACATGTATTCACTTTCCCATTTGTCATTAAATTGTCTGCCTTCACCGTCAACTTTTCTTTTCCTGGACATTTTGGGATCAATATTGGCAGTAAAAGATGTAGTTTATTGGAAATCTGCGTTAGAAGGAAAAAGTTGAAAACTGCACAGGGATAGCTTGATTTGGCAGATGGAGTGGAGAAAAAAAAAAAGTCAGTCAATAAATGCCTGGCTGGGTACAGATAGCAGATTCTGTTGCGATTTTTATGCCTGCACTTTATGCCAGGAACTGGCAGCTTCTGCTGTGTATTTTTTATGCCCGCACACTCACTCTCTCCTCTGCTCTGCCACCCGCACAACCACATCGGATGCCGGACTATAGGTCACGCCTCCTGAATCTCACGTGACTTGTTATCTATGCACATGCGTAATAGATAGCAAGTATGGCGGCCGGCGAGGCGGCCGGCGAGATCACAAGCCTCCTATGTCACCGCGCATCATTGTGATGGAACGCAGCGGAGTGCAGTGATGACAGCGCGGTGCGGGCCACATTGCAAGGCCTGGCGGGCCGGATTTGGCCCATGGGCCTTGTGTTTGACATGTGTGCTCTAGGATCTTCCAGAGTCTGCCCATTTTCCAGCCCGAAGCCAACACCAGGTGGTTTATCTCAGTTTTAGCAGCTCCTCATGGCCATATACCAATGTCTGCTCCAGTGACCTGTTGCTTTGTAAGAAACCACCACAAATGTAGTGGCCAAAACCACCACTTCAGGGTTTTCATGGACCATGTGGGTCAGGAGCGTGGACAGGACACAGGAAAAGGAGTGTCCCTGCTCCAACATCCCTGGGCCTCAGCTGGGAAGACGTGAAGGCTGGGTGACCCCAAGGATGGGGCTGGAACTGAAAGACCCCCAGAGGGAGACCCTCACTCTGTCCCACGGACAGACGGCGACCCCAATCAACCGCAGGAGGCGTCACTTGATGCAAACAGCAAGAGGCTTTATTCCAGCGCGCTGGGGCTCAACTCGTAACTCACGCAGGAGCAGAGGAGTCGAGCCCCGAGCAAAAAATCTTACAAGTATATATAGGCAAAAACTATATGTCGGGAGGGGTTCCACATGGAGGGGGAAGAGGGGAACAAAGAAATTCTAAAAGGGGAGACTGGGCTCGTTAATAACGTATTCTATGACAGGGCTTGCGCTAAGTCAACAGTCCTGTCCGGTAATCTCGCACTCTATTTCACTGAATTGTCAAAGCAAGGTTTACTCTGTTATCCTGTTTCTCTTATCTTGTTGGAGCAAATATTGCTCCCTTTACTCCCTGCTCGGGGCTGTTTTCTGAGACAACTTTAAGGGTCCTGTTCCCATCACTGACGGGGGTAGGGGTGGGGGGGGGGGAACCTTAGGGAGTTGAGATAACACAGACAGCTTTTAAACATTTTTATTCTTTCAGAACCATGGGGAGGCTCACTGGGCAGGTGTCTGGCACCTGGGCCAAGATGACTCAAATGTTTCCAGCAGCTGGGACTCCACCAGAGCACTGAGACCTGGCTTCTCCCTATGCCCTGGGCACTTACCAAGTGGTGGTGGGAGTCTGAGTGGGAGCGTCTCAAGGGGCAGCATCCAGAGGGCATGTGCCAAGGCAGAAAGACAGATACGATGAAACCATTTTTGACCCAGCCTGGGAAGTTACACAACACCACTTGTGCCACGTTGACGAGAAAAGTGAGTGCTTTGGGCTGACCCAGAATCAAAGGGAGGGGAGTCTGATGGAAAGTGTCGAGGTCTTGCTGAGGATGAGAATGTGGGGCAGTAAAAAGTGTTCACGCCTTTCTCCCCTCACCCTGGCCTTGCCCTGGGGCTCTCCCACAATGTAGCTACCATCTGCGTCTTCTCTCAGATTTGCCTGTGAGTTTCAAAAGAGATATTGAGAGCCAAAGATTCCCATTGGTGTTGCTAACCCCAATATTGCAAGCAAAGTTTGCCTAAAGCGAGGAGGAACCAAGCTCCCCATGAGATCCTCAAAATAAATATAAAATTCCAGGTCAGTGGATTAGGATCTTGAGCGACTGCTGGTGTCCGCATGCCCATCAGGATAAATTGGGTTAATTACACTGTTGTGCTCTGAAAACTTCTCACAGGCTCTCCTACCCCATGCCCACACCTTCCCCATGCACAGTTTTCACTCAGGGGCCATGTCCATCCCAGGTACGACCTGAAAGAAGGCTTGCTTCAGCTTGTCCAAGGCTCAGTGCCATTGGAGAGGTCCCTGTGACTGAGACCAATGCTTGGATCCTCTGGGACAGGTGCAGCTGAAGTTTGGAAGCAACAGACCTGGGAAGAGCCAGAGCCGTTGGAATTGAAAGACCCCCAGAGGGAGACCCTCACTCTGTCCCACGGACAGACGGCGACCCCAATCAACCGCAGGAGGCGTCACTTGATGCAAACAGCAAGAGGCTTTTTATTCCAGCGCGCTGGGGCTCAACTCGTAACTCACGCAGGAGCAGAGGAGTCGAGCCCCGAGCAAAAAATCTTACAAGTATATATAGGCAAAAACTATATGTCGGGAGGGGTTACACACGGAGGGGGAAGAGGGGAACAAAGGAATTCTAAAAGGGGAGACTGGGCTCATTAATAACGTATTCTATGACAGGGCTTGCGCTAAGTCAATAGTCCTGTCTGGTAATCTCGCACCCTATTTCACTTAACTGTCAAAGCAAAGTTTACTCTGTTATCCTGTTTCTCTTATCTTGTTGGAGCAAATATTGCTCCCTTTACTCCCTGCTCGGGGCTGTTTTCTGAGACAACTTTAAGGGTCCTGTTCCCATCACTGATGGGGGTGGGGGTGGGACCTTAGGGAGTTGAGATAACACAGACAGCTTTTAAACATTTTCATTCTTACATTCCCCCATTTGCTTTTTGGTAAGTTCTAATCATGGAACTTCTGTCTCTACATATCCTTCTCTGAGGCTATCTCCCTGACTGAGGGACTGGTAGTGCTGCCTGAGCATTAATACCTGTACAGCACTTATTCTCTCCCTGATGAAGGTGACTAGGCGATTTAAGATACAGGGCCCAAAAGTGAGAATTAAAAGCAGTATAATAAGGGGACCCATCAGGGTGGATATGAGGGTGGTGAACCAAGGGGACCGGCTGTACTAACTCTCAAACCACCCTTGATGCGCCTCCCGATCTCGTTGCTTTGTTTCTAATTTTTCTCTAAGTTGGCTGAGGCTCCCCTTTATGACTCCAGATTAAAAAAATAGGTCTAAACCCCGTCTATTCTGGAGGACAATTTTAGCTAGGGAGCTCAGTGACCCTTCTAACTTGCTGATTGTACTTTCAATAGTGCTAAGGTCAGTATCTATCTGTTGGCTCAATTCTTTGTAGTTTTTGGTTCCCCTTAACAAAGGCTGATGTTCCTACAGCTATTGATCCTGCAATTCCAATTCCCAGTAAAAGGGGAATAAGGACTGGGTCCCTCTTAACTGCTATAGCTGTTATTAAGGTCATTAACCAGGGGGGGCCAGGAAAATAAGTTTTCATACCAATTTCCTTCTTGTCTTCTCTATTCCTCTCTTTCTGCTCTCCTATTCCCTTGCACATGTAACTTTACTTAGCCCCGGACTTTCTCACTGGCTAGCAAAAATGTTCTTACAGTTACCAAAACCTCCAGTACCACAGTTCCCATTAGTACTGTCTTCACTGAAGTCCAGTTCCCCACCTGCAGGCATCAAGTCTCCTCCTGGCCTGTGTGGAGCCCAGGCTAGGGATCTCGTGGGTGAGGCTGCTGGTTGCCAGGATCCAGGTTGTTTTCTGTGCAGGAGCTGGGAGTGGTGTAGCCAGGTCTGGGTGCCGTCTACTTCAACAGCCGTGGGCATGCTCAGGACAGCAGTGTAGCATCCCTTTCAGGTTGGGGTGAGTCCTTGGACAGTGAACTTCTTTCCGGGCTGGAAGGGGTGTACAGGGTCCACGGTGGCACTGGCAGTGCATCCGGAACAAGCAAACTGCAGAGCCTGTAAGGACTTGAGCAAGGAAATGGTTACCATACATGATCCCCTCCCAAAAAAGGGGAAACTTGTCCCAGTAAGGGGTATACCTGGCCCTCAAGAGGGCAAAGGACAGGGGGTTGGTCCAATTTTCACCGATTCTAAGACACATTTAGTTAAACCCTCTTCCTCCCGAGTCGCACCTACCTGTCCTAAGGCTAGAGCTATACTCTGAGATACCTTAGCTACCAAGGTGGGGCTGTTATCCGATAGTGGGGTATACCTCAACCTAATCTGAAGTGTCTATAAAAACTAGACCTTAATGCTTGTGGTTTAATCTCTGAAATCCACCTACCAATGCTCTCCTGGGGAGGTTCCCTGGGACCTGAATTCTCAGGGGAACCCCCTTACCTTGCTTAGCATTTACCTGTGCACAGACAATACTTCTAGCAACTCTGCCTCACAGAAGTTCAGAAGTCTTGGTGACACTTAACCTGGTGTCACCGGGCAACTCTGACCTAGAGCCTCTGGGACCAACAATCTTGTCATCTGGAGGGTCCATCAACCATCTGGTCCTTCAGTGGCTTGCTTCTGTTCAGCCAATTCCTTCTGGCTGCAGTTAGTAACCCTCTTTCCTCTGTGGATGGCACAGTGTCTCCATCAAAGGGCCTGGATTAAGGCCAAAAGTTCTGGAACTGTGCCCAAATGGTGTGGTCCAAGGTGACTACCACTGCCCCTGCATATCAGGTCCCATCCTGAACGTAACTGCTCCCATCCGTGAACAGTACCTTGTCGTCTGTTACCTCTGTGCAGTCATGAATGGGTTCCTCATCATCATCTGGAAGCAGGCTGGCAGGGTTGATGGCCAGAGTTTTCTGAATCCGGACACAGGGCTGGTCCAGGAGAAAAGCCTGACCCATCCAGGTTAGCTCCTGGTCCAGAGTCCGCTTATCTGCCTCCTTCACCAGCAATGCTGTGATGGCCACTGCCTGGAAGCACGCTGGCCACCCTGCTGCCACAGGGTCCAGTCTCTTTTACAGATAGGCAACAGGTCTCTTCCAGGGACCTAGAGTCTGAGTGAGAACCCCTTTGGCAATGCCTCTTACCTCACTCACATAGAGGTGGAAGGGCTTCCTGACATCTGGCGAGGCTAGGGCAGGTGCTGAGACGAGAGCCTTCTTTAGCTCCAAAGGCCCGTTGTTCGACTTCAGTCCAGTTCAGCGGCTGCATTCCTTCAGTACGTGTTCCTTCTTAGGTCTACAGTCCTTCTTGATGTCCAAGGAAAACAGTCAGTTTGTCTGGTGACTCCCTGGACTGATATCTTCCTAGAGGTCCCATCGGCTCTGTCAAGACTGAATAAACTGCCCAGTGCTCACCAGGAAATTAGCTTTGCCTCTCACTTGTAAGGTTACTGAAAGGAGCCCTGGTCCGTCAGGGCTCGAGGTTAAAAACCCTTGGAATCTGTCTCCCTTTCTTTCAGATCGTCTCTGTCTCTTCTGGCCTCACCTTCTGTCTCTCTCCCTCTCTAATCTCTGTCCTTTCCTGTCTCTTGCTCATGTCTTTCTCCCTCTCCCTCCCACATATATATCACTTTCTCTTCCAATCTTTGTTTCTGCTTCTGTCTAAATCCTTCCCTCTCGGACTCCCAGAGTCTCTTTCTTAAGTCTCTGTTTCGTTCTTTCCCTCTCTCCCAGTTTCTCCTTCGTTCACATGCACAACTTTCATAAAAACTTTCACTATTTTACATTAGCTTTTAAACCTTCTTTTTATGTCCTTCAAAAATCTACAACCATACCTCAAATCTTCTATTATTTTAGAATATTTAGAAAAGGCAGAGGGAAGAGAGAGCAGGTCTAGCACTCTGTTCCCAGTAGCCGCTTGGATTTTAAACTGCCACATTCTTCCTACAGATAAAGATCTCAGATTCCCATAAGACCAAAAAGAGGAACAAGAGAATTCCTACCTGCGCCTTTAAGGCCCCTAACAGAAAATGGTGAAAAGTGTCCAAGCAGTCACAGGGGGTTAAACCATGTTTTCACATTGTTTTAACACAATTCTAAATAAATTATAAACCTTTGTGATGAAGTCTACTCAAATCTATAAAGTAGACACACATGCCTGAAACCAAAAATGATTCCAAAAGTTTAAACAAAACACAAGATGCAGGTACAAGCCCAAATTCAAGCTTACAATGCAATTAGAAATGATAACAATGGCATATGAGAAAAGCAAAACAAAACAAATTAATATGGCTATTACTTTTTCAACATTAAGAGAAAAATATATGACTTGGCCTACTTCTTCACAAGAGGCACACTATAAATTCCCAACAAATTTACTTAGGTCTGTATGAAACAATCTGGATAGGGCTCAAGCATCATATAGATTCCTCATCTGACAAATGAGAATAAATTAATCCTTGAGATCTTTGATCATTACTGCTTATTCTTAACACATGTAATACAGTTTAGCCTGCCATATTCTAGGCATTTAGTTACTGCAATTAACTTTTTCTAATTTAATTTTTACTTAAGTAGCTATGACTCTGCTTAGCTGATATCAATGACAAAAACTAAACATTGTAAGCAAGGCCATGGAATTACCTGCCACTCCCTGCAGATCACATTAGCATTCAAATGTAAATGAACACATTCTTTAGCTGAAGACTCCTAGCCTTTACCATTATCAACTAGGTAGTTTCCACCTCATGGTGGGGAATTTCAAAAGCTGCTTACAATGACTTGGGAAACCAGTTTTAATTTATCTGCTGCCTCCAGCTACTCAACTCCTGGAGGTGAATGGAGGCAGTGAGCAACCGGGTCCCAGGTGGCAAAGGCGGTGCTGCCACCAGGGTGTTTAATAGTTGCTGGCAGTCATCCCAGGTGGGCTGGTGAGTGTTATCAGCCTCTGGGGGTTCTGCGAAAAAAGGGGGATTCTGATTCTTCCAATTGTACAAACCAGAGGAGGTGAAAAGAACATAAGTCCTTAGGCTCAGCCCATGGGAGTCCATCTCCCCCACCTCCCTAAGCGGTAACAGGGCAGCCGTTCGGCTTTCACTAAACTGAGCTCCCGAACGAGTGTGGGGAGGGCTGAGGGGGAGCTTGTCAAGGGTGGTCCCTTTCCTATCCCCCGCACCGGAACTGGAAGAGTCAGGTGACACAGGGGGTGCCTTCTCGAGGCAAAGGGGGATACTCCACTCTCATCTGGGATCTCACTGGGGGGTCAGGCCCCTTCTCCTCGCTTGGCGAGGTAGTGGAGGCAGCTGCGGCCACATAAGGGGGTGGGGGCCTTGGGTAGTTGAGATAACACAGACAGCTTTTAAACATTTTTATTCTTTCAGTGGGAGTCTGAGTGGGAGCGTCTCAAGGGGCAGCATCCAGAGGGCATGTGCCAAGGCAGAAAGACAGATACGATGAAACCATTTTTGACCCAGCCTGGGAAGTTACACAACACTACTAGTGCCACGTTGACGAGAAAAGTGTGTCCTTTGGGCTGACCCAGAATCAAAGGGAGGGGAGTCTGATGGAAAGTGTCGAGGTCATGCTGAGGATGAGAATGTGGGGCAGTAAACAGTGTTCACGCCCTTCTCCCCTCACCCTGGCCTTGCCCTGGGGCTCTCCCACAATGTAGCTACCATCTGCGTCTTCTCTCAGATTTGCCTGTGAGTTTCAAAAGAGATATTGAGAGCCAAAGATTCCCATTGGTGTTGCTAACCCCAATATTGCAAGCAAAGTTTGCCTAAAGCGAGGAGGAACCAAGCTCCCCATGAGATCCTCAAAATAAATATAAAATTCCAGGTCAGTGGATTAGGATCTTGAGCGACTGCTGGTGTCCGCATGCCCATCAGGATAAATTGGGTTAATTACACTGTTGTGCTCTGAAAACTTCTCACAGGCTCTCCTACCCCATGCCCACACCTTCCCCATGCACAGTTTTCACTCAGGGGCCATGTCCATCCCAGGTACGACCTGAAAGAAGGCTTGCTTCAGCTTGTCCAAGGCTCAGTGCCATTGGAGAGGTCCCTGTGACTGAGACCAATGCTTGGATCCTCTGGGACAGGTGCAGCTGAAGTTTGGAAGCAACAGACCTGGGAAGAGCCAGAGCCGTTGGAATCAAGAGTGAGTTCCTGAAACCCAGGGCTCTCCCAGGACCTGCTGAGTTCAGGCCGTAGCTCAGAAGTGTTTTCCAGGTGAGACAGCATGGGGGGACCCGGGGACAGTCAGCATCCTGAGGCAGCAGTGTCTCTCTCAGGAACACAGTGTCCAATATGGCAGCCCCTGCACACCTGCTGCTTTTAAGTGAATCAAAATTAAACAAAATAAATTCAGTGTCTCAGTTTTACAAACCACATTTCAAGTGTCTCATAGTGTCAATGTTAGAAACATCCAAACCCGTAGAGTATTTGGTTGGAGAGAATTTCATATGCAGTCTATTTGGGCCAAACTGACGGCATATGCTGGGGAATAAGATCTCAAAGACTCTGGAGTATAACAGTTCTGAGGCTTCTTGGATGCAGCTGAAAGTAAGGAGGGACTGTAAGGAAGGTCACGTGGAGGTGGGAAAGAGCAAGGGGGCATGGGATGACAGAATAATTAAGATTTTGTGCTTTCTTAAGGGCAGTTATGCCTTCAAGTAGTATTACTTCTGGTATCTCATAAGTGTGTTAACCAGATACAGGGCTAAAGAAGTTACAAGCCTGGGGTGTGATTACCCACCATGACCTGCTCAGATAGGAAGTTATGATTTATTGCAGCACCACTTTTTTTGCCCACGATAGTCATGTGTGTCTGGTGGCTACCACATTTGGACAGTGCAGATAAAGCGCATGCCCATCACTGCAGAAGGATCTAGTGGACAGTCTAGTCTAGATGCCTGAGAATTTCTAGAGAATTCAGTTAGATAGTCTTTAAGAAAGCCGTTGCTCTTCTGGATCTTACCGGTGAATGTGGGTGGTAGGGTGTGTGCAGTTTCCAGGAGATGCCAGAGATTCTGTGTGTTATCAAGATCTCAACACAACCAGCAGTTTCCTTGCTGTAGGGAAGGCCTCTGCCCACCCTGTCAGGGTGTCTACCATGGTGAGCAGATATTGGGTCCTCTTGTGGGGAGGCATATGGGTGAAGTCTACCTGCCAGTCTGCCCTGGGATGTGTCCCCCTCATTTGATGGGGAGGAAAGTTGGGGTGCGTTCCTCCTGGGGCGAGGCAGCTGCACACGGGGAGCAGGAGGAGCAGGTACTCGTGACTGCCTCTCGCAGTGTGGACGAGGTGAAGAGGGATGAAGGCCGATCCACGGTCCACTCAGGTGTTACAATCACGTAGGAGGTTTTCCGATGTTCCTGGGAGTCTAGACACAAGGTCCATCCACAAACAGAGTTAAATCAGGATTAGAGAGAGGAACCTGAGAGTCTCGCCCATGATGTCGGAGCAGGAGTGCTTTGCTGCAGTTTGGGTGGAGGCAGCAGGGAGGAGGGCTGGGGACTGAGTCAGGGAGATGTCAGGACTCTGGAGGAACAGGAGATGGAATTCCTGCATGCAAGAGGGGGAAAGGAGAGATCAGGATCAGTGTGATAGAAGATCCTGTGGTCTATGGGTGGAGAACACCTGTAAGGGTTGCTAGAGGCAGATCTTCTGGGCCTCCTTGATGAGAACAGCAGCTGCAGCCAGAGCCCAGAGGCAAGGCTGCAGTCCCCAAACTGTGGGATCAAGTTGCCAGGACAGTAGGCTATGGGGGGGAAGGCTGGCCCTAGGGGCTGGGTGAGGACCCCTATGGCTATTCTCTGTCCTCTGTCTTTCATCAGTAAGTAGTTGGAAAGGCTTAGAGATGTCTGGGAGAGAGAGAGAGAGAGAGAGAGAGAGAGAGAGAGAGAGAGAGAGAGAGAGAGAGAGATCGATCAGAGGGGTGTCCTTGAGTTAGAAAAAGCTTGGCGAATGAGGGAGGGTGAGAAGACCTGGTATAAGGGCTTAGCTAGGAGAGAAACATTTGGGACCCAATGATGGAGAAATCCTACCAGTAGAGGCCAGCTGTTGCCCCTGAGACATGTAGTGCTGGGTTCTAACAGCATTCTTGGTCTCTGGGTAAGGCCTGGCCAAACAGGTGACTGCCTTTCAACCCCTGGGGCAGGATTGTCCAGGTGAGTGGGAGACAGATCTAGAGCTGAAAGATAACTGAGACCTAGATGTTATTTTTAGGGAGGAAAGAATAGGGGTTTTAATTGCCTCACTAGTGATGTGAAAGGGGAGAATAGGTTACCATTGGAAGAAGGTTCTTGTTTTTGTTTTGCCCCTTGCTGGGCATCCACATGTTTCTTGTAGTTCCTGAGACAGGGTTTCAAAGTAGATAGAGCAGTGGTTACGGGAACAGGTAAAGACTGATTATTGAGGCTGCATCTACATTGGGTGAGAGATAGATTAGAGTACAGGTTCCTGTCCAGCTGATGGGGAGACAGATGTATGAGTTTTCCCCACAGAGGAAGAAAAATCCCTGATGATGGAGTCAAGCTGATAGGTGTAAGGAGAAGAGGTGGGCTAAAGGGTATGAGATTCCTTTTCTAGTTCCGCACTCCAAGCTGAGAGAGTAGTTACCATGACACTACCAATAAGAGGTGACAGATGAGTGATTGAGACTGTGTGGCAGTGAAGGAAAAGGGGAAGGAGAGGAGTAGTGAAAGCCAGGGACCTGGATGATTGCATAAGAGGTTAGACACTGTGACTATTCTGGTTTAGCTTAAGAAGTGTCCAGCAACCTTGTCCTGTCAGGCTTTGAGACTGAAGCCTCACTTTCTTGCTTGGAAAAGGGGCAGGGGGTGAGGGAGGGAGCAGGCTCCGCAGCTGTTTTCAGGTTAACCAGGCCTCTAGCCACTTGAGTTTTTAAACTGCCAGCATTCTTCCTAGAGATAGAGGAGATAAGGAGATAGGTGCTTACAGTCCCAGGAATGGCTGGGCTTTTTGGATCCAGAGAGTGAAACTGAGGAAGGTGACTGTGGTTTGGGACAACTGGGCTTTATGAGGGGATGCACAGTAGCCCTGGCCAAGCACCGAGGTAGAATGAGAAAAGCATGAATGGGGAAATTTGGGGTAGCTAATGGCTGTGAGACTGATCTGTCAACCCCCATAATAGAGACTGAGGAGACAAGAGTCCCAGCGAATTCAGAAAGGGCAGAATGAGTGGCCACAGTGTCAATTAAAAGGAGATTGGCTTATCTGCCACCACAGTTGTTACCCGAGGCTCTGTCCTGGTGATGCGAGTCTGTGGGGCCCTGTCAGGGTCTGGGCAGCTTTGTCAGTGGCCAGTCCCAGGAGGTCTGGGAGCTCCAAACCGGATCTGGCTGAGGCCAGACCGAGGGCCAGACGACAGTCTGATTTCCAGTGGCCTTCCCTCTGCACCTTGGGCAGGGCCCAGGCGGGGGTCTTGGGTTTGAGCAGGGTTTGGCCCAGTCCTTCCTTGCTGCATGTGAAGCTGGGCCCGGAGGAGGCTCAGCCCCTGACTTACCCGCGGGAGGACTGGCACTTCGTTTGGGGTTCGTGGGAGTGGAGGCTAGGAGCTGGAAGGCCTCCTAATGGGCCTGAGCCTTGGCCTGATCTCGCCTGTTGTTGGATTTGGGTCTCTTTGTCTCTATTATTAAAGACCTGAACGTCAGGTTAACGAGGTCATTTTGAGGGGTTTGGGGACCTGAAGTTGCGGCGTATGTAGGGGAGTAAAGGTGGTCAGTCAGTGGAAAAAGAAACCCGAGATGCTTCTCAATCTGAGAGGCTGGACATAGAGGTTGGAATGTAGACTCAGGAGGAGGAAGAGGTGGAGGGGGAGGGCGGAAGTGGATGGCCACACCAGGCGGGACCTGTGGAGGCGGGATTTACTGATTTAAATGGCTGTCATCTACCTGAGAGCACCTGGCTGGAGAGGGGCGGGGCTTTGTCTCGCCAAGATGGCGGTGGCCCCCTGGGAACCGGAGGAGAGGGGCTGAATTCGCCATGACAAGATGGCGGTGGCCACATGGAAATCACATTTAGCTGTTGGGGGTTCAGTTTCTCAAGATTAGAATTCACTAGAAGGTAGCTGCTGGTTCAATTTGAGAGAAAAAAAGAGTGGGAAGGAAGTTCAACCACTTGTGAATACCTTTGCTAGAGGCCACAGGAGCTGAGATTAAGGGAGAGCATGAGGAAAGGCGGAGTGCAGGAGGGAAGGCGGAGGTGGGTGAGGTTAGAATTCTCAGGTAGGAATGCCCTACCCTACAAGGGCGGGACTTGGAGGGACTGCCCAGGGAAGGGCCTGCAAAAGGTGGGGCAACCGAGGCTGAAGGAAAAAAAAAGAAAAGGTTAAAACTGCTCCCAGGAGTCTGTGCCAAGGACTCCCACATTCAGGTGCACGACCTGGGAAAAAGTGCTTAGTTAGGGAGGGACAGGTTTAAGGTTGTAGGAGGTGGCAGGAGAGAAAGAGCAGTCAAAAGACAAAGGGGTTTGAGAACAGGTTTGAGAGGGCAGAGAGGATTTCCAGCTGAGAGAGGAACATGAGGAGTAGAGCGAGGTGGGAGAGCGAGAGGGTGAGAGGGGTAGGGGAAGCCTGTTTGTGGAAATCTCTGAGGCTTCTTTGTCGGTGGCAAAATTATCTAGATCTCGGGGGATATCGGGTATCAGGATGCCGTTTTACGAGGCAGTTTGGAGGAAGATATTGGAATAAAAAATGTCGTTTTAAATGAGCGTTTTTGGTTCGAAGTAGCCAGAAAGATCAAGGGTCAAGAGATTGACAAGCGGCTTCCAGATTGAGAGGTTCCCATGACCGGAGGGGATAGGGCCATCGAGGAGAAGTTGGGGAGGGAATAGAACCGTCCTTCTTTCCCCCCCAGCCAACCTGTAGATAAAGAGAGGAGAAAAGGTCCCAAGGTCGTCACCCTGAAACCTTTCCCGTGGAATAGAACAGAGTTTTCCCGGCCAGGCGCCTGGGCTTTCGTAGAACGTAGAACGTGAACGTATAACGAATAACTTTAAGCTGAGTAGACGAGAAAACTCTGAGGCCCTTCCAGGTCAAGGGAACTGGGGTGGGGGGTAGGGGGGAGGTCCCTGAGGCTTAACTGTAAGGAAGCGATGAGATTCCCACGTGTCCTGGTTCGGCAGGGTTCCAGGGGTGTTCTGAATGGGCCAATCAACTCAGGTCCATGCCACCGAGCAGGGCCAGAGGATTTTCCACATCCACCCAGGTCTGAGGCACCATCATGATAGATTAAATAGAGAAGGTAGACCGGAGACCGGGATGGCAGGACACACAGGCTTTATTGGAGGGAAGAGTACCCCTGCCGGCTGCTTCCATGGAGAGGGGCGGAAGAGAGCGAGCGAGGGGCTTACAAGCACTTTTAAGGATGGGGGGGCGGGGGAGGGGAGGGAGGCTTAGGGCAGTCAGCACACGCTGATTGATTAGGGACCTAGGGACTTAGAAATCGGGGGGGAGGGGGGGCTTAGGGTATTTGGCAGGTGCTGATTGGTGGTTCAGAGCTCAGGAATGTCTAGCTGCAGGTGGGGTTTATGTCTGTCCATCAACTGAGGGAAGGGAGGATCTATCACCCACAGCACTCCTGCTCACCTCTGTCATCCTGCTGATCATGCCAGGCGGTGACTCTCCTAACTGGGATTCTTTCTAAAATTTCAGAGACATGCATATATAAGGCAAAACTTCTAATACATGTTTGTTTGTTTTTTAAGGAATAATAAAATTCTCCCTTTCCTCTTCCACCTCCATCCCACTTGCACTTGTAAGTCCAATGCTGGTACCAGTTTCTAGCTGTGGCCCCTTCATAGTTTTAAATAATCTATATAAAAGCCTAATATACTAAGTGTCCAACTGTCCAGGTAATGACATCAAGTAGCAACATCTGACTTCCTCTCCCTAGTGATGACTAGCCTCCGGTGAAAACACATTACACTGTAACTGGATGCCTGGGAAGCATTTTCCCGTGCCTCATATCATTTGATCCTCACAGAAGTCCTGGAGTAGGTAGATAGGAGTCTCCGTGGAATCCTATTTTATTTTCATTAGCCGGAAAATGGAGATTTAGAAAGCTTAGAAACTTGACCCAACTTAAAAGAAGTAAGAAATGGTGGGCCTTGAAAATTACTTCAGGTTTTCTCACTGCACAGAATATAGTCAAACACTGCTGCAGTTAAATATTTCACCCTTTGTTTTCCCTGTGTGATCTACAATAATAAGCTGCTTCATGTTGATATTTATAGTTGGGTTACTGACAATTACTTGAAAGAGAAGTTGGGGTGCTGGAAAAAGTTCAGCTACATCAGAGAGCAGGTCTATTTAAGCAAGTTTGTTCTATATCTAAAAAAGGCTAAATTGATTCATGCATGTGCAATACGTATAAAGCTCTCTCTGGCACCAATTGCATGTGTGCATTTCATTCTGTTATTGTTGATCATGAATTTGATTGTTTTTGTTGACATTCTGAAGCAGAAAGTAAGTAGTTGGTGTGGCACGGAAGTAACAAAGGTGATTAAATATGATCATAATAGTGATTCGAATAGATATAATTATCCCTGTGTAACTGAAGTTGCTGTCATATTAAGAAATGAAGATGAAGGACCTTCTTTTGAAAGGGACTTACTCATTCATTATAAACCAGATCCCAATAATTTGATTGTTAAGCATTCAGAGATCATAATACTCTGGCCACTCAGTGTATTTCCAGAAATGGACTCATTTGGATCATAAGGAATATGCTCACAGCCCCCGGTTCCCGTGGTATCTGTGAATGTGTTTTCTTTATTGGATACTTACAGTCCTAACATCAGAAGGGCCAGTATTTCACCAAGCTTGAAGAGGACACTGAGCTCTGGGAGGTTAAATCATTGGACAAAATCCTACTTATAAGTGGTGGAGTCAGACCCCTGATGTCATGGAAGGAAATTATGAGCATACTAGTGGCCTGGTGCATGAATTCATGCACATTGGAAGGAAATTAATTAGAAGAAATATTTTAATATCACTATTCGCCCTTTCTCTGTAATACAAATGTCAGAGATGAAAGAAAATTAGTAAAATGTATATGAAAATAATACATAAATTGATTAATAAATAAACAATAACAACATGATATAACAACAACAAAGACATGATATAAAAAGAACAGAAGCATAATATAATAACAACAAAAACATGATATAAAAACAACATTGATAAAATTAATGACTGATAAATAGATTAAACTTATTATAACACTGAGGCCAATGTCAGATGGGGAAAAATCAATTCTTGGAATCAAAACAACCTCTCCTCCAAAGATCCTGTTAATACTTCAGCTTTGATTATGTTAGGTTGCAGTTTTTTTTATAACAAATCTAGCACCATTACAAAGACCCATTTACTGTTAAGATTTCTCAGTAGCATGATTGCACCTACTTTCAATTCTAATTTATGATATGGCATTCCCGAAGGAGTAATACTTTTAAGAAATTCGATGGGAAATTTTTCCTTTATGGCATCATCCATTGCATCGAGTGTTATTGTCGATTATACAGTTGTCTCTGAGTCTTAATGCAATATCTGTTCCCCAGCCTTTTCTCACCATGTGGAAAAAGAATAGGATATGTCATTGCAGCTAATGTAGGAAACAGGATACTGATTTGTTTCATTTTGCTGGCATTTGGATTATCGGGATCTGGTTTACAATGAATGAGCAAGTCCCTTTCAAAAGGAGGTTCTCCATCTTTGTTTCTGAATATGATGGCAACTTCAGTTACATGGGGATAATTATATCTACTCAGTCACTAATACGATCATATTTAATCACCATTGTTATTTCTGTGCAACACCGACGCCTTCTTTCAGTTCAGAATGCCAACAAGGACAACCAAGCTCACTATGAACGATGACAGATCAAAACACATGTGTGCAATTGGTGCCAGCGAAAACTTCATATGTATTGTTCAAGGGTGAGTCAACATAGCCTTTTATAGATAGAGAACAAACTTGCTTAACTACACCTGCTTTCTGATTTAGCTGAATGTTTTCCAGCCCGGTGAAGCACCTTCTCATTCAAGTAATTGTTAGCAACACAGCTGTAAATATCAACACGAAGCAGATTATCATGGTAGATCACGCAGGGAGAACAAAGGGTGAAATATTTAACTGCAGCAGTGTTTGACTATATTCTGCACAGTGAGAAAACCTGAAGTCATTTTCAAGGTCCACCATTTCTTACCTCTTTTCAGTTGGGTCAAGTTTCTAAGCTTTCTAAGTCTCCATTTTCTGGCTAATGAAAAGAAAATAGGTTTCCACCGAGTCTCCTATCTACAATACCTGCTCCCGGACTTCTGTGAGGATCAAATGAGATGGGGCACAGGAAAATGCTTCACAGACATTTGGTTACAGCGTAAAGTGCTTCCACGTGAGGCTAGTCATGGCTGGGAGAGGAAGCCAGGTGTTGCTACTGGACATCATTACCCTGACAGTCGGACACTTAAAACTATAAAGGAGCCACAGCTAGAAACTGGTAACAGCATTGGACTTACAAGTGCAAGTGGGATGGAGGTGGAAGAGGAAAAGGAGATTTTTATTTTTCTTTAAAAAAAAAAAAAATGTGTGTGCTGGAAGTTTTGCCTTATATATGCATGTCTCTGAAATTTTAGAAAGAATCCCGGTTGGACCAGTAACCAGGAGAGTCACCTCCCAGCATGATCAGCAGGATGACAGAGGTGAGCAGGAATGTTCTGGGCAGATAGAGTGGGTCCTGATTCTCTATCATGGGGGTGGGGAGGGGAGGAGGAAAGGGAGGAAGTCCAAGCCCTGATGAAGTAAATTTTCAGGTAAAGGGTGGAGGGCTGCAAGCAGAGACATGCGGGGACCAGGCTTAAAGACTTTTGGGAATTGCAGGAGAGGCTGTATGGCAGTGAGGGGTGTGGGGAGGGATGAAGGCCAGTGCTGCTGCAGGAGCTGCAGGAGCTGCAGGGGGGCAGAGGGAGAGAGCAGGGCAGGTCATGCCACTTTGCTGGGCACACTAGGGAGTTGGGGTTTCATCCCTGAGGCATTGAGGAGCCCCCAAGGATTTCCAGCCGGAAATTCCAAATGAGGTCACATTCCTGTGACACTGAAGTGTCCGCCCTCACTCCCGGGACTGTCAGCCATCGATTCCCTAGATCACATGTCTGCTCCCTGTTATTATCTCAGTCGTTTACTTTTCTCTCTGTTATAATATTGTTTGTTGTTGGTGGTGACAGATTCCATAGGTTTCTTGCATTTCTGCACGCCTTGCACTAAAGTACTGTTTTCTTCCACCATCTTTTCAAGGATGTTTGTTCAGCAAGCATGTCAAACTCAAAGGCTAACACGGGCCAAATAAACAAGGTTTAAGATTAAGTGGCCACAAGAAAACCCAAAAGCTTCAATTTTCATAGAAACATAGGTTTATTTATTATAGAAAAGTATAGTATATAAAAAAAGAGCAATGATAAAATTAATGTTTCTTCCAGACACTTGGCATCTCTTCTCTGCTATTATCTCTCTTACTTGGGGGAAATCTTGTTTGCAGTGATCTCTTTCAAAATTGACCCAAGGTGAGTGTCAGTAATTCTGGATCTGACAGGAGACTTATTTCCTTTCATAGTTGTAAATAATTGCTCACACTGATAAGTACTTCCAAACATGGAAATAATTTCATATGCAAATTTTTTAGTATTTTCAAACCTGGCAGGTAAATATTTGTAAAATTCAGGCACACCAACTTCACTGAATTTTGCCTACAAATCTGAATCACACTGGATCTCAATTATCTCCATTTGCATTTGATTAGGTACTGATTCTATGTTTATTGAACATATTGAAGAAAACTTGTCTTCTAAAAATTAAAAATCTGCAAACCTTGTTTCAAATTCAGTTCTACGAATAAGGCTTACATTTTTTTTTCCTGCATATTTTTAATACAATGCAGTTTCACCTAAACTTGATTTGTTTATGTTGCATGTCAGAAAGTGCATTAAGTCTTTATTTTTCAACGGCTTTCGCCAAAGAACAGCTTGCATTTGCATGCTTTGAGTTGGTCACACATGTTTGTAATAATCCTTGTAGTTTTAAGTTTAAGTCATATAAGTGTTTTGTTTTATCAACCATGAGTGTTTTGTTAAATCTTACAACCAAATTCTGTGAAAAAACAGGCTTGTGTCTTGATTTTTTGTTATTAAAAATTGATATATTTCTTCTTTCAAGTCCTAGAATTGTTTAAGAACCTTGGAGCACGATAGCCAGTGTACCTCGGCATAGTAGGGCAAGTACACTAATAGCATTGTGACATATCAAGCAGATTATTTTATTTTTTACTAAACAGCAAAAATACTCCCATTTTCACTTTTATTTTTAAAATTTTTTATTTTATTGTTTAAAGTATTATAGATAGTAGTACATATGTCTCTTTTCCCCCCAATTGACCTTCCCCTGGCCTCCCTCTCCCCTCCCCCAATACCCCAGTGTCTTGTGCTCATTGATTATGCTTATCTGCATGCATATAAGTCCTTTGGTTGATCTCTTACCCTGCCCCCGCCCCCAACACTCCCCAGCCTTCCTGCTGTAATTTGACAGTCTGTTCAATGCTTTTCTGCCTCTATATATCTATCTTTTTGTTCATCAGGATATAATGTTCTTTATTATTCATAAAATAGAGGCCCAGTGCACAAAATTTGTGCGTGCGTGCGTGCGTGTGTGTGTGTCCCCTTAGCCCAGCCTGCACCCTCTCCAATCTGGGACTCCTTGAGGGATGTCCAACTACCTGTTTAGGCCCGATCCCAGTAGGATCCAGGCAGTTGGACATCCCTCTCACAATCCAGGACTTCTTGCCTGCCTGCCTTCCTGATTGCCTCTAACCGCTTCTGCCTGCCAACCTGATCACCCCCTAACCTCTTCCTTGCCAGCCTGATTGATGCCTAACTGCTCTCCCGCCAGCCTCTTTGCCCCTAACTGCCCTCCCCTGCAGGTCTTATCACTCCTAACTGCCCTCCCCTGCAGGCATGGTGACCCCAAACTGCCCCCCCTGCAGGCCTGGTCACCCCTATCTGCCCTCCCCTAAAGGCTGGATCGCCCCCAACTGCCCTCCCTTGCAGGCCTGGTCCCTCTTAACTGCTCTCTCCTGCTGGCCTGATAGCCCACAACTTCCCTCCCTTGCAGGCCTGGTCATCTTGGGTTGGCCATCTTTTGTCCACATGGGGGCAGCCATCTTGTGTGTTGGAGTGATGGTTAATTTGCATAGTATTCTTTTATTAGATAGGGTAGAGGCACGGGTGGGGGCCAGCTGGTTTGCCCTGAAGGGTGTCCCAGATCAGGGTGGGGGTTCCTTTGGGACATGGGGTTGCCTGGGCAAGGGGCCTGTGGTGATTTGCAGGCTGGCCATGCCCTCCTCCTCCCCCCCAACAACCCAAGCAGAGGCCCTGGGATTTGGGATTTATTTATCTTCTATAACTGAAACTTTGTAGTCTCTCTCTCTTTTTTTTTTTTTAAATTCAAAATGTATTTATTTAATATATTCATCACAGGGGCTCAAACAGAGACTTAATTTAAAAAACAGACACAAAACAAATATGACACCACAGCTGAAGATAGAGTCCTACACAGAAATCAAGGCAAAGACAGACCATCCTAGGAAAAAAGTAAAAAGACAGCACACGGAGACAGGCTGGACAGCCCCGGTCAGGGCTCTTGGCTGGAGACCTGCTTTGAGTAGTTTTTCTATAGGTACTTCTTGAAGGCTGTGGGATTTTTTCCAGAGCTCTGTGGCATCTGTGTCCAACGGGCTATTGCTGTTGGGTTCTCCTAGCAGGCTCTGGATGGAGAGCAGGATGGTCCTGACGTCATAGAGGGCAGACCACTTGTCCTTTAGGATGTCCAGGCAGATGTTACCCTGGGTGTCTACATTGGGGTGGTAGCAGAGCATGAGGAATTTCACTGTGGGCACATTGTACGGGTAGCCACTGGGGAACTCTAGGGAGAGTTTATACCTCAAGTCTTCGTATACTGTTCCAGCTGCTCCATGGATGGTCCCTATCCATTTGAAAAGGTTGTCTGATTCAGGGAAGGCAGAAATTCCTTTGTCACCAGACATCATGAGGGTCATCAGCTCCTGCTGTAACCTCTTGCCCACTGGGCCCTGGGCGGCACCCCCACTGGGCTTGGCTCCTTTATGAACTGTGGGGATGCTGGCAGTGGCTGGGTTGCAGTTTTGGGAGGCCATCTGGGCAGCACTAGCAGAGACTCAAACTCGGAGAACACGACTGTAACTGCCTAAACTTTGTAGTCTTGAGCAGAGCCCTAGCCAGAGTGGGCAAAATCTTGGCTTCCTCCATTGCCGGGGTAACCCAAGCCTCCTGCTCGCTCCGTGGCCACAGCCATTTTTGTTGGGATTTATTTATCTCCTATAATTGAAACTTTGTAGCCTTGAGCAGAGCCCAGGGCTGGCCAGAGTGGGCAGAAAGCTTGGCTTCCTCCATCGCCAGAGAAACCCAAGCCTCCTGCTTGCTCCATGGCCGGCCACCATCTTTGTTGAGTTAATTTGCATGCTTACTCCTGATTGGCCAGTGTGCATGGCTTGTGGGTGTAGCAGAGTGATGGTTAATTTGCATGTTACTCTTTTATTAATGTAGATGAGTGAGATCATGTAGCATTTTTCTTTCACTGCCTGGCTATTTCACTTAGCGTAATGATCTCCAGTTTCATCCATGCTGTTGCAAGTGGTAAGAATTCCTTCTTTTTTATAGTAGCGTAATATTCTATTGTGTAGATGTACCATAGTTTTCTAATCCACTCATTTGCTGATGGCCATTTACTAACAGGCTGGTCCCAAATCTTAGCTATTATAAATCGTGCTGTTATGAACATAGGGGTGCATATATCCTTTCTCACTGGTGTTTCTGTTTTCTTGGGATATATTCCTAGAAGTGGAATTATTGGGTCAAATGGCAGTTCCATTTTTAAATTTTTGAGGAAATGCCATACTGTTCTCCACAGTGGTTGCACCAGTTTGCATTCCCATCAGGAGTGCACGAGGGTTCCTTTTTCTCTGAATCCTCTCTAGCACTTGTCATTTATTGATTTGTTGATGATAGCCATTCTAACAGGTGTGAGGTGATATCTCATTGATGTTTTGATTTGCATCTCTCAGATGATTAGTGACTTAGAGCATCTTTTCATGTGTCTCTTGGCTTTCTGAATGTCCTCTTTCAAAAAGTGTCTATTTAGGTCATTTGCCCATTTCTTTTATTGGATTGTTTATCTTCCTTTTATTAGTTGTTTGAATTCCCTGTAAATGTTGGAGATTAAACCCTTATCTGAGATAACGTTGGCAAATATGTTCTCCTGTGCAGTGGGCTTTCTTGTTGTTTTGTTGATGGTTTCTTTTGCTGTGCAGAAGCTTTTTATTTTGATGTAATCTCATTTGTTTATTTTCTCCTTAATCTCTCTTGCCCTAGGATCTGTGTCTGTAAAGATATTGTTATGACATATGTCTAATTTTGCTGCCTATGGCATCTTGTAGAATTTTTATGGTTTCTCATCTTATGTTTAAGTCCTTTAGCCATTTTGAGTTTGGTTTTGTGTGTTGTAAGTTTGTGATCTAGTTTCATTTCTTTGCATGTATCTGACCAAATTTTCTAGCACCATTTATTAAAAAGGCTGTTTTGACTCCATTGTATGCTCTTACCTCCTTTGTCAAATATTAATTGAGTGTATTATGACTTGGGTAAATTTTTGAATCCTCTATTCGGTTCAATTGGTCTATATGTCTGTTCTTGTGCCAATACCAGGCAGTTTTGAGAACCGTGCTTGGTAATATAGTTTGATGTCTGGTATTGTGATTCCTTCCAACTTTGTTCTTCTTTCTCAGAGAAGCTGTGGCTATTCAGGGTCTTCTTTTTTTTTTTATTCCAGATGAATTTTGGAGGGCTTGTTCTAGATTTTCAAATATACCATTGGTATTTTAATAGGTATTGCATTGAATCTATAGATTGCTTTAGGTAGTATGAACATTTTAATGATGTTGATTCTACCAATCCATGAACATGGTGTGTTCTTCCATTTGTTTATGTCTTTCTCTGTCTCCTTTTTCAATGTCATGTAGTTTTCTGAGTACTAGTCTTTTACATCATTGGTTAAGTCTATTCCTAAGTATCTTAATTATTTTTGATGCAATGGTAAATAGGATTTTTTTTTCATTTCTCTTTCTATGAGCTCATTATTGGTATGTAAAAGGACATAAATTTCTGGGAGTTAATTTTGAATCCTGCTACATTGTCAAATTCATTTATTAGGTCTAATCGTTTTTTGATGGAGTCTTTGGAGTTTTCTATGTAGTATCATGTCATCTGCAAATAAGAACAGTTTACTTCTTTTCCAATTTGGATGCCTTTTATTTCTTCTTTTGTCTGGTCGTTATGGCTAGTACATCTATTACTGTGTTGAACATGAGTGGTGAAAGAAGGGCATCCTTGTCTTGTCCCTGTTCTTAGGGGAAAATGGGTTTAGTTTTTGCCTACTATTATAGTATGGTGTTTGCTGTAGGTTTGTCATATAGGGCTTTATTATGTTGAGGTATGATCCCTCTATTTCCACTTTGCTGAGAGTCTTTATCAAGAAAGGCTGTTAGATTTTGTCAAATGCTTTTTCTGCATCAATTGATGTGATTATGTGATTTTTGCCTCTCAGTTTGTTTATGTGATATATCACATTTATTGATTTTTGGATATTGTACCTTGTATCTCTGGAATAAATCCCACTTGATCATGGTGTATTATCTTTCTAATGTATTGCTGAATCTGATTTGCTAGAATTTTATTGAGGATTTTAGCATCTATGTTCATCAAGGATATTGGCCTGTAGTTCTCATTTGTGTGTGTGTGTGTGTGTGTGTGGTGTCTTTATCTGGTTTTTGGATTAAGGTAATGCTGGCTTCCTAGAAGAGGCTTGTAATTGTGCCTTCCTCTTAAATTTTTTGAAATAATCTGAGGATTTTTTAGTTTTTGTTTGAATGCTTGTAGAATCCCTGTAAAGCCATCTGGACCAGGGCTTTTGTTTGCTGGAAAAATTTTTATCGCTGTTTCAATTTTTTTCATTAGTTATCAGCCTATTCAAGTTTTTTTATTCTTCTTGATTGAGTTTTGTGAGCTTGTATTTTTCTAAGAATATATCCATTTGGTCAGGATGTCCTTTTTGTTGGAATAGAGTTGTTCACAGTATTTTTTTCATAATCATTTGCATTTCTATGGGATCGGTTGTTATTTCACCTCTTTTATTTCTGATTTTGTTTATTTGGATCCTCTCTCTTTGCTTCTTGGGGAGCCTGGCTAGAGATTCATAAATCTTGTTTATCCTTTCAAAGATCCAGTTCTTAGTTTTGTTGATCTTTTGTATTGTCTCCCCCTCCCCCACTCTATTTCATTTATCTCCACTCTGATCTTTATTATTTCCTTCCTTCTGCTTATGCTGGGCTTTTTCTGTTGCTCTCTTTCTAACTTTGAGTTGTAGGGTTAGGTAATTTATTACTATTATTATTTTTATTATTTTTAATTTTTTTACAGTTACCAAGACCTCAGTTCCCATCAGTATTGTCCTCACTGAAGTCCAGTTCCCCTCCTCAGGCATCAGTTCTCCTCCTGGCCTGTAGTTGCCAGGATCCAGGCCATGTAGGAGCGGGGAGTCATGTAGTCAGGTCTGGGTGCCATCTACTTCAACAGCATTGGGCGTGCTCAGGATAACAGTGCAGTGTCCCTTTGAGTCCTTGGGCAGCGAATTTCTTTACCCACATTGAGTTCCGGGGCTACAGGGTCTGTGGTGGGCACTGGCAGTGCATCTGGAACAAGCAAACTGCAGAGCCTGTAAGGACTTGAGCAAGGGAATGGTTATCATACATGATCCCCTCCAAAAAAAGGGGGAAACTTGTCCCAGTAAGGGGTACACCTGGCCCTTAAGAGGGCAAAGGATAGGGGGTTGGTCCACTTTTCACCGATTCTAGGACACATTTAGTTAAACCCCTTTTTCAGAGTCTCACTTACCTGTCCTAAGGCTAGAGCTATACTCTGAGATACCTTAGCTACCAAGGTGGGGCTGTTATCTGATACTGGCAGCCCGAATCTAGGTATAATCTCCTGGAGTAATCTCTTGACTACTATAGAGGCAGTTTCTGTTCTAGTGGGGTATACTTCAACCTAACCTGAAATGTCTACAAAAACTAGACCTTAATGCTGGTGGTTTAATCTCTGAAATCCACCTACTAAAGCTCTCCTTAGGAAGTTTCCTGAGACCCAAATTCCCAGGGGGACCCTTTACCTAGCTTAGCATTTACCTGTGCACAGACAGTACTTCTATCAACTCTGCCTCACAGAACCTCAGAAGTCTTGGTGACACTTAAGTGGGTAATCTGGTGTCACTGGGCAACTCTGACCAAGAGCCTCTGGGACCAACAGTCTTGCATATGGAGGGTCCACCAATCATCTGGTCTGTCAGGGGCTTGCTTCTGTTCAGCCAATTCCTTCTGGCTGCAGTTGGTAACCCTCTTTTCTCTGTGGATGGCACCGTGTCTCCATCAAAGGGCCTAGATTAAGGCCAAAAGTTCAGAAACTGTGCCCAAATGGTGTGATCCAGGGTGACTACCACTGCCTCTGCATATCAGGTCCCATCCTGAACGTAACTGCTCCCATCCGTGAACAGTACTTTGTCATCTGTTACCTCTGTGCAGTCATGAATGGATTCCTCCATCATCATCTGGAAGCAGGCTAGCAGGGTTGATGGCCGGAGTCTTAT
Organism: Pipistrellus kuhlii; assembly: GCF_014108245.1. Lineage (NCBI taxonomy): Eukaryota > Metazoa > Chordata > Mammalia > Chiroptera > Vespertilionidae > Pipistrellus > Pipistrellus kuhlii. Next base: position 1,233,160 of record NW_023425557.1, on the reverse strand, counting down.
GAATCTGGACACAGGGCTGGTCCAGGAGAAAAGCTTGGCCCATAGTCTGTTTATCTGCCTCATTCACCAGCAATGCTGTGGTGGCCACTGCCCGGACACCCTGCTGCCACAGGTAGATAGGCAACAGGTCTCTTCCAGGGACCTAGAGTCTGAGTGAGAACCCTTTCTATTAGTTGCTGGCCTTTTATAATTTCAAATTAACTTCTAAACTTTCTTTCTATATCCTTCAAAAATACATAACCAGCCGAAACCAGTTTGGCTCAATGGATAGAGCATCGGCTTGGGGACTAAAGGTACCCGGGTTTGATTCCGGTCAAGGGCATGTACCTTGGTTGTGGGCACATCCCCAGTAGGGGGTGTGCAAGAGGCAGCTGATCGATGACTCTCTCTCATCGATGTTTCTAGCTCTCTATCTCTCTCACTTCCTCTCTGTACAAAATCAATAAAATATATTTTTTTAAAAAATACATAACCATGCCTCAAATTTTTATTTTATTTATTTATTTTTTTTCATGCCTCAAATTTTAAAGAAAAGGCAAGGGAGGAGGGAGCAGGTCCAGTTCCCTGTTCCCAGGCCTCCAGCTGCTTGAAATTTAAACTGACACATTTTCCCTACAGATACAGATTTATCTGCATTTCTAAGCCCCCTCTCCGCCCCCCCCCCCCCCAGAACATCGGTGAAAATTGTCCAAGCAGTCGCGGGGGAGGGGGGGGGTTTAAATCATACAAATAATTATTTTCACATTGTTTTAGCACAATTCTAAGTAAATTATAAACCTTTGTGATGAAGTCTACTTAAATCTATAAAGTAGACACACATGACTAAAACTAAAAATGACTCCCTAAGGTTTACAAAATACAAGATGCAGGTACAAGTCCAAATTCAAGCTTATAATGTGATTACAAATGACAACAACAATGACATAAACAAAACAGATTAAATATAAAAGTTTTACATGTTACATTAAAACATCACTTCAGAAAAACTGTTTTTAAAAATTACTGCATCACTGACTTAAAATAATTTAAGTGTAAGCATCACATAGATTCCTCATCTGACAAATGATAACAAATCAATCCTTGAGATCTTTGATCATTACTGCTTATTTTTAACACATGTGTGAAAGAAAAGAGCCACAAGCTAACCTGACAAGCTCAGGAAGGCCTGTGTGGCGGTCTTGCAAACCCAGAGACCTAAGATAACCACAAGAGATGGTTTGAAAATTAAATATCTAACAGGTTATAGTAGGTAGTCATGTCCCAGAAATTTCACCTGACAAAGATCAACTTTGATCTTTTACTGAGCCCCTCTGCCTTCCTGCATCTAAGATAACATTCCTGGGAGATGTCTGGGTAACTTGTAACTTCCTTTTACCCCGGACCCCTCAGGGTCAACAAATGGCCTCGAGACATTCCTCATTGTTATTGTTATCAAGTTAATTGTCAACTGTTAATTACGTTAGAGTGTCCTGTATCCATCTCTGTGAAAGAAGCTCATGTCCATCATTTAACCTTTTACCCTATCCCAGAGGTTTCCCGCTTACTTTGTCCCACCTTCCTAATCTATCACCAATGAATTTCATGTAACTCACCTACGTCCCTTTCCTTTGATTTCAGTGTATAAATATAGAAATGTAACCCGCCATTCTCGGGAGCATTATCTCAATCCCTTGAGGTTCTGCTTCCTGGCAAGTGTCGACAATTTTGGCTCAGATAAACTCACAAAAAAATTCTTTATAGGTTTCAATGTTTTTTCGTTAACACATGTAATACAGTTCAGCCTGCCATCAATTCTATGAGGCGAATTTAAACTTTACTTTCCTATGTCTCTTCCTTCTCTTACATCCTGCTTACTTAGGGAGAAGTTTCAGCAACAGATCTGGCCATTCCCTGCAGATCACTGGGGAAGGGATTGGACAAAGGGAAAGATGGCTGTAGCCATTCAAATACAAATGAACACATTCTTTAGTTTAAGACTCCCAGTATTACCATCTAGTTCCTGCCTCAGGGCGGGAAATTTCAAAAGCTGCTTACAATGCCTTGGGAAACCAGCCTTAATTTATCTCCCAGTTAATCTCCACCATTTTTAAAGCTAATTCTGTACACAGAAAACAGATTAAGTATAGCACTCTTAACTATGTGCACTCTGCCAAAACCAGTTTGGCTCAGTGGTAGAGCATTGGTCTGGGGACTGAAAAGTGCAAGGTTCGATTCCGGTCAGGGGCATGTACATTGGTTGCGGGCACATCCCTGGTAGGGGGTGTGCAAGAGGCAGCTGATCAGTGTTTCTCTCTCATTGATGTTTCTAGCTCTCTATCTCTCTCTCTTCCTCTATGTAAAAAATCAATAAAAATATATTTAAAAAAACCAAAAAACTATGAGCACTCCTTTTGAACTGGCCTTTTCCCTTTACATGAGCACAGAAATTCGAGATGCATAAAAACTTTCTTGAGGAGTGGCTTCTCCACGTGTCTCCCCTCCCCCACCTCCTGCCTGTTTTTGGGGGAGAGAGTAGCAAATTTACAAAGAACACAGAAACAGACAGAGGGCTCCTGAGAACAGTCTTCCAACTTTGTGGAAGCCAAACCAAACAACGGCCTCACGCCGACCCGTGGCCCTCTGACATTGACAGCTGGCCACCCACTAGAACGAGTCTGCCATTGGCCATTCCGGACCTCCACAACACAGAAAATCACAACAACCAACAAGAGGGTGCCCAACATCAACATTTCAACTTAAAACCAGACTTGGGAGAGGTCCACTTTTCTCTAGCCTTTATAAGAGCACAGAAATTCGCCCATGAGGCCTCTTCTCCCGGACCCGATGCCGCCACGCCGGCCCAGGCCCCCCAAACGAGGCTGCTGCCACCGCTGCCCTAGCCAAGCTGCTCGGGCAGTCCCTGAGGAGGAAGTGCGGGTCGCCCCAGCGGCTTCCCAGCTCCACCTCCCCTTCTCCAGGCAGCCAGCAAAATTTACCCAGGTGCCTGCCCCCCGAGTGAGGCCGCCGCTGCCCAGCTGCGCTCCGATGGTGCAGACTGAGCCCCACAGAAGCCCCCCCTCCGACCCAACGCCACCAGGGGGCCCCACTTCACCAGCTCCATCCTCGGGCGCCACGCTGCTCGCCGACACCAAAATCAGACCTGGGAAAGACTCCCATCACTTTCCCGCATGTGAGGGTCCCTCTAGGAGAGGATTCCGCATCTCTCCTGCCTAAGGAGCCCTCCCAGGAGGTCAGAAAGTCTTCCGAATCCTCCGGCCCGTGATCTTAATGGCACGTCTTCCAGACGTATTTGGGCACCAATGACATGAGGGCTTTCCACGTCCCTCCAAAGCACTCACACAAGGACACAGACACACACACACACACACACACCTACCGCGGCCAGTCAGGCTCTCCGGATTGGCACCCCTCATGGTCCTGGGGATCCCGGACGAATTCCCCCATTTGTTACGCCCAGACTTTGTGATCCCCAAGGACCACCAGAGAGCTGAGTCCGATGCAATAAACAAAAATGCCTCTTCCATGCTAGCATGGGCTCTGTCCCACACACACGCTGACAGCATGGCGGAAGAGAGCTTTATTATTATTATTTTGCAGTAGGCTTGTAGAGCAACGAACTTCCCTCTCAAGACTGCTTTCACTGTGTCCCATAGATTTTGGATTGTTGTGTTTTCAATGTCATTTGTTGCCATGATGTTTTTTCTTTCTCTTTCTTTCTTTCTTTCTTCTTCTTCTTTTTTTTTTTTTTTTTTTTTTTTTTTTAATCTCTCTGGTAACACAGTTTGTTACCAGAGAGATAAATTATTCTGCCTTCAACTGTTTGAATTTTTTATTGTTTTCATTGTAGTTGATTTCTAATTTTATTTCATTGTGACCTGAGAAGATGCTTGATATTATTTTAATCTTCTTAAATTTGGAGAGACTTTGTTTGTGTACCATGTGTGCTTGTGAAGAATGTATATTCTGTAGATTTGGCTTGGCATTTTCTAAAGATGTTGATTATGTCCATCTGATCTAGTGAGTCATTTAGGATTTCTGTTTCTTTGCTGATTTTTTGCCTAGAGGATTTATCCAGCAATGTTAATGGGGTATTAAAGTCTATTGCTATGACTGTTATCTTCCAGAAGTTTTATGTGTGTGTTTTTTGTTGTTGTTGTTTTTGAGTGTGTGTGTGTGTTTAATGTATTTGGGTGCTCCTGCATTGGGTGCATATATGTTTACCAGAGTTATATCCTCTTGTTATATCAATCCCTTTAGTATTATCAAGTAGCCTTCCTTATCTCTTGTTATGTCCTTCACTTTGAGATCCAATTTGTCAGATATAAGATTTGCTATCCTAGCTTTTTTATTTCATTTCCATTTGCCTGAAAAACCTTTTTCCATCCCTTCACCATCTGTCTGTGTGAGTCCTTTGTTTTTAATTTAATAAATCTTTATTGTTCAGATTATTACAATTGTTTCTCCTCCCCCCCCCCCCAGCTCCCTTCCACCTGGTTCCCACCCCATCCTCTGCCCTTATCTCTTCCCCACTGTCCTCACCTATAGGTGTACAATTTTTGTCCAGTCTCTTCCCATACCCCCACACCCTTTTCCCCCTGACAATTATAAATCCCATCCCATTCTATGTGCCTGATTCTATTATATTCACTAGTTTATTCTGTTCCTCATATTTTTAATTCACTTGATTTTTATATTCACTAGTTGATAGATACATATTTGTTGTTCATAATTTTTATCTTTACTCTATCTATACTTCTTCTTCCTCTTCTTAAAGAATACCTTTCCTCAGGTTTGATTGATAGCCTTGCTAGGTGCAGTATTATTGGATTTAGACCCTTCCTTTGCATGACTTTGTATATTTAATTCCATTCCCTTCAGGCCTGATGTGTTTCTGTTGAGAAATCAGTCATTAGTCTGATGGGGATCCTTTGTAGGTAACTTTCTGTCTCTCTCTGACCGTTTTTATATTTTTCCTTTGTCATTGGTGTTTGCCAGTTTAATTAAATGTGCCTTGGCATCAGTCTTTTGGGGTTCATTTTGCTTAGGACTCTGTGAGCTTCTTAGATTTTTGTGAGTTTTTTCTTGCCTATATCAGGGAAGTTTTGTGTTATTATTTCTTCAAACAGGTTTTCTATTCCTTGCTCAGTTTTATCTACTTCTGGCACCCCTATTATCCAGATGTTTTTTTTTGTTTCATGTTGTCACAAAGTTCTCTTAGGCTCTCCTCCTTTTTTAAAGTTTTTTTTATTTTTTATTTTTTATTTTTATTTTTTCTAGATGCTGCTCTGGTTGGGTATTTTTTTCCTACTTTGTCTTCTAGCTCACTTATGTGGTTCTTCGCTTCTTCTAGTCTACTGTTGATGCTTTCTATTGAGTACTTTATAGCAGCAATATCATTTTTCATTTCTTCTTGGTTCTTCATTTTCTCTTGGTTCTTACACATATTGTTGAATTTGTCTTCCATTGTTTTCAGTGACATTATGGCCATTTCTCTGAATTCTTTCTCTGACATATTGCTTGCTTCCATTTTGTTTAGTTCCTTTTCTGGTGATGCCTGCTTTTCTTTCATATGTGGGCTATATCTTTGTCTCCCCATGATCTCTCTTCTCTGGATGTCTGGTTATATAGCTCTTTCTCCTTTCCCTACGTGAAATCTCACCTTTCCATGAGAAGGTGCAGAGCTCATCTGAGTCCATGTATTTGCGCTGCTTGAGATCTGGTGTTCCTGAATTCACAGCTGGTTGGTGGGTGTTGATTAGCAGAGTCCTGAGATATATAGGCTTCCAATAACAGCCATTCTCCCCTTCAAGATGGCTCAGTCTCCATGGTAGAGCTGTTAGCTCTAGGAGAGATTTCAGCAGCAGTGGAGGCTTCCTAGTCAGGGAAACCTGGTCTGGTAGTCTCCAACAGTCCCTTGGAGTATAGCTGTCCCTCACACACAAATATACACTCCCTGTACTTCCACACACTTTCCTTTGGTTCTCTCATTCACACACTGTCCTGCTGTTTGCCTTCCTGTTGGCAACCATCTTCCTTTCTCTACATCCCAATTCTCACTTTTATGGAAATTTTGATGTTCATTAGCAATTTTTCATTTATTTTTACTACAATTGATTTCGATTGAGACATGTTGAATACAACACGCTGAAACAAATGAATAATTGTTAATATAAAATAATAGAACATTTTAATAAAAATTAATATTAAAGATTTAATGCACTCTCTGACATGCAACATAAACAAATCAAGTTTAGGTGAAACTGCATTGTATTAAAAATATGCAGGAAAAAAAATGTAAGCCTTATTCGTAGAACTGAATTTGAAACAAGGTTTGCAGATTTTTAATTTTTGGAAGACAAGTTTTCTTCAATATGTTCAATAAACATAGAATCAGTACCTAATCAAATGCAAATGGAGATAATTGAGATCCAGTGTGATTCAGATTTGTAGGCAAAATTCAGTGAAGTTGGTGTGCCTGAATTTTACAAATATTTACCTGCCAGGTTTGAAAATACTAAAAAATTTGCATATGAAATTATTTCCATGTTTGGAAGTACTTATCAGTGTGAGCAGTTATTTACAACCATGAAAGGAAATAAGTCTCCTGTCAAGTCCAGAATTACTGACACTCACCTTGGGTCAGTCAGTTTTGAAAGAGATCACTGCAAACAAGATTTCCCCCAAGTAAGAGAGATAATAGCAGAGAAGAGATGCCAAGTGTCTGGAAGAAACATTAATTTTATCATTGCTCTTTTTTTATATACTATACTTTTCTATAATAAATAAACCTATGTTTCTATGAAAATTGAAGCTTTTGGGTTTTCTTGCGGCCACATAAACTTAAACCTTGTTTATTTGGCCTGTGTTATCCTTTGAGTTTGACATGCTTGCTGAGCAAACATCCTTGAAAAGATGGTGGAAGAAAACAGTACTTTAGTGCAAGGCATGCAGAAATGCAAGAAACCTATGAAATTATTAGATTTTAAAATTTATTCTTAGAAGTGTAAAAGTTTATTAATTAAACAACAGCAACAACAACAACAACAACAACAACAAAGAAGAGTGAAAAACCTGATGAACAATAATAGCTGTTCATTGTAGTAGAGTCGGCGATATGGGAGGGGAGTGGACTGACTGTTCTCGGGGAAAGGGGGAGTGGTGGAGGGAGGAAGAGACTGAACATAAACTGTGCACCTATGGATGAGGACAATGGCGGGTGGGGAGGGGGCGAAGGGTGGGGTGGGAACCTGGTGGAGGGGGGAAGAAATGAGGAACCTTTGTAATAATATGAACAATAAAGATTGATTAAAAAAAAAGAAAAAAAAGAAAAAGAAACCTATGGAGCCGAAACCGGTTTGGCTCAGTGGTAGAGCGTCGGTCTGCGGACTGAAAGGTCCCAGGTTCGATTCTAGTCAAGGGCATGTACCTGGGTTGCGGGCACATCCCCAGTAGGGGGTGTGCAGGAAGCAGCTGGTCGATGTTTCTCTCTCATCGACGTTTCTAGCTCTCTATCTCTCTCCCTTCCTCTCTGTAAAAAATCAATAAAATATATTAAAAAAAAAAAAGAAACCCATGGAATCTGTCACCACCAACAACAAACAATATTATAACAGAGAGAAAAGTAAACGACTGAGATAATAACAGGGAGCAGACATGTGATCCAGGGAATCGATGGCTGACAGTCCCGAGAGCGAGGGCGGACACTTCAGTGTCACAGGAATGTGACCTCATTTGGAATTTCTGGCTGGAAATCCTTGGGGGCTCCTCAATGCCTCAGGGATGAAACCCCAACTCCCTAGTGTGCCCAGCAAAGTGGCATGACCTGCCCTGCTCTCTCCCCCCCCCACCCCCCCCCCTGCAGCTCCTGCAGCTCCTGCAGCAGCACTGGCCTTCATCCCTCCCCACACCCCTCACTGCCATACAGCCTCTCCTGCAATTCCCCAACAGGCTTTAAGCCTGGTGCCCGCATGTCTCTGCTTGCAGCCCTCCACCCTTTACCTGAAAAGTTACTTCATCAGGGCTTGGGCTTCCTCCCGTTCCTCCTCCCCTCCCTACCCCCATGATAGAGAATCAGGACCCACTCTATCTGCCCAGAACATTCCTGCTCACCTCTGTCATCCTGCTGATCATGCTGGGAGGTGACTCCTGGTTACTGGTCCAACCGGGATTCTTTCTAAAATTTCAGAGACATGCATATATAAGGCAAAACTTCCAGCACACACATTTTTTTTTTTTTTAAAGAAAAATAAAAATCTCCTTTTCCTCTTCCACCTCCATCCCACTTGCACTTGTAAGTCCAATGCTGTTACCAGTTTCTAGCTGTGGCTCCTTTATAGTTTTAAGTGTCCGACTGTCAGGGTAATGATGTCCAGTAGCAACACCTGGCTTCCTCTCCCAGCCATGACTAGCCTCACCTGGAAGCACTTTACGCTGTAACCTAATGTCTGTGAAGCATTTTCCTGTGCCTCATCTCATTTGATCCTCACAGAAGTCCTGGAGCAGGTAGATAGGAGACTCGGAATTGTATTTTCTTTTCATTAGCCAGAAAATGGAGATTTAGAAAGCTTAGAAACTTGACCCAACTGAAAAGAGGTAAGAAATGGTGGACCTTGAAAATGACTTCAGGTTTTCTCACTGTGCAGAATATAGTCAAACACTGCTGCAGTTAAATATTTTACCCTTTGTTCTCCCTGTGTGATCTACCATAATAATCTGCTTCGTGTTGATATTTACAGCTGTGTTGCTAACAATTACTTGAAAGAGAAGGTGCTTCACTGGGCTGGAAAACATTCAGCTAAATCAGAAAGCAGGTCTAGTTAAGCAAGTTTGTTCTCTATCTATAAAAGGCTATGTTGACTCATCCTTGAACAATACAGATGAAGTTTTTGCTGGCACCAATTGCACACATGTGTTTTGATCTGTCATCGTTCATAGTGAACTTGATTGTTCTTGTTGGCATTCTGAACTGAAAGAAGGCGTCGGTGTTGCACAGAAATAACAATGGTGATTAAATATGATCGTATTAGTGATCTGAGTAGATATAATTATCCCCATGTAACCGAAGTTGCCATCATATTCAGAAACAAAGATGGAGAACCTCTTTTTGAAAGGGACTTGCTCATTCATTGTAAACCAGATCCCGAAAATCCGAATGCCAGCAAAATGAAACAAATCAGTATCCTGTTTCCTACATTAGATGCAATGACATATCCTATTCTTTTTCCACATGGTGAGAATAGGCTGGGGAACGGATATTGCATTAAGACTCAGAGACAACTGTATAATCGACAATAATACTAGATGCAACGGATGATGCCACAAAGGAAAAATTTCCCATCGAATTTCTTAAAAGTATTACTCCTTCGGGAATGCCATATCATAAATTAGAATTGAAAGTAGACGCAATCATGCTACTGAGAGATCTTAACAGTAAATGGGTCTTTGTAATGGTGCTAGATTTGTTATAAAAAAACTGCAACCTAACATAATCAAAGCTGAAGTATTAACAGGATCTTTGGAGGAGAGGTTGTTTTGATTCCAAGAATTGATTTTTCCCCATCTGACATTGGCCTCAGTGTTACAATAAGTTTAATCAATTTATCAGTCATTGTTTTTATCAATGTTGTTTTTATATCATGTTTTTGTTGTTATTATATTATGCTTTTGTTCTTTTTATATCATGTCTTTGTTGTTGTTGTGTCATGTTGTTATTGTTTATTTATTAATCAATTTATGTATTATTTTCATATACATTTTACTAATTTTCTTTCATCTCTGACATTTGTATTACAGAGAAAGGGCAAATAGTGATATTAAAATATTTCTTCTAATTAATTTCCTTCCAATGTGCATGAATTCATGCACCAGGCCACGAGTATGCTTATAATTTCCTTCCATGACATCAGGGGTCTGACTCCACCACTTATAAGTGGGATTTTGTTCAATGACTTAACCTCCCAGAGCTCAGTGTCCTCTTTAAGCTTGGTGAAATACTGGTCCTCCTGATGTTAGGACTGTAAGTATCCAATAAAGAAAACACATTCACAGATACCACGGGAACCGGGGGCTGTGGGCATGTTCCTTCTGATCCAAATGAGTTCATTTCTGGAAACACGTTGCATAGAAATGTTACAGAACATAGAAAATTGGACCCTATTTTTTAAATATATTTTTATTTATTTCTGAGTGGAAGGGAGAGAGAGAGACAGAGAGAAACATCAGTGATGACAGAGAATCATTGAGTAGCTCCCTCCTGTATACCCTACACTGGGGATTGAGCCTGCAGCCCAGGCATGTACCCTGACTAGGAATTAAACCGGTGACCTCCTGGTTCATAGGTTGACACTCAACCACTGAGTCACACCAGCCAGGCAATGCTCACCAGGTACAAACAACCACCAGACACAATCCAATATTCACATTTCCAAAATTCACATTTCCTAACTTTACGGATCCCATTAATTGGGGGGGGGGGGGGATAATGATTCATATCTAGCTGATTTAATAATCTCAAGTAATTGTCTCCAAATATCACCAAAAAAATGCTCTTTAAAAATCTAAGAGTCTGTCAAGGGTTGCACATGATGTAAGTATGGGAAACAGCCACTGTAGCTAGATGTCAACATGTAGACTACAGGCACCTGAAGTAAGCAATACTGTGAGAGCGGAACCACATGGCCTTTTCCTTTCACAAAGAAGTGACATGGGAGAGAGAGATCTGAAGATTCTACACCGCTGCTTTGAAGACGGAGGAAGTGAAGGGATGCAGCCTAGAGGCTGAAGAGGCTAAGGGCATGCTTCTCCCCTGGAACCTCCAGAAGCACCGGGCCCTGCGGACACCTGGCTTTCGTCCAGTGAGACTGATCCCAAGGCTTGGGCCTGCAGAGCTGGGAGATAGTGTGTGTGTGTGTGTGTGTGTGTGTGTTTGTGTGTGTGTGTGTGTGTTTGCTGTGTTCTGTGTGTGCACGTGCTGTGTGTGTATGCTCTGTGTTCTGTGTGTGCGCGTGCTGTGTGTGTGTGCTCTGTGTGTGTTTGCTCTGTGTGTGTTTGCTCTGTGTGTGTGCTGTGTGTGTTTGTGTGTGTGTGTGAGTTTGCTGTGCTCAGGAACTGAGTTGGTGGAGATATGTCGCAGTAGCTAGATAGACAACCTTGGAAAAGAAAATAACAATGTAGGAGGTAATGTAAACTGCATGCAAATGAAATGCATCACAGTCACTAAAGATGTCCTCTAAATTGGATCCAAGTAATCAGAACACAGTGGGGCCCACAAAGGGCTCACCCCTCAGGGAGGCGCAGGAAGATGGGAGGGAATACTCACCATGCACAAGCACCAGGCACAACCCAGTCCGAGAACAGCTTAGTTCTCTCACCACCCTCCAGCCCCGAATCCTACTTCAAACACTCACAGGCTGCACATTTCCACAGTTTCCATTCATGTATCTTTTGGCTTGATCTTCTCAAATCTGCCTACCAAATACATTCATATTATACATTTTATCTAACCTCATAAATTAACTGGTTGTGTAAAGTTTCCAAGTAGAAGGTAGGGAGTGATCACTCCCAGCAATAATAACAGTCCCCATTTCCAAATCCTTTCTCACTTGTCAGCTCTGCAGATCTCTCAGAACAGTTTCTTCCCCTCTTTCCCCAACCCCCCCCCCTCCCAAAAAACACACACACACACACAAAAAACCTCAAGAAGTCTCTTTGTGGTTACACCTTCCACCCACACTTAACTGCTGGCAACCACGTCCTGTTCTCAGTCTTTATAGTTTTGCCCAGATGTTACATAAATGGAATTACTCTGTAATCTCTGAGACTGGCTTCTTTCCTGGAATAATGCCTTTGCCATCTGTGCAACTTGTTGGCTATGGCAATAGTTCCTTGCTTATATTGCCGAGTAGTGTTCACTTTAAGGATATCTCTACAACATGTCTATCAACTCCTCTGTTGTTGGACATTAGGGTGTTTCCAGTTTGGGGCTATTACAAATAAAACTGCTATAAACACTCACAGAATGTTTATGTGGGACCATAAGATTTTGTTTCTCTTGTCCAAGAGTGTGCCTGCACACCTGAAAAGCTAATGGACATTCTGTTAAGACCCACACCAGAGACCTCTCTGATTCCAGGCAGCCAAAGGAAGAGAAAAAGCTACAAGACAGCCCTGGCCAGTATTTCTCAGTGGTTAGAGCCTTAGCCCACACACCAAAGCATTGAGGGTTCGATTCCCAATCAAGGGCACATACCTGGATCACAAGTTCACTCCCCAGTCCTAATCAGAGTGATTGTGGGAGGCACCCAATTCATGTGTCTTTCTCACATCGATGGTTCTCCTCTTTCTGTCTCTATCTGCCCCTCACCCCTCTCTAAAAAAAAAAATCAATGGGAAAAATATTTTCAGGTGAGGCTTTAAATTTTTTAAAGTTTCAAGACAAAGGATCTAGGGCCTTCCTCTCCCTCCTGGGAGCACCCTGGCACCTTTCCCTTCCTAACTTCTTCCCCCACAGCCATGCATCTTCTGAACTCCAAAGGACCCACGAGACATGCAGCCAGGGGAGCGGTGGGCAGAGGCAGCTAGACCTGGGCTAACCCTCTGTCCCTGTCTCCAAGGCTCCCTTTTCTCTAACTTGTTGCTTTTCCTTCCTTAAGTCCTCCCTTTGTTTCACTGCCCCCGGCTTTAATAGACATTCTCTCAAAAGCCACTTGGCCTCTGTTGTGAAATCTTTCCTACATGAAGTCGAAACCAACACTACCAGTAGCCCTAGGCAGACCCATCCCAGGCCCAGAACCCCATCCGGTAATAAAATGACATCTTAACTATATTTATACTGCACCTTCCAAATCACAGAGTAAATGTCTCCCCATTTACTTAGCTCATCTTTGATGTCTTTCATTCATTAAGTATAGATTCTTCATATACATGGTGTACATGTTTTATTAAACTCATCCCTAAGTATTTCCATGGAGGGATAAATGGTACTGTTTTTTAAATTTTATTTTCCCATTGTTATACATTGTTCCCAGTGTTTAGAAACATGTTTTTTTGTGTCTTGACTTTGTATCCTATAACCTTCCCAATTTCAATGATTACTTCCAGGATTTTTTTTTTTTTTTTTTTTTTTTTTTGTAGGTTTAAGGATATGGCTTCAGTTCCCTGGTAGTTTCATTTGCCTGAGTGTGCCACAATAAGCCAGGATTGGGTGCTGCTAGCCTTAACCTTGGCAGAACAGTCCAACTCTCCTGGGAAACTTAGGAAGAGCTGCCACAACACTGTTCTCACTGCTTCTCTATCTTTCTGGGAATCTGTCCCCAAACCATTTCTCCTTGTCATCTCCCAGTGACGATGAAGTCTGAGGCTTCTATTTCTCGGGCATGGGATTGAGCTGCAGGCTCCAAAGCTGCTCAGACACAGCATGGCATTCCCTCCTCAGCAACAGGGTCCTGTCATCCTGGCTGCAGTCACCTGACCCCTTTGAGTGCTACCCTGTACAAAGGGCAGGGGCACCTGGCACCTGGGCTAGTATTAATGGGCTAGCACTCATGTAGCTCAGTTGCTTGAGCATTCTCCATGCACCAGGAGGTTGACAGTTCGATTCCTGGTCAGGGCATATGCAGGATTGTAGGCTCCATTCCTATTAGGGGCCTGTCAGTTAATGTTGCACTCTCACATTGATGTTTTTCTCTCTCCCTCTCCCTCCCTCTTCCTCTTTCTCTTAAAAAAAAAATCAATAAACTATTATTTAAAAAAATAAAAAATAAAAAAAAAATTCTAAGAGATAGACAAAATGGCGGCAGAATAGACTGACTTGTCCTCAGCCTTGCTCAGGAGCAAATAGAGTGAGCAGCTGAAACAAGTAGAATTCAACCCTAATTGGCGAAGGAGACGCAGATGGTGAGACAGTTTGCAGCCGGGAAAGGTAAAATCAAGGATCTCGGCAGGAGAGTCTGCCAGGCCTCTGTGCCCAGAGGGTCAGGGAGAAACTACTGGGTGCCAAGCCATGACCCTGAGGACAGACAACGCGTCTAACTGTGAAAAAAGGGTCCATGGGACTGCGGGAGGTAGGGGGTTTTGGACCTTGGATTCTGGATTTTAGATCTGAGCTCAGAGGTAGCCCTGAAGAGCTGGCCAGATTGCGCATTGCCAGCAAGAGAGGAGCTTGTGGAGACGCAGTCCTTCCCCATTCTGGGCCTGTGCCTTTCTTCACTGAACCTAGTTCATAGGTCCTTTCGGATACAGATACTTAACCATGGCTGAGGTGCGGGAGAAGGTGTGGAATCTGGGGAGAATAGGCGGTGGTCCAGTAGAGGTGTTTGTGAGTCTGGTACTGAGTCATACCTGAGCGTGGGCTGCAGTACCTGAGCGTGGGCAGCCATTTCTCTTGAGAGATAGTCCCTCTGCTAGGCTCCTGGCAACCAATACAGTCGCACCCAGACCCCACCCTGAATCACACAAAGGAATCTAAATACTCCCTGAGAGGTTAATGATTACTTTCAGGATTTCTACAATGGGAAATGGAGCAATAGTACAGCACACACTACTGGGATCATAAGCCAGCCAAAGGAACGACACCTCACTTTTTTTCACTTTTATCTATTTTTTTATTATTTTGTTATCCTTTTTTTTTCTTTCTATTCTTTTCTTTTTTTCCCTTAGTTTTCCTGTTGTTGTTTTTTTGTTTTGTTTTGCACCAAAATTTTTATTTATCTACCTTCTTGCTCTAACATTATATAAACATAAACAGAATTTATCTTTTTGACCCAGGGTTGTGATAGGAACCATTACAAAGTGGTGGCAGATCTATGCCTGCTTTTAAGATCCTCTGGCCTCTCTCAGTCTCTGACTGTCACTTCTCTTGTCCTTTCTTGGCTATCCCATAACAGTGTATTTTATAACCCCTGTAAAATAGGGACTGAAAGTACCAACCTCATTGTTCTGAGGTATAAGAGGATGCCCAGCACTAAGCCAGGTTTTCAGGAGCATTTGAACTCCAACAGTTCCTCCCCACCCATTGATATAGCTCCTTCTCATTTGTCATGGGCTGAGGAAGCAGTGAACCTGTCAATCAAGAATATGGACACAGCATCCATAGGGCAGGTGAGGGCTTAGATAGTAAAGTGCACAGGTGTTATGCCATCATTTCCAACTTCAGGCCTAAGGAAGGACTGACTGAGCAGTTCTAAAACCCCTGAGTCATGGTTCCCTGTGGGATCTCCCATGTGCCTCCACCGTGACCAGGGCCTGAGGAGGGGCTTCTCACACAAGGAACAGTATGAGGGATATAGCGGAAGCCAAAGACTGAGTGACCAGCCCAGGGAATCGATGGGGGACATTAACAAATCATTCTCAAAATGATTTGCTCCCGAGGAGAAGAGGGGATCTGGGCAAGGACAGCAGCTAGAAGGCAAAAGGGCAAGTCTGGTTCCCAGTAAGGTAGTGATTGTCCTTGAAGGGGCCATCACAGGGCATGCCCAGGTACTGGGCCTGCCTCTCCATCTGCTTGGACAGTTTCACATTCAGCTTTCGCAGGTGGGCTTCAGCTACTGCTTCATCCAACTTCTTGGCAGGAAATGGACCCCAACGGGGTACTTGTCTGGATGGGTCCACAGTTCAATCTGCGCCAGCACCTGGTTGGTGAAGGAGTTGCTCATCACGAAGCTGGGGTGACCCATCGCACAGCCCAGGTTGACCAGCCGGCCCTCGGCCAGCAAGATGATTCGGTGCCCGTTCTTCAGCCGGTAGCGGTCCACCTGGGGCTTGATGTTCACTTTCTCCACAGCGTTATCATGCAGCCATTGACATCAATCTCCACGTCAAAGTGTCCAATGTTACATATGATGGCGTCATCCTTCATCTGCTCGAAGTGCCTGCCAAGGATGATGTCGATACGGCCTGTGGTGGTGATAAATATGTTGCCCTCATGACAAGCCTCGTCCATGGTAGTCACCTCATAGCCCTCCATGGCAGCCTGCAGTGCATTGATGGGGTTAATCTGGGGGATGATGACTCTGGCCCCACATCCCTTGCCCACGTCGCCATATCCTGCCACCACCACCATCTTGCCTGCAATCATCACGTCTGTGGCCCGGTTGATGCCATCTATAAGGGACTCCCGGCAGCCATAGAGGTTGTCAAATTTGCTCTTTGTGATGGAGTCATTGACGTTGATGGCAGGAACCTTCAGGATCCCGTTGGCCATCATCTTGTACAGGTTGTAGACCCCGGTTGTGGTCTCCTCGGAGATGCCTGGGATACCCGACAAGAGCTGTGGCTACTTGGTGTGGATGATGTTGTTGAGATCACCACCGTCGTCCAGAATCATGTTGAGAGGCCCAGCCTTGAAATACAGAGTTTGCTCAATGCATCACAGGTACTCCTCATCTGTTTGTTTCACCCTTCCAGGCATACACCAGAATGTCGGCCTTGGCAATGGCAGCTGCTGCATGGTCCTGGGAGAAGATGTTGCAGCTGGACCACTGCACCTCAGCACCCAGGGCAACAAGGGTCTCAATGAGGACGGCTGTCTCAACAGTCATGTGCAGGCACCGGCGATGCGGGCACCCTTCAGCGGCTTGGAAGCCAAGTGCATCTCCCACATGCACAGCAGGTCCAGCATGTTGTTCTCCGCCATGTCCAGGGCCTTGTGTCCCCAGGAGGCCAGGCTGATGTCAGCGACTTTGTAGGGCAGTTTGTCCATCATGCTGACGGCAACTCCGTACAGAGTGATGGACACAGGCGAAAGGGGCCGGGCCACGTACAGGGAACTGGAACGGGACAGGCAACAACGGGAAGGGCGGTTTTCCTGTTTTTGTTGGTTGTTTTATTTCCTATTTCTTTTTGCCTTACTTTTACATCACTATATTTCATTTTTACTTTATATTTTAAAATTTTTTATACCATTTTTGAAATCAAATTTTTGTGAATTTATTATTATTATTTTCTTCTCATTCTCTTTCTTCTTATCCACTTATTCCCTTTTTAATTCTCAATACTAAATTGAGGTCCTTCCCATATTCATCCAATTCTTAATCTTATTTTCAATATATAAGCTCAGCCTTTACAGATTCTGCCCCAACCCGCTTTGCTGGGTGTTTGGTGTTTGTGTTTTTGTTTGTTTATGTATTAGTTCTGTGGTGTCTTACACACACACACACACACACACACACACACATTCTCATTTTTTCCTTTGTCTTTTATCTCTTATCTTTCTCTCTCTTTGATATCATTTGTGCTCTCTTTTCTCTTTCCTAACTCTCTTTTCTCAGGTGGTCTCTTATATTGGGGTTATTGGTGTTGTGGATATAGTTGTGCTTAGTTCCCTTTGTGTTGTGTCTTGTTGAGATGAATTTTATCCTGTCTGGTCAAGGGGCTTGAGAACAAGCCACATAACCAGACACTTAGAGAGGAAACTCCACCCACGAAAGGGTCAGTAACACCCCAGACCCAACTACAGAGGCAGGAGGAATGTGGCAGTGAGGGAGAGAGCATGAGTGAGTGAGGGAGTAAAAGAGGAGTGTGTGGTCAGGTGGTGTGTATGTGTGTGTGTGTGTGTGTGTGTGTGTGTGTGTGTGTGGCACATTAGATCCCACAGGACCTTCAGAGGCAGGCTAATCAGGCTCATCTAGCTAGGCAGCCTCTGCTACCATTGCAAACTGTACCAGGAGGCTAGCTTGTCCTCAGAGGCCTAGTCTTTTTGGAGGGGAGAGCTGCTGTAACTGGGTGCCCAGCCTCAACTACATCCAGAATGCCCTCAGATAACACCTGGGACTCTACAGCCATCCCTGCCAGGGACCTGATACCTAGGCTGTGGTCTCACGATCAGTGAGGCTACAGCCACCCAGACGTAGGATCCTGTGTGTTCTGAAGTATGCTCCCCTCTGACTGGCCCAACGCTTTAGCCCAGGGCACTGCACCCACGTGAACAGCAGACATGTGAGCAGCCCGTTCCTGTCCAAGGAGCAGCAGCCCCTGAAGCAACCCACTCCAGGCCTAAGAGCAGCAGCTTCACGTCGCCTGCCCCTGTTCAAGGAGCAGCAGCTGTGTGAGTGGCCAGTTCCCCCATTTGAGGAGCAGCCTTTTTGCCACCGAAGGAAGGGCCCAACGGCTACTGCCTCCCTTCCCGTCCCGCCCTTACGGTTTTTCAGGTTCATGTTTATCTGGTGGATGAGGTGGGTGGCAACCCTTCAGGTTGGTAAAAACGAAAAGATCCAAACATTTGCTTTTTTGGTCTAATACACAGTCCCCTCCCTTACCCATGGGGGGTACGTTTCAAGAGCCCCAGTGAATGTCTGAAACCACGGATGGTGCCGAGCCCTCATCAACGCCTTCAACTCTGCCAGGAACGTGGCAGCAGCCTTTTCACTGCAGGCACAGCCTCTTCAGCAGTTTCTATATTTTTTCAGTTTGACTTTATTCCTGAATCTGGGTAACCATCCCTTAGTGGCAGAAAATGGCTTGATGTCACTCCTTCCAGGGGTCCCCGCTGAAGATGACATTTAAGTTCCATGCTCTCTGGAGCACCACAGTGTCGCCAATAGAAACACGTTTTCCACTCAAGCCTTTAAAAAAAAAAATCTAAATTCTTTATTGTTGAACGTATTGCTTAAGTCTCCTTCGCCCCCACTGATATTTCCCCAGCTGCTCCCACCCCTCAGCACAGGCCCTCACCCTGTTACTGTCTGTGTCCATTGGTTATGCTCATATGCATGCATACAAGTCCTTTGGTTGATCTCTTACCCCTCCACCCCCCCATTCATGTTTTTCATCCACAGATTTAATGCCTTTTCCATCTTAACAAGCACTTTTCACACACTTGGCTATAACTCTTTCAGCTTGGGGTGTGACAGCCAAACTAGCATGAATTTCTTTTTCCTTCACAATAAGGTTGAAGATTCGATCTTACTATAGATCTTAGCAACCTCAACATACAGTTTTCCTTTTCTTTCCTTATTAAGTTGGAAACTTTCACCTTTTCACTTGAAAAAAAAAAAGCGCTTTAGGCTTCTCATTGGCCTATCTGAATCGCAGCATCACTGATCTTATGCTTTGGGGCCGCTAGTAAGTAAAATAAGGGTGACTTGAACACAAGTACTGTGATACCCCAACATTCAATCTGAGGACCAAGATGGCCACTAAGTCACTAACAGGTGGATAGCGTATACAGTGTGGAGTCACTGGACAAAGGGACCATTCAGATCCTGGGTGGGAAGGACAGAATGAGATTTCATCACACTGTTTAGACCATTGCACAATTTAAAACTTATAAATGGATTATTTCTGGAATTTTCCACTTAATACTTTTGGATCACAGTTGACTATGGGTAACTGAAACCGCAGAAAATGAAACCGGGGATGAGAATATTCCACATGTTATGTGAAGTCATGTTAATTGTACACAGTGACTCTGGAGATAGTTGGGCGCCACCCAGTGGCCATCTCGGTGTTTCCAAAGTCCACCTGAGTGGATTAAAGTTCTGGCCTGCCCCCATCCCATTCTTCCTCAGCAAAAGAAACATCAGTTATTTAAGCCACGAGGATCTCCTTTATTAATTCGTAGGGAGGCATAAAAAAAAAAAAGTCGTTTCCTCTCGGAAGGTGAATAATCTCACCAGGGGTCTGGGGCCTCAACGTGGGACTCGAGGATATAATCTCAAAGTCCGGAAACGACTTGAATTTCTCAAGTGGTTGGGGATGAGGCTTCTAGTTTGGCATAGTTATCAACCACTTTATTTCCCTGAGGTCCCTCTGAGTTCTTTATATGACAGCCCTCGGTTTTAATAATGGCAGTTTGCTGGGGGTATTAACAGTGCCTCCAGAATTCCTACTATTTGGGGTCCATTATTAACGGGGGTACCAGCTGTCAAATAGCCTCTGTTTCCCTAACACACCAAAGTCCTATTCTACCCCAAAGGCCTGGGCCTGTCAGTACAGATGTTAACCTGCATTCCCGCTGCTCTCATGGAGAGTGAGAGCCCTCTTGTGGCCCTTTGCTGCCATTGCCTTAAGAATGTACTCCAAAGAGCAAAGAGGAATCACAATACTAGGTTTCAGGTTATACTACAGAGTCTTTTCAATCAAAACAGCCTGGTACTGGCACAAGAACAGGCATATAGATCAATGGAACAGAACAGAGATCCCAGAAATCGACCCAACTCATTACACTCAATTAATATTTAGCAAAGGAGGCAAGAACACACAGTGGAGTCAAGACAGTCTCTTCACTAAGTAGTGTTGGGAAAATTGGACAGATACATGAAAAAAAAAAATGAAACTAGCCCACCAACTTAACCATACACAACAATAAACTCAAAATGGGTAAAAGACTTATATGTAAGTGGTGAAACCATAAAAATCCTACAAGAAACCACAGGATGCAAAATCTCAGGCATCTCTCATAGCAATATGTTTACAGATGCATCTCCTAGGGCAAAGGAAACCAAGGAGAAAATAAACACATGGGACTACATCAAAATAAAAAGCTTCTGCACAGAAAAAGAAAACAACAACATGAAAAATGGAACCCATTGTATGAGAGAACCTATGGTAATGATACATCTGATAAAGTATAATATCTAAATTACATAAGGGACTCATACAACTTAACAAAAGGAAGACAAACAATCCAATTTAAAAGTAGGCAAAGGACCTAAAAAAAAAAGTATGTCCACCCACTTTTTCAGAGTGGACACACAGATGGCCAAGAGACATATAAAAAATGCTCAAAGTCACTAATCATCTGAGAGATGCAAATTAAAAGACAATGAGGTATCACCTCACACATGTCAGAATGGCTACCATCTCAACAGATCAACAATGACAAGTGCTGGCGAGGATGTGGAGAAAAGGGAACCCTCGTGCACTGCTGGTGGGAATGCAGACCGGTGCAGCCACTGTGGAAGACAGAATGGAGTTTTCTTTAACAAATTAAATATGCAACTGCCATTTGACTCAGTGATCCTACTTCTAGGAATATATCTAATGAAATCAGAAAGAACACATGCACCCCTATGTTCATAGCAGCATAGTTCACCATAGCTAACATTTGGAAACAGCTCAAGTGCCCATTAGCAGATGAATGAATAAAATAGCTGTGTCATATTTATGGAATAGTATGCAGCAGCAAGAAAAGAAGGATCTCGTACCCTTTGAGACAGCATGGAGGGACCTGGAGAGTATTAAGCTAAGTGAAATAAGCCAGTCAGAGAAAGACAAGTATCACATGATCTCACTCATATGCAGAATCTAATGAACAAAATAAACTGATGAACAAAAGAGACCCAGAGACATAGAAGCATGGAACAAACTGGAATCTCAAAGGGAAGGCAGGGGAGGCTGGGTGGAAAGAGATCAACCAAAGAACTTTTATGCATATTTGCATAACCCGTGGACATAGAAAATAGGGTGGTGAAGGCCTGGGGCAGTGGGTGGGGTGGGCTAGAAGGGGTCAATGAGGGGGAAATGGGGACATATATAATACTTTCAACAGCAAATATTTATTTATAAAGAATGTACTCTGGGTCAAGAAGTGAGCTGTCAGAACTGTCAGAACAAAAGACGAGATCATCCACATACTGGATTAAAGTGGAGTTTCCTGGAAATTGTATGTCCCTCAAATTTATATTTAGGTTGTGCAAGAAGGGGGCAGGGGCCTCAGGGAGTCTTGGGACATAAAATCCAAATATATTGCTGATTTTCCCAGTTTGAAGGCACATAAGTACCGGGAGTCTTTATGGACAGGAATTCTAGGACAAACAAACAAAAAGCCGAACACAAATTGATG
Source organism: Pipistrellus kuhlii (assembly GCF_014108245.1). Taxonomy (NCBI): domain Eukaryota; kingdom Metazoa; phylum Chordata; class Mammalia; order Chiroptera; family Vespertilionidae; genus Pipistrellus; species Pipistrellus kuhlii. The sequence goes on along the minus strand of NW_023425557.1, from coordinate 1,211,382 downwards.
ATGATGAGATATTAAGTGTTGGAAGAGGTCACCAACAAAGTGGGAGGTGTTAGTCTGAGGCCCCAGGGGAAATCTGGGCTTGATGATTTATTGATAGAGCTCAGATCTTAGACTAACCAATATCCCTTCCCACTTGATTTTTTAATGGCCATAAGGGGCATGCTGCATGGACTGGAAGTGGGGATTAGAAGTTGGTTATCCCATAAATCTTGGATCATGGGCTGCGTCTCTCAAATTAGTCCAGTTTTAAATGATATTTGCAGATCTTGGGAAGTGAACATAAAGAAGAGAGGCCCTTATTGTACCTTAAGGAGCGTTGCGTCCCATATGTGTTCAATATCGGTAAAGTTTGTTGACCACAAGAAGATGGGTTATTGTTTTGCAATTTACTTAAGTCCTTAGGCAGAAGGGAGCTACGTTTTCTCTGATTTCTCAGTCTTCGGTGGGAATCAGGGGGAGTCTGAGACTCTTGACGTTCCTCAGGGATGATGGCCTATCCCTTTCGTTTTGCATATCGAAGGGAAGCATCTGCAGGTCCAAACCATTGGCTATGTTGATATATGTTGTTGGGGAGCCTGCTTCCAGAGCAATTAGATTGTTTGGTAAATTGTGTCCTTTCCTTTTTGGGGACAGAAAAGTCCTTGGTGATGTCTTGAAATTTGGACCTGACCAAGGTTCAAGTGTTATTCCTTTTGTCAGGGTCACTTGGCAATGGGTACCAGCTGCCCCTGGGCTTCCTCTTCCCTAGATGGGGGCCCAGTGATTCTTAGGGTTACAGGGAGTTGAGGGGCTGGGACCTTCACCAGCAGAGGGTATTGTGGGACGGAAGGATGCAGGGGAGAGCTGGGAGAAGAACATGGCGTCTCTGTGGGGTTTACTCAGAGAGGAAAATATTTCTGTAGACAACTTAAAGCCTCAACAGTTTGAGTGAGGTTTGAATTATTTTGCTGTTTTGCAGCTTCTTCACAGCAGGTGAAATAAGCAGTCCATTGTTTGTCCCTGATTTTTGTGCCTCTTCTCCCTTAGGGATTTCTGAGGGGGACTGGTTTGGGGATATCCCAGGATTCCCGTTGGGCATTGTTATTCAAGAATGTCTTTAATGCCCTGGCCAGTGTGCTTAGTGGTTAGAGCATCAACCTGTGCACCTAAGCATCTTGGGTTCACAGTACCTAGATTGCTGGTTCAATCCTTCCTCTCTCTCTCTCTCTCTCTCTCTCTCTCTCTCTCTCTCTCTCTCTCTCTCTCCCCTAATCCTCACCCAAAAATATTTTCCCATTGATTGTTAGGGTGAGTGGAAAGAGAGGGATAGACAGAAAGAAACATCGATGTGAGTGAAACAAAACTACTGGTTACCTCCCAGAGTAGCCCCAACCAGCGTCCAAGACCAGATGGAACCTACAACCAAGGTACTACATGCCATTGACAGGAATAAAACCTGGGACCTGTAAATTTGGGAAAGTCCTGGCATTTGGCTCCCACCTCTGTCAGAGCCGCTGATGAACTGTGGTCACTCAGGAGTGAGTGCCATGAGGATTTGGGGGGCATGGGTCCAGGGCCCCCTCAGCAAGTGTCCCTCATCCTGAGAGGTGTTCAGACACACTCTCCTGTTGCCCTCCCTCAAAGTGCAACAAGATGGAACTTTCATTCAACCTGGCCTCCACTCAGAGTTCTGTGCTCCTTTCCCTTTTGCTTCCAGAGTCAATCCAGCAAAACTAGGGATTCTTTAAAGGCCAGGGCTCCCATCTCTGCTTGAATGACCAGGCCCTGTGAGCGCATGCGCATGTGTTTGAGCAGGAAGCCACAGGTGGGACATTGGGTAAATGAATTACAGGTACAGGTGTGTGGGATCCTTTAACATGATCCGCGTGGTTCAGGGCCCACTCAGGGTCCAGTTTCTGGAGAAGGCCGCACACTAAAATGAAAAGAGAGACTGAAAAAGAGTGAATTTGGGAAAATGGGGACAAAGTGGGAGTCAACCTCCAGTGGGAAGACTACCACTAGGCTCTTGCCTTGCTATCCCTTTTATTGAGGCTATGGAATACACCCATTACCCAACTTATGAAATGCTGGCAGGACCTGGACCGTATATAGATGTATAAAATCAGTTACATTATGTGCAACAGACATATGAGCAAATAAGACTTTGTGGAAGGAAAGCTTGGTATTGGTATGCTTTACCAACAAAAGGGGACCCTCAGGGATCTTTTAGTAAATGTATGCAGAGACCTACAGAGTAATTTTCTTTAAAAAAATAAAATAAAAAAATATATATATATTATTGATTTTTTTACAGAGAGAAAGGGAGAGAGACAGAGAGCTAGAAACATTGATGGGAGAGAAACATTGATCAGCTGCCTCCTGCCCACCCCCTACTGGACATGTGCCTGCAACCAAGGTACATGCCCTTGACCGGAATCGAACCTGGGACCTTTCAGTCCACAGACCGATGCTCTATTCACTGAGCTAAACCGGATTAGGCTACAGAGTCATTTTCTGATTTTGTGGCTCTCCTCACTCGAGCCGTGAGACGACAGATTCAACATGAGGCAGCAGGAGATATTTTAATTCAGCAATTAGCTTATGAGAATGCCAATGCTGGTTGTAAAAAATGCCTGACGCCTCTGAGAAGAAATAGTACCATTACAGAGATGATTCAAGCATGTCAGAATGTGGGGTCAGGCACTTTTCAAGCAAATTTACTTGCTGCTGCGATAACAGGTAGAAATAAGAGGTGTTATAAGTGTGGAAGAATAGGACATTTCTAAAAGGCATGTAGGCAACTGAGAAGGACACAAGGTAACGTTCTAGGAAGAGGTGTGAACACTCTGCCTCAAGATTTAAGCATTTCTCGGTGTCCTAGATGTCAGAAGGGCCAGTTGTTGTAAATCAAAATTTCATAGAAATGGGCAGCTGCTAGATCCAGATAGATGGCATGGTCAGTTGCTGGGAAACGGCCAAAGGGGTACTGCCCTAGCCCCACCATCAATAGGGGAAATCTGCCCTCCAAGGCCCACAATGGATTCTCTTATCTGAGCAACTCCAGGAAGCACAGGCCTGGATCTTAAAAGCACTATAGCAGTCACTTTGACCCCTGATATGGCTCGGCAAGCTATTCCTACAGGAATTTGGGGACCTGTGCCACTGGGAACTTTAGGATTAATCTTAGGGAGGAGTGGAAACACTCTAAAAGGACTAACTGTCCTGCCTGGAGTCATTGATTCAGAGTATGAAGGAGAAGTTAAAGTTATACTAGAATGTAATCATATTATGCAAATTACTCCAGGACAAAAAATTGCTCAGATACTACTTCTACCTTATGTTCAGCAAGGTGAGGCTACAAATAGGAAAAGAGGAATGCAAGGATTTGGAAACTCAGACATCTATTGGATACATGAAATTAACAAAACCTGTCCCATGATTAATTTAAGAATAGAGGAAAAACAATTTAGGGGTCTAGTGGACACTGGAGTGGAAGTTAGTGTTATAAGTAAAGAATTCTGGCCTCCAAGTTGGTCCACGGTAGAAGCTATGGGCTCAGTTAAAGGGGTAGAAGTTCCTGATAATACACAACGTAGTGCTGCAGTGTTAAGGTGGCAAGATGAGGAAGGACAGACAGGATGGTTTCAGCCCTACATCATTTCTGGAATTGCAGTCAACTTATGGGGCTGGGATGTTTTAGAAGGTTTACAGGCATGTATTGTTACCGGCTAAGGAAAACAGTTAACAATTCAGATAGGATAACAATCTTTTTTAGGAGTGGCCACTGCTCAGTCTCCTCACCCTCATGCTGATCCTATACAATGGAAAGGTGATAGACCTGTATGGGTGGATCAGTGGCCATTAACCAAGGAGAAATTAAGTCATATTCATTAATTAATACAATAGCAAATAGAGGCTGGCCACATAGAACCTTCCAGTAGTCCCTGGAATATGCCTATATTTACAATCCCTAAAAAGGCAACAGGAAAATAGCGATTGTTACATGATCTTAGAACAGTTAATGCTACTATGTATACCATGGGAGCTTTACAACCTGGACTCCCAGCACCTTCACAAATCCCTTTAAATTGGTCCCTCATAGTAGTAGATCTTAAGGATTGTTTTTTTCACCAATCCCTTGGCACCTCAAGATAAAAAGATTTGCATTTTCAGTGCCATCTACAATATTAATAATATAGAGCCTATGAAAAGATATCAATGGAAGGTTTTACCTCAAGGAATGGCCAATAGCCCTACTTTGTGTCAAAAATATGTGGCTCAAGCTGTTCAGCCTTTAAGGGACAAATATTCCCAATGTCACTTTATTCATTACATGGATGACTTGCTCTTAGCAAGCCACGGGAAGAACAGACCTTGGCCATTATATTAATTTTGGTCGAGGTATGTTTGCATGTTTTCAGAAAACAACTCCAAGACCATGTGGATTCCTGCAACAGAGAGGAATTAGCAGGAATGCTCCACCTAAATTGAAGATAAGAGGATAAACAGTCCAGACATGGAAGACTTAGCCCAACTCATATTGACACCCAAGCAACAGAGAAGTGGCTGATGGCGGCTGTCCTATATCTAATTCTAGCCTAAATCCAGGAATGCTCAGGGCTTTCTCAAGGATGCATATAATCCTTTCCATTAATTTTTCTAGAGTAAACTATTGGGTTGGCAGCTAAGTAATTGCGGGTTTCACACACATATGGCTTTAGTTGAATTTTTAGGTTTGCAGACGTAGTACAAATGTAAAACACATTTTGTTATTTGGTAGTTGGCTATTCAGCTGTTAATCAGTGAAAAAAGTTTTTTGATCTGTTTTGTAGTTTTCATTTGGCGTTCGTTGAAAAATGGAAAATCAAAAGGAACATTTTCGTCATATTTTGCTTTTTTATTTCCACAAGGGAAAAACGCATCGCAAGCTCATAAAAAGTTATGTGCTGTTTATGGTGACGAAGCCTTAAAAGAACGGCAGTGTCAAAATTGGTTTGCCAAATTTCGTTCTGGTGATTTTTCACTCAAAGATGAAAAACGCTCTGGTCGTCCAGTTGAAGTTGATGACACCCTAATCAAAGCAATAATCAATTCGGACTGTCACAGTACAACACATGAGATTGCAGAGAAGCTTCATGTATCACATACATGCATTGAAAATCACTTAAAACAACTTGGCTATGTTCAAAAACTCGATACATGGGTTCCTCACGAACTGAAAGAATCACAGTTAACGCAACGCATTAGCAGCTGCGATTTGCTAAAGAAACGTAATGAAAATGATCCATTTTTAAAACGACTGATAACTGGCAATGAAAAATGGGTTGTTTACAACAATATCAAGTGGAAAAGATCGTGGAGCAGGCCAGGTGAACCAACTCAAACAACATCAAAAGCTGATATTCATCAAAAGAAGGTTTTGTTATCAGTTTGGTGGGATTACAAAGGAATTGTCTACTTTGAACTCTTACCACCCAACCGAACGATCAATTCTGATGTCTACATTGAACAACTAACGAAATTAAACAATGCAGTTGAAGAAAAACGGCCCGAATTGACAAATCGAAAAGGTGTTGTATTCCATCATGACAATGCAAGGCCACACACATCTTTGGTCACTCGGCAAAAATTAATGGAGCTTGGTTGGGATGTTTTGCCACATCCACCATATAGTCCTGACCTTGCACCATCTGATTACTTTTTGTTTCGATCTTTACAAAACTCCTTGAATGGTAAAAATTTCAATAATGATGATGATGTCAAATCGTACCTGATTCAGTTTTTTGCTAATAAAAACCAGAAGTTTTTTGAACGTGGGATTATGATGCTGCCTGAAAGATGGTAAAAGGTCATTGATCAAAATGGGCAATACATTACAGAATAAAGTTATTTAGTTCCATGAAAAAATTGTCTTTGATTTTCTTTAAAAAATCCGCAAGTACTTAGTTGCCGACCCAATAAAATTGTTGTTAAAGTATTAAATTTGACAGTAAAAGAGTCAAGTTTTCAGATAAGTTAATATTCAAGAAAATTTAATTGTACAAGACGCTGACGATGCCTTGCCATGCCAGTAGATAGCAGCTGTGCGATGCTGCAGGTTGCCCAGGACCAAACCAGAGAGGGTCGGACCTGCAACGCCATCATTTCTCCACCACCCAGATATCATTGCTGACATGTACACATGAAGAACTTTTGGGACATTGAAACTTAGAACTCCTGGACTTTGAAATTTGGACTCAAACATTTTTTGTTCTTATATGTTTATTTCTGTTATGCAGATGCAAGATCTTTTAAAAGAAAGAAACCAGGGAGACGCCCAAAACCAATCATTGTCTCACCAATAGAAAGAGGCTGGTCAACCTTGGAGCTCTGAAAGGTCAGAGCCAACCACTCCCTATCTAATTGAGACAAGGGTAACTGAGGCAACTTCCCCATCTTATATAAATCCTTACTGATTTCATAATCCGCTTATTACCTGCCTAAGGGCTACGGGTGTATTCCAAAGCTGCTTAAGGGTAATGGATGTATCCCATAGCCTCAATACAGGGATTGCAAGGCCATAGCCTAGCGGTAGTCTTCCCACTAGAGGTGGACTCCCGCCTGCCCACTATTTGTCCCAAATTAACTATTTTCTAGTCTCTTTCTTCATTGTAGTGTGCAGGATCCTACAGAAACTGGACCCTGAGTGGGCCCTGAACCAAACAGGTCATATTAACGGTTCCCACACCCAGAACTCAGGACTGAGCGCTTGGGAAGTGAAAGGACTTCAACCTGTCTTCGGCTTTGTTGACTTCCATCTTTTTGGAAAGGACGCATTTGCAGGTAACACACACACACACACACACACACACACACAGGAACACAGACACAGGAACAAACGCACACCTCTTGCGCCATTGCTGGAGAACGAAGAGGGGGCAGACAGTCCAGGGAGCAAAAGATTTCTCAAGCAGGTGGGCACCTGTAGAGAGTGGGCCATGTCTGGCTCATCTCCAGATTTGGAACCGGAACCGTCACCCTGCCCAGTGTTTCCAAACTCCATGTCAGCGTCACTCAGCTTCCCAGTCTTCTCTCCAAGGAACCCGGGCCAAAGAGGTTTCTCCTCAACAAGAATGCGGGGCAGCTTTCCATCCTCCCCCACGGTGACTGCAGCCGCATCGCCACCATCCTTCCCACTAGACGGCTCCAAATTCCTCCCTCCAGATCGGAATCCATGGTCACCCGAGTCACTTAGCTCTACGCCCACATCTACCAGGTTTTCAGGCTCACCCTGCTCACACACCATCTATCACAGGTTTCTCCTGCTATCGCTTAGTCCTACACCACCAGGCCGCATCGACTCCCTGGAGACACCCAGCTACTCTCCCTCTGTCCCTAGGTTTCTATGGAATTCAGCCATAAAGAACGGAAACACGGAGTCACTCAAAGACCTCACCACTTTCCTCGCCGTGGTCATTCATGTCTTCACCCATTGTCCCCAGGGACTCTCCTGAAGCACCCAGCTACTCTCCCACCATACCCAGGTTTCAGCGGGAGTCAGCCCATCACACACTCGAACCCCCTCCCCCCCCTGTGCTCACAGACTTGGGAGGTTTACTCCCCCGTCTACAGCACAGAAACTCCCAGGTGTTCTCAGTCCCAAACGCATTTCCTTTCACATCCAGACACACCCAGGGCCTCCCAGCTCCTCTCCCTCATGGTCCTTGGACTGACACATGCGTGGGCCAAGGGAGGGGCCAGCAGGACTCAGGGTGGCATTCATTTCTGCCTGGCTCTGGTCATGGTCACACACGCACCAGCGAGAGGGACCCTCTTCGCACCACCCTCCCTCACTCACAACGTTGCCCTCGCACTTGCTATTGTCACTCTCTGGCTCACAGAAGACAACCTTCCCATGGCAGAGTGCACCGTCGTGGCCATCGTCACCCCGCAGCTGTGCAGCGGGACCCTCCTGCCTGCCTCCGACCCTGCTGCCTGCCACCTCACCAGCGAGACCCTCCCGCATGTCTGAGACACTGTGGCCAACGCTGGAGACAAAGGTGTTGACCCCGTGTCGCCCCAGGCTAACCGTGTCCTTTCAGGAGGGGTGGCCTCTCTTTTATGTGACCCTCTTGCCGAGGGTATGAAGGGGGGAAGGAATTGAGGTGAGACTCCCTGTGTCTCCCGGATGCTCCTCCCAGATGAAGTCCTGTTCACAGCTCAGTGCTGTGCCTGGGGGAATGGAGACACAATGGGCCCCTAGTCCAGGGACTGCACAGCCTTTCAGGACAAAGTGCTGCTGCAGGTGGTTGGCCTGCGGAGGGCGGGGGCTTGGCCAGAACCACAGGGTGAATGCGCGAGGCTGTGTTGGGGGGCGCTTTCCCAAGGGAACCAGACTTTTCTGATGTGGAAGTGGGTGGGGAGGGCAGAATTCCCTGTTGTGCGCATGCGCGGGTCCAGGCAATGGGTGGCGGGTGGCGCTGAGGTTTCCTCTCTATGGAAGGCACAGTCTTCAGGGGCTCATCCACCTGGGGAAGCTTCTGGGGCCCAGAGGGCCTCTATCCAGGGTCCTGGGCGTCCCTTTGCCTGCCCAAGGCCTAACTCTCCATCAAGCTAATGCGAGTGGGGGAGGGGGGTGTGTTCCAAAAAATATTTCTTTCAAGGATCTGTTTATTTTTTATTTCTTCTACTTAATCATAGGTAGTTATCATAAATAAAGGTTCTTTTTTAACCTTCGAGTGTTTCTTTTCTTTTCTCTTTGTTTGTTTTTTAATGTTTGAGTTGATTTGCGAGAGAGGAAGTGAGAGGGAGAGAAGGATGGAAACATCCAAGGTGAAGGAGAACCACTGATCAGTCAGCCTGACAATGGGGCATAAGCCTGGGAGGGGAGCTGTGAAACCCCGCCCCTTGTATCCCATGATGCACCTGGGCTCCATCCAGGCAGTGCCCAGTGGTACTTAAACCCGGGCTGGCCTCTCTGGGCTCATTTCCTCGCAGAGGACAGCAGCCTGTGGATCGCTTCTTCTGAGCCGCAGCTGCAGGGGCATTTCCCACAACTCAGGACAGAGCGCTTTGGAATTGAAAGGACTTCGACCGGTATTCTGCTTTGTTGACTTCCTTCTCTTTGGAAGGGACGCATTTGCAGGTAACACACACACACACACACACACACACACACACACACACACAGGAACACAGACACAGGAACAAACACACACTTCTCGCGCCATTGCTGGAGAACGAAGAGGGGCAGACAGTCCGGGGAGCAGCTGGTTTCTCAAGCAGGTGGGCACCTGTAGAGAGTGGGCCATGTCTGGCTCCTCTCCTGAATTGGAACGGGAACTGTCACCCGGCCCTTTGTTTCCAAACTCCATGTCAGCGGCACTCAGCTTCCCAGTCTTCTCTCCAAGGAACCCGGGCCAAAGAGTCTTCTCCTCACCGGGGACGCCGGGCAGCTTTCCATCCTCCCCCATGGTGACTGCAGCCGCATCGCCACCATCCTCCCCACTACACCGCTCCACATTCCTCTCTCCAGATCGGAATCCATGGTCATCCGAGTCACTGAGCTCTACGCCCACTTCTAGCAGGTTTTCAGGCTCACCCTGCTCACACACCATCTATCACATGTTTGTCCTGCCATCGCCTAGTCCTACACCGCCAGGCCGCATAGACTCCCTGGAGACACCCAACTACTCTCCCTCGGTCCCTAGGTTTGTATGGAATTCAGCCCATTCAGAACGGGAAACACGGAGTCACTCACAGACCTCACTGCTTTCCTCCCCGCGGTCTTTCATATCTTCACCCATTGTCCTCAGGGACTCTCCTGAGGCACCCAGCTACTCTCCTACCATCGCAAGGTTTCTGGAGGTGTCAGCCAATCCAGAACAGGAAACACGGAGTCACTCACAGACCTCACCAAGTTCCTCCCCTAGGTCTGCTATGTCTTCACCCATTGTCCTCAGGGAATCTCCTGAGGCACCCAGCTACTCTCCCACCGTACCCAGGTTTCTGCAGGAGCCAGCCCATCACACGCAGGAAACACGGAATCACTCACAGACCTCACCAGGTTCCTCCCTGCGGTCTCCCATGTCTTCACTGATTGTTCTCAGTGACTGTCCGGAGGCACCCAGCTACTCTCCTACCATTCCTAGGATTCCATGGGTTTCAGCCCATCATGAACAGGAAATACGGAGTCACTCACAGACCTCACCAGGTTCCACCCCGCGGTCTCTCAGGTCTTCACCCATTGTCCTCAGGGACTCTCCCACAGTCCCCAGGTTTCTATGGGATTCAGCCATCACGAGTCACTCACAGACCTCCCCTGGTTCCTCCCTGCGGTTTCCCATGTCATCACCGATTGTTCTCAGTGACTCTCCAGAGGCACCCAGCTACTCTCCTACCATCCCCAGTTTTCCATGGAGTTCAGCCCATCAAGAATGGGAAACACGGGGTCACTCACGGACCTCACTGCTTTCCTCCCCTCGGTCTTTCATATCTTCACCCACTGTCCTCAGGGACTCTCCGCAGGCACTCAGCTACTCTCCTACCATCGCAAGGTTTCTGGGGATGTCAGCCAATCCAGAACAGGAAACACGGAGTCACTCACAGACCTCACCAAGTTCCTCCCCGCAGTCTCCCAGGTCTTCACCCATTGTCCTCAGGGACTCTCCTGAGGCACCCAGCTACTCTCCTACCATCCCCACGTTTCTAGGGGTTTTAGCCCATCAGGAACAGGAAACACGGAGTCACTCACAGACCTCACTAGCTTCCTCCCCGCGGTCTCCCATGTCTACACCCACTGTCCCCAGGGACTCTCCTGAAGCACCCAGCTACTCTCCCACGGTACCCAGGTTTCAGCGGGAGTCAGCCCATCACACACTCGAACCCCCCGGGTGCTCACAGACTTGGGAGGTTTACTCCCCCGTCTACAGCACAGAAATTCCCAGGTGTTCTCCAGTCCCAAACACATTTCCTTTCACATCCGGACACACCCAGGGCCTCCCAGCTCCTCTCCCTCATGGTCCTTGGACTGACACATGTGTGGGCCAAGGGAGGGCCCAGCAGGACTCAGGGTGGCATTCATTTCTGCCTGGCTCTGGTCATGGTCACACACCCACCAGGGAGAGGGACCCTCCTCGCACCACCCTCCCTCACCCACAACGTTGCCCTCGCACTTGCTATTGTCACTCACTGGCTCCCAGAAGACAGCCTTCCCGTGGCAGAGTGCACCTTCGTGGCCATCGTCACCCCGCAGCTGTGCAGCGGGACCCTCCTGCCTGCCTCCGACCCTGCTGCCTGCCACCTCGCCAGCGAGACCCTCCCGCATGTCTGAGACACTGTGGCCAACGCTGGAGACAAAGGTGTTGACCACGTGTCGCCCCAGGCTAACCGTGTCCTTTCTGAAGGGGTGGCCTCTCTTTTAAGTGACCCTCTTGCCGAGGGTAGGAAGGGGGGAAGGAAATGAGGTGAGACTCCGTGTGTCTCCCGGATACTCCTCCCAGGTGAAGTCCGGCTCACAGCTCAGTGCTGTGCCTGGGGGAATGGAGACACAATGGGCCCCTAGTCCAGGGACTGCACAGCCTTTCAGGACAAAGTGCTGCTGCAGGTGGTTGGCCTGCGGAGGGTGGGGACTTGGCCAGAACCACAGGGTGAATGCGCGAGGCTGTGTATGGGGGCGCTTTCCCAAGGGAACGAGACTTTCCTGATGTGGAAGTGGGTGGGGAGGGCAGAGTTCCCTGTTGTGGGAATGCGCGGGTCCAGGCAATGGGTGGCAGGTGGTGCTGAGGTTTCCTCTCTATGGAAGCCACAGGTTTCAGGGGCTCATCCACCTGGGGAAGCTTCTGGGGCCCAGAGGGCCTCTATCCAGGGTCTTGGGCGTCCATTTGCCTGCCCAAGGCCTAACTCTCCATCAAGCTAATGCGAGTGGGGGAGAGGGGTGTGTTCCACAAATATTTGTTTCAAGGATCTGTTTATTTTTTATTTCTTCTACTTAATCATAGGTAATTATCATAAATAAAGGTTCTTTTTTAACCTTCGAGTGTTTCTTTTCTTTTCTCTTTGTTTGTTTTTTAATGTTTGAATTGATTTGCGAGAGAGGAAGTGAGAGGGAGAGAAGGATAGAAACATCCAAGGTGAAGGAGAACCACTGATCAGTCAGCCTGACAATGGGGAATAAGCCGGGGAGGGGAGCTGTGAAACCCCGCCCCTTGTATCCCATGATGCACCTGGGCTCCCTCCAGGCAGTGCCCACTGGTACTTAAACCCGGGCTGGCCTCTCTGGGCTCATTTCCTCTCAGAGGACAGCAGCCTGTGGATCGCTTCTTCTGAGCCGCAGCTGCAGGGGCATTTCCCACAACTCAGGACAGAGCGCTTTGGAATTGAAAGTCTTCGACCGGTATTCTGCTTTGTTGACTTCCTTCTTTTTGGAAGGGACGCATTTGCAGGTAACACACACACACACACACACACACACACACACAGGAACACAGACACAGGAACAAACACACACTTCTCGCGCCATTGCTGGAGAACGAAGAGGGGCAGACAGTCCGGGGAGCAGCAGGTTTCTCAAGCAGGTGGGCACCTGTAGAGAGTGGGCCATGTCTGGCTCCTCTCCTGAATTGGAACGGGAACTGTCACCCGGCCCTTTGTTTCCAAACTCCATGTCAGCGGCACTCAGCTTCCCAGTCTTCTCTCCAAGGAACCCGGGCCAAAGAGTCTTCTCCTCACCGGGGACGCCGGGCAGCTTTCCATCCTCCCCCATGGTGACTGCAGCCGACTCGCCACCATCCTCCCCACTACACCGCTCCACATTCCTCTCTCCAGATCGGAATCCATGGTCACCCGAGTCACTGAGCTCTACGCCCACTTCTAGCAGGTTTTCAGGCTCACCCTGCTCACACACCATCTATCACATGTTTGTCCTGCCATCGCCTAGTCCTACACCGCCAGGCCGCATCGACTCCCTGGAGACACCCAACTACTCTCCCTCGGTCCCTAGGTTTGTATGGAATTCAGCCCATCCAGAACGGGAAACACGGAGTCACTCACAGACCTCACTGGTTTCCTCCCCGAGGTCTTTCATATCTTCACCCACTGTCCTCAGGGACTCTCCTGAGGCACCCAGCTACTCTCCTACCATCCCCAGGTTTCTGGGGCTGTCAGCCAATCCAGAACAGGAAACACGGAGTCACTCACAGACCTCACCAAGTTCCTCCCCGCAGTCTCCCAGGTCTTCACCCATTGTCCTCAGGGACTCTCCTGAGGCACCCAGCTACTCTCCTACCATCCCCACGTTTCTAGGGGTTTTAGCCCATCAGGAACAGGAAACACGGAGTCACTCACAGACCTCACTAGCTTCCTCCCCGCGGTCTCCCATGTCTACACCCACTGTCCCCAGGGACTCTCCTGAAGCACCCAGCTACTCTCCCACGGTACCCAGGTTTCAGCGGGAGTCAGCCCATCACACACTCGAACCCCCCGGGTGCTCACAGACTTGGGAGGTTTACTCCCCCGTCTACAGCACAGAAATTCCCAGGTGTTCTCCAGTCCCAAACACATTTCCTTTCACATCCGGACACACCCAGGGCCTCCCAGCTCCTCTCCCTCATGGTCCTTGGACTGACACATGTGTGGGCCAAGGGAGGGCCCAGCAGGACTCAGGGTGGCATTCATTTCTGCCTGGCTCTGGTCATGGTCACACACCCACCAGCGAGAGGGGCCCTCCTCGCACCACCCTCCCTCACCCACAACGTTGCCCTCGCACTTGCTATTGTCACTCACTGGCTCCCAGAAGACAGCCTTCCCGTGGCAGAGTGCACCTTCGTGGCCATCGTCACCCCGCAGCTGTGCAGCGGGACCCTCCTGCCTGCCTCCGACCCTGCTGCCTGCCACCTCGCCAGCGAGACCCTCCCGCATGTCTGAGACACTGTGGCCAACGCTGGAGACAAAGGTGTTGACCACGTGTCGCCCCAGGCTAACCGTGTCCTTTCTGAAGGGGTGGCCTCTCTTTTAAGTGACCCTCTTGCCGGGGGTAGGAAGGGGGGAAGGAAATGAGGTGAGACTCCGTGTGTCTCCCGGATACTCCTCCCAGGTGAAGTCTTGCTCACAGCTCAGTGCTGTGCCTGGGGGAATGGAGACACAATGGGCCCCTAGTCCAGGGACTGCACAGCCTTTCAGGACAAAGTGCTGCTGCAGGTGGTTGGCCTGCGGAGGGCGGGGGCTTGGCCAGAACCACAGGGTGAATGCGCGAGGCTGTGTTGGGGGGCGCTTTCCCAAGGGAACCAGACTTTTCTGATGTGGAAGTGGGTGGGGAGGGCAGAATTCCCTGTTGTGCGCATGCGCGGGTCCAGGCAATGGGTGGCGGGTGGCGCTGAGGTTTCCTCTCTATGGAAGGCACAGTCTTCAGGGGCTCATCCACCTGGGGAAGCTTCTGGGGCCCAGAGGGCCTCTATCCAGGGTCCTGGGCGTCCATTTGCCTGCCCAAGGCCTAACTCTCCATCAAGCTAATGCGAGTGGGGGAGAGGGGTGTGTTCCACAAATATTTCTTTCAAGGATCTGTTTATTTTTTATTTCTTCTACTTAATCATAGGTAGTTATCATAAATAAAGTTTCCTTTTTAACCTTCGAGTGTTTCTTTTCTTTTCTCTTTGTTTGTTTTTTAATGTTTGAGTTGATTTGCGAGAGAGGAAGTGAGAGGGAGAGAAGGATGGAAACATCCAAGGTGAAGGAGAACCACTGGTCAGCCTGACAATGGGGAATAAACCAGGGAGGGGAGCTGTGAAACCCCGCCCCTTGTATCCCATGATGCACCTGGGCTCCCTCCAGGCAGTGCCCACTGGTACTTAAACCCGGGCTGGCCTCTCTGGGCTCATTTCCTCTCAGAGGACAGCAGCCTGTGGATCGCTTCTTCTGAGCCGCAGCTGCAGGGGCATTTCCCACAACTCAGGACAGAGCGCTTTGGAATTGAAAGGACTTCGACCGGTATTCTGCTTTGTTGACTTCCATCTTTTTGGAAAGGACGCATTTGCAGGTAACGGACACACACACACACACACACACACACACACACACACAGGAACACAGACACAGGAACAAACACACACTTCTCGCGCCATTGCTGGAGAACGAAGAGGGGCAGACAGTCCGGGGAGCAGCAGGTTTCTCAAGCAGGTGGGCAACTGTAGAGAGTGGGCCATGTCTGGCTCCTCTCCTGAATTGGAACGGGAACTGTCACCCGGCCCTTTGTTTACAAACTCCATGTCAGCGTCACTCAGCTTCCCAGTCTTCTCTCCAAGGAACCCGGGCCAAAGAGGCTTCTCCTCACTGGGGACGCCGGGCAGTTTTCTATCCTCCGCCACGGTGACAGCAGCCGCATCGCCACCATCCTCCCCACTACACCGCTCCACATTCCTCTCTCCAGATCGGAATCCATGGTCACCCGAGTCACTGAGCTCTACGCCCACTTCTAGCAGGTTTTCAGGCTCACCCTGCTCACACACCATCTATCACATGTTTGTCCTGCCATCGCCTAGTCCTACACCGCCGGGCCGCATAGACTCCCTGGAGACACCCAACTACTCTCCCTCGGTCCCTAGGTTTGTATGGAATTCAGCCCATTCAGAACGGGAAACACGGAGTCACTCATATACCTCACTAGGTTCCTCCCTGAGGTCATTCACGTCTTCACCCATTGTCCTCAGGGACTCTCCGGAGGCACCCAGCTACTCTGATTCCATCCCCAGGTTTCTGCAGCAGTCAGCCCATCACACACAGGAAACACGGAATCACTCACAGACAGCACCAGGTTCCTCCCTGCGGTCTTCCATGTCTTCACCGATTGTTCTCAGTGACTCTCCGGAGGCACCCAGCTACTCTCCTACCATCCCCAGGTTTCTCTGTGTTTCAACCCATCACGAACAGCAAACATGGAGTCACTCACAGACCTCACCAGGTTCCTCCCCGAGGTCTCCCATGTCTTCACCAATTGTTCTTAGTGACTCTCCTGAGGCACCCAGCTACTCTCCCATCGTACCCAGGTTTCTGCAGGAGTCAGCCTATCACACACTGAAAACACGAAATAACTCACTGACCTCACCAGGTTCCTTCCCGCAGTCTCACATGTCTTCACCCATTGTCACCAGGGACACTCTGGAGGCACCCAGCTACTCTCCCTCGGTCCCGAGGTTTCTATTGGATTCAGCCATCACGAGTCACTCACAGACCTCACCAGGTTCCTCCCCGCGGTCTCCCGTGTCTTCACCCATTGTCCTCAGGGACTCTCCTGAGGCACCCAGCTACTCTCCTACCATCCCTAGGTTTCTGGGGGTGTCAGCCCACCCAGAACAGGAAACACGGTGTCACTCACAGACCTCATCAGGTTCCTCCCTGTGGTCTCCCATGTCTTCACCCATTGTCCTCAGGGAATCTCCTGAGGAAACCAGCTACTCTCCCACTGTACCCAGGTTTCAGCGGGAGTCAGCCCATCCAGAACAGGAAACACGGTGTCACTCACAGACCTCA